>NW_012141969.1:928635-1024598 GCF_000956105.1 Propithecus coquereli | reverse complement strand
TGATAATACTTTGGATATATTGAGTTAAACAAAATATACTATGAATTTTAAAATTACATATGTGGCTAACATTTCTATTGGACAGTGCTGCTATAGAGGCTTGATCAGTGTCAGGGTCAATTTTTTGTCAAGCCTACTTCATAGGAGATGGAGAGTTTATCCATCAGGAGGCTCATAATGCCTCAATGCTTCTTTCATTTGGGTCAACAGTCGTGGCTGACCATTGCCTAGATCCTCCATTTCATTAGGATTTGTAAAATGGTATCATTCTATCATTTCTTCTTCATATATTTGGCTGCAATACTTTTTGTTGTTCGTGTTGAGATAGAGTTTTGCTGTTGCCCAGTAGAGTGCCGTGGCGTCAGCTTAGTTCACAGTAACCTCAAACTCCTGGGCTCAAATGATCCTCCTGCCTCAGCCTCCCAAGTAGCTGGGATTACAGGCATGCGCCACTACGCCTGGCTAAATCTTTATATTTTTAGTTGCCCGGCCAAATTTCTTTCTATTTTTAGTAGAGACGGGGGTGGGGGTGTCTCGCTCTTGCTCAGGCAGGTCTTGAACTCCTGAGCTCAAGCGATCCTCCTGCCTCTGCCTCCCAGAGTGCTAGGATTACAGGCGTGAGCCACCACACCCAGCCTTGGCTGCAATATTTTTATAAAGAGAAACGTTTCCCGTCATATAGGAAAGGTGGGAAAAAGTGCTTGATTCTTTCCCTCCATTTGCCAAGTTTCGAATGATGAGGTTTCCCCCTGCACCCTCCAAAAGGGCTAAATGAGTTTCTTATTTTGCATATCATTATGACCTCATGGGTTTAAACATATTTAATGTTTATATTCAGTGCAGTTATCCCCATTAATGCACAAAGTGTCCCTTATTGATCCAGTGGGGCCTTCTCCAGGTTGGCTGCTGCATTTTTTTGACACAATCCCACTGGTTTATTGTGTATATCTATACCCCTCCCCTCAATTCTCCCCTGCCCCAAACTGGAATCAACTATTGCTCAAAGGAACCTCAGTTGCTTTTAGTGAGAAAAGGTATTTAGAAACCACAGACTGGGAGCTAGTGGTGCTCATTTTTATCAGTCATTGTTTCTAGGTCTTTTCAGTGGACAGAGCTAGGGAACAAATCTTTCTAAGATATAATACATCATCAGGAGTTCATAGTGATACTTCTAATTCAAGTTCAGGGCTACAAAATTTTTATTTAACCTCACCAATTCTATATGTTCATCTTTCTCCCATGTTAAAATTTTTTTTTTTTTTTTTTGGAGGCAGAGTCTCACTCTCTTCCCTGGGCTAGAGTGCCGTGGCGTCAGCCTAGCTCACAGCAACCTCAAACTCCTGGACTCAAGCGATCCTCTTGCCTCAGCCTCCCAAGTAGCTGGGACTACAGGCATGCGCCACCATGCCCGGCTAATTTTTTCTATTTTTAGTTGTATGGCCAATTTCTTTCTATTTTTAGTAGAGACGGGGGTCTCACTCTTGCTCAGGCTCAAGCAATCCTCCCTCCTCGGCCTCCCAGAATGCTAGTATTACAGGCGTGAGCCACCGTGCCCAGCCAACAATACGAACATTTTTTTATTTCACAACACAAACAGGACTGACTCAGAGTAACAATACCAACATTACCACCAAAGATAGGATTACCGAAAATAACTGTAAAAATGTTTTCACAGTTCTTTCTGTCCTTGGGGTAAATCCGTGATAGAATAAATAATAATTTATGGGGTGGCTCATGCCTATAATCTCAGCACTTTGAGAGAGATTGCTTGAGGCCAGGAGTTCAAGACCAGTCTGGGTAACGTAGAGAGACCCCATCTCTATAAAAAATAAAAAAATTAGGCAGGCATGATGGCGCATGCCTGTAGTTCCAGCTACTCGGGAGGCTTAGGCAGGAGGATTGCTTGAGCCCAGGAGTTCAAGGTTTCAGTGAGCTATGATTGTACCACTGCACTCTAGCCAGGGCAACAACAAAAAAATAATAATAAAGTCACTTGAGACAGTTCCTCTCTGTCTGGTTGTGCTACCAACTGAATACATAAGATTTATTCATTTTGTTTTGCCTTTATTTTTTGAGACAATGTCTCACTCCGTTGCCTGGGCTAGAGTATAATGGTGTCATCATGGCTCACTACAACCTCAAATTCCTGGGCTCAAGCGATCCTTCTGCCTCAGCCTCCTCCTAAGCAGCTGGGACTACAGGTGTATGCCCCCACGCCCAGCTAACTTTTTAAATTTTCTCCAGAGAAAGGGTCTCACTATGTTGGCCAGGCTGGTCTCAAACACCTGGCCTCAAACCATCCTCCTGCCTTGGCCTCTCAAAGTGCTAGGATTACAGGCATGAGCCACCAAGCCTGGTCAGTTTTACTTTTCAATTTATAGGTATTGCTTTTTGGTTTGTAATTTTGTAAACTGTAAAGTCAAATCTCTGCTCTGGGAACATTCAGAGAAACTAAGCTTTCATCCCTTTCCCTTGTAACTTGTTCCCTCTATCCCCAAAGGTAACCATTTTTTGAACTAGCTTTTATTTCATTTTTAAAATAAAGCAGATACGTGTATATGCTTTAACTCAAACTGTTTTTTTTTCAGTTAATGATAATACTCTGGAGATCACGTTAAAGCAATTTAGAAGTATTCCTCAATTCTTTTTACAGTTGCATAGTATTCCACCGTATGGAAATACCATTGTTAATTCAACTAGTGCCCAACTGATGGAGATTTGGGTGTTATCAGTTTTTTGCTATTACAACCATTAGGTCAATTTTGACAAAACAGGAAAAGGCTGAGAGGGTAAGTAATCTGCCCAAGTTCACAGATGGGAATGCATATTAAGATTAGACTTGCCTAGAGTAGTTGGAAAACCCAAAAGAACAATGTCTTCAACATAATAGTTTATTTTTCTCAAACATAAATGCAGGCAGGACAGGGCTGATATGGTAGCTTGGTTCTACTAGGTCCTCAGCGACCCAGGCTCCCTCAAACTTGTTGTTCTGCAGTGTTTGACCTCCATACTTCATGGTCCTAGGTGGCTGCTCTAGCTGGAGCTGTCACAGCCACATTCTAGCCAGGAAGAGGGAGGACAGGGCAAAGAAGGGCATGCCCTTGACCCTCAGGGACACCTTCAGGAGTGGAATGAACCAGTTCAGCTCTCTCCCCATGAACTCCTTTGCACCCATGTTGAACCCCCGATGAATTCTTCTATACCGATGGTGAATTCCTTTACACCCAAAGTGAGGGCCTCTTTGCAGATCTGCTCTATGAGTGCCTATTCTACAATCTTGCTCAGTTCTTCTGAACCCATCATGAGTTTCTCATCCAGGCCTATGGTCTCCTCTACACGCATGGTGAGCTCCCTTACCCCCAGGGTGAGCCGTCTACCCCCAGCAGATCTCCCTTACACCTGTGATAACATCTTCACCTGTGGAGAGCTCTTCAACACCCAGGGTCATCTCACTTATACCACGATAGCTCCACATCTGTGGAGAGCTCTTTTCCACTCATGCTGAGTTCCCCTGAACACACAGCTCCCCTGTGCTCTGGCGGTGAGCACCTCTCCCCCTCAGTGTGACCTGGTCCGTATCATGATCCTCTCTACTTGTATGGTGAGCTCCCCTATACCCGTGGGGAGTTCGTAGGCAGGGTGGTGAGTTCTTCTGCACCCAAACCTTTCTCAGCCATGGTGGTCTCATCTATACCTCCATATGCCCCCGGCTAGTTCTTCTATATCCATGTTTTCAATCACTCTAATGGGTCTTGCAGTAAATCTTCTTTCGAACTGTCTACCAGCTCCTCAACTGCATGAACCACAACCTTAAATGTCTCCTAAACCAAGCTCATTACCTCTCCCACACCCCGCTAAATCTGTGGCTCTCTTGTTTTCTTAGCTTAATTAACAGAATGACCTTCATGCAAGATAGAAACCTCAGTTGGTCTCGGGCCCTCCCTTTGTCTGCAGCACAAATACAAAGAGCCGAATGCCCTTGAGTTTTTATTTTTTTTAAATTTGGGTTTTGGGGGTTTTTATTTAAGAAAAAAAAAGGGGGTTTTTTTAACTTTTTTTTTTTTTTTTTTTTTTTTTGAGACAGAGTCTCACTCTTTTTGCCCAGGCTAGAGTGCCGTGGCGTCAGCCTAGCTCACAGCAACCTCAAACTCCTGGGCTCAAGCGATCCTCCTGCCTCAGCCTCCCAAGTAGCTGGGACTACAGGCATGCGCCACCGTGCCCGGCTAATTTTTTCTATATATATTTTTAGTTGTCCGATTAATTTCTTTCTATTTTTAGTAGAGACGGGGGTCTCGCTCTTGCTCAGGCTGGTCTCGAACTCCTGAACTCAGAACGATCCGCCCGCCTCGGCCTCCCAGAGTGCTAGGATTACAGGCGTGAGCTACCGCACCCGGTTTGCAGGTCTGCTTTTCTGGTCTTGCTATCTGCTTTTTTCATTTTACCACTCCCACCTGCTGTTTAAGGTGACTTCCTAAAAAACAAAAATTCATTAAACTATTAACAGTGGTTACCTTTGGAGTAGGGGAGGGGGTGTTGGCATGGGATGATGGGAACCTTCTCTATTTCTGACATGCTTGGGTTGTTTCTTTCCTTTCTTTCTTTCTACAATGAAAGTTTTTTCTTATAATAAAAAATTAATACATTAAAAAAAAACTTGTCAGCTGCCTTTGGTCTTCAGGATACATTCCAAAATACATTTGGTACCCAGTCTTCCTCAACAAAGGGCTCTCAGGCTTCACGCTTCTCACACGGAGCTGTCTGACCAGGCTGAATTTCCTCATTGCCAACCATGCCTTGTTTTTCCTGTTAGGCCACAGTGTTTGCTGGCCCCTTCCTCATCTGCCTTCCCTCTCTGTCTGCATACTCAAATATGGCATCCCCATGGCCTCTTCCCTCTGTCTTGGCACTCCCAGTGTTCAACGCAGGATTGGGAAGCACTCAGGGCATTCATTCTGAGCACAAATGGATTTGACACAATGACTCACAAGGTCTCTGGAGGGGCTGGAAGAATGGGACAACTCTGGAGCCATGGGATTCAAGAACAATCTGCTGAGGTTGTCATTCAAGGAGTAGAAAGCTGCCAGGGCCACAACCACTACTGCATCTCATCACCCACAAAGCTGAAGACCAGATACTGGAATGTTGACCAGATACTGGAATGTCACTCTAACTGGCTAGCATGTCTCCCCAAACTTTTTTATCAGCAGCCACTGTAGTAGGAAGGTGCCTCTACCTCCTGCTGACTTCCAAAACAAATATGCACACAGAAAGCTAGCTGCAAGGGAGTCAAGTAGTTTTTAGCTTTCTACCATCTGTAGTGAAGGACAGGCATAAAAGGATGCAAGATGAAAATCAAGTGCCAACTGACAGTGCCCAATGCAGGTACTGCTGGAAATAGTTAAGAGCAGTGGAGAGGTCGAAGCTACAGGCCCCACCTATCAGGCAAAGCAAGCTTAGACTTGATCCTAAAGGTAACCAGAAAAATAGGAGGTGTGGAGAAGTGACACAACATACTCCTAAAGATAAAGCGTTGATCATTCTGTAGGACTGTAGTAGGTCAATGCTAAGGGCAATGCAAAAGCCTGCCAGGGCATCAAAGGAGACAGGCAAGAAGATATGACACAGGAAAATATATGTCCAAGAATTGGGCTTTCAGAATAGGACTCCAAATCATATTGAGTATAATTCCTCCAAAATCCTCCAGTCTGGTTTGGTTTACAGAGACTATAATTTGCTCTGAAGTCATCTATAGGGAATAGATTATCAACACCACTTGAAAAGAATCAGTGACAACAATAATGCTTTAGGAATACATAGGATGCAAGGTACTTCACTTTTCTCCTTTCCTCAACAGGTTTATTGCCTTTTAAGAAAATTTTTGTAAAATATAAATACAAAGGCAGAGAATTTACTTACAAAGTTAAAACACAGATTTCAAACATAAACACACAATTCAGAAAATTTTAGTTTTATGTACATTTCCAAGCAACCTCAACATATTATGTTAGTTTTCAATATTTTACAGGGTACAGAAAAAAATAGCTCAAAGTCTTCTTTAAATAAGAGCATAAAATGTTTAAACATATAAACAATCCGGTTTGATGCGTGAAAACTAATTTCACAGCTTTTAAATTAGGATATAAAAGTTTCATACAATTAGTTGTTGTGTGTGGATATGGTTTGAATTTATATTACACACTACTGGATTACATCCAATAGCATTTACCTGGCCCGAGCAGGTACTCTGTAAACAAAACATAAAGTTACAACATCACCAAGTGCCTTCACCAAATTCTCACTCCCCCAAACCAACCACATGGTTCTGGCCACACTTTACACAGTTAATGGCCTCTGTCATCAGAGCTTTGTATGAAATTAAGTCAAAGTGTAGAGCTCCTTTTCCTCATTTTTTTCTCCTTAAAAAAGAAAAGAAATAAATGTTCCAAGTAAAAACAAACATATCCCAAAGCATGTGTGCATCGAAATGTAAAGAAACATTATAACAACTTCATAAAAACTGACTTAAAAGTTTAAAAAGAAAAAAACATGTTTCTAAGTCCTTCTGACTGGAGTAATTTCTCTTATATAAAGAAGAGATATTTTCATATGTAATAGTGTCCTTTCTTTACAGAAATAGTCGTATTATGACACATATGCACAAGGATTAACACTATAACACACTGTACACGGCGGGTCTGGCGTGCTCACCAGTAGTCGTCCGAGACTGCGTCGTTGGGGTGGAGCCACTCTACAGAGGAGCCCAGCAGAGTCTGAAGCTCACTCGTGAATTCCACCAGATCTAACAGCTCCTTGCTTTCAGGGTTGAAGGCTTCCAGGTCTTTGGAGCAAGAGAACAAAAGACTTGCTGAAACCTGCCGATAAAACTCCGCCTCTGCAATGGTGACAATTTCCACATTTGGAAAATTGCAGCGGAATATACGGGAGGACATTTTTAATTTCTTAAGCACATCTGAAAGTAGTAGCCAGTTTCGTGGCCTAAAATATAGAAAGGAAAATGGTTTGAGTTTCTAGCAAAATGAGAAGTGCTCCCATCGACTACCACATCCTGACTAGACCAGTCCCTAGGTCAGGTAACAAGGGCCAATTACTTTCGCTTTGTCCCTCCTTCCCTATTTCTCACCATACACACCTACTCTCTGACCACCCTTTCCTTCTAAGGTGAGGGAGAGTATCTACCTCTAGCTGTAGAAACTCTGGACTCATCTGGCTTTATTAAGAGAACATCCAGGGAGGACCATCTGAATGAGCCTCACTGCTTCCCTTGCTGATGGTAAAGTCCTGCTCATTCTGCTCTGGCCACAACTTGGGTTGCACCTCTCCAAGTGCCCTGCTACAGTCACTGGGGCAAACAAGTCTGTATCTCAACCTCTCGGATCTCTCCCCTCTTCAGACACTAACAGAGCATTATAAACACAGAAGGCTGTCTCTCCTTTCCTTTCAGGCATCTCCACCCCCATCCCTCCATTCTTTCAGGAGTAACAACTGTGAAAGAAGGCAGGTTTTATATACCTTGCATATGCCCTACTACACTTTATGATTTCCACTACTGTTTGTAATGGCATACATGTTTATAGCTTCAGAGCTTGAGGAGCACGTTACTCATTCAGCACCTTTGTTAACACATGGCAGAGTGCAGTCTCTTGACAAGTACACCCAAAGTGACTGGTCACTGGGGTACAGTAGCCTGACCATATGGGCAAGACTTGATCTAAGCAAATCTGATGACACACCAAGATCCCAAGTGTCATGTGTAATGACTGTCCTAATCTTAAATGAGAAGGAGATATATCAGTATAGTCTAGTACACCTCAAACACCTGGAAGGCCCCTACATTGGCCTGTTGGGGAGACTCCTAGGGAGGACCCCTACCCAAAGTATTTAGGTACTGAAGATGGTGACCTTTCTGTGAAATTCTGGTCACAGACTTCAATTCCCTTTGGGCTCTGGAGAGTGATGTAAGCCTTGGTGTTCTGATGCCCCACCCCTCCACTCTGCTGGGTATAATTAAGCTGATGCATACCCTTTCTGGAAAAGATCTCCTGCATTATGTGAGGCTCGCGGACACTTAAGGAATTCACTCACTCACCCACCCTCATCTACTTAAGGGGGATCTCTAACTCGTGCCACTCCAAGAGCAGCTCAGCTAGTTTCTGACCACATGGTAGCCATGCTCACCCCTGAGCGACAGATACTTGGATGTTGTAGCACGGTAAAAGGGGGCTTTCTGAAAATTCAAATTCAAACACATCACTATAGGAATCGTCATCATCATCCTGGTCTTCCGGTCCTGGGGGGTTTGCTAAAACATCAAAGCCACTTTCATCATCGGGTTCTAATGGAGGGCAAATAAGAGAAAAAGGGATCGGTAAGCTATAGAAAGATTTCAGCTGCTGTCAAGAAAAAGGGGGACTCTAAATATCAAGATTCTTCCCAACTGAGTGCTGCTTCCAGAGTCCACCACCTGCCTCCCCTCACCCACACCAGAGAGAAATGTACTCAAATCTATTCATTTCCCACTGAGCTAAAGAGAACAACACTGCTCACCACACACAGAGCTGCCATAGAACTCCCAAGAGCCACCGGAGTCATCATCACTGCGACCTTGTAGGTCATTTAAATAATCTGGAGAAAGGAAAAAAAAAAGATAAAACCTACTGGTGAGAACAAAATGATGGCAGAGTTAGGGGGCATTTTTCCTATAAAATTCATGACAGGCTGGCATGTCACTTCCCATCTTCTCCTTTCTGCACATCATCAATACAATTCGCCAAAACCCTGTTCTCTGCCTTACCTAACTGACTGAAACCTACATACCTGCTCACTTGCCTTCCTGAAAGACAGAATACCCTCTCACCAAAATGAAAGCTAGACTGGCAAGCTAAGAAGGCAAGTCTTCATACGCAAAAATAAAGTAGCATTGTGCTTACGTATCTCTTTCCCAGTAAGTGCAACTTAAAGTAAACGAGGATGGGTCACGAGTGAGTTAGTGGCATTCTTTGGCAGTGTCTGATAAGGAGTATAACTGCAGGTACCTGACCCTCAGGAAAACCTTGTGCTTCTGCTTTAGGGATCTTGTAATGCCTGGGGCTTAAATGATGGGTTATCCGATGATGGAATACCACAGACCTACCCAAATAGTTTCATGTATGGGAGGTCTGACTCATTTCACCCAGACTTGAGATGTAAACCTATGAGACATACTTAAGTTAAAAATGCATTTGTAGAAAATGCAAATAACTTTAGTAAATCTTTTAAAACATTAGGGTGAATAAATGACTTAGCTTCACTAGCATAAAGTTACACCACACAAAAGGCCAAAGACCCGGCTACTCTCCTTCAAAGCTTCAAAATTCCAGCCTTTTTGATTTCTGCCTAGTCCAATCCAAATCGAAAGCACCTAGTTACCATCTAATTTTTGAATAAGACCATTTTTTGAACTTTATCGTACCTGTTAAAAACTTTTCCATAAGTTCACTGTGGGTCATCTTCATGATGGTTCTACCTGAGTACGTAGCCAAAGTGGGGTCAGCACCATAGGAAAGGAGCAAGCGGACAATTTCCAAGTGATCGTTCTCAACAGCATCATGCAGTGGCCTAGGGAGAGACGCGCAGTGGGGTTAAGCTCACGCACACGATGCTTGCTTTCCGAGTCGTCTCCTGTAATGCCAACAGGCCAATCTGGGTACATGTGTACCTCGTGTACTGAGCCTCTTAGGTGCAATATTTCATCCAGGAGGTATGCACTATCACCACCACCACACAGATAGGGAAACTTAGATATAGTGACTAGCTCAAGGTCAAACGACAACTTATTGTGCTACTTTGATACCTAACCCTTTAAAGCTGAGGGAACAGCAGTGAGAATAAAGAGGGTCCAATGGGGTGTGTTCTCAGGAGGGCACAGAGGCCCCCCACCTGTGTCCACAGGGGGCAGGGAATGCTATTTAGAAAGTGTGAAAGACCAAATACATTTCTGTTTGGCTAGTTTTATCACTGTCAGGAAAACCCCGTACCCTGCCTCCTGGCAGCATCCCACTCACACAACCAGGAAGATGCTCGGGCTGCCTCAGACCTGGGTCTCTGACCAATAAACCAGGGTCAAGGACAGGGTGAGGGCCATGGCTGGGGATGTGGGTGGTGACAGCAGGTCTTCTGCCTGTACTCCTGGGATTTTCAACTCACATATATTTTAAACATAGTGATTTCACAGATGGTGATTAAGAGTCCAGGATCTTAATTATTCATTATAATTATTCCCACTTACTCAAGCAAGCAGATATTTTCAGAGGCTTTGGTCCATAGGAGCATTACAGGACTGGCCAAGATTGGGAGCTTTATATCTACATTTGCCAGAAAGGTCTGCTGGATTCAATTATAGAGGACTCAGCCACCAATGTGCTTACATGTCACTCTCGGTCTTTCCTCCTGGGGTTTCCCACATACCCTGAGAACCACTGCCGGTGCCCCAGCAGGGCCAGGCTGAGAGCAAGACACACCACTGACCTGGTTCCATCCTGGGCACTGCAGTTGACATCAGCGCCATATTCAAGGAGGTGTCGCACGATGTTGAGCCATCCTCTAGCACAAGCTTCATGTAGGGCACAGTAACCTGCGTTGTCTCGATGGTTCACGTCACAAATCTTGTTCTCCAGGCAGTACAAGACCACTTCCTGCGGGGAGGGGGAGGAATGCCATCAGATCACTGCATAATGACCTTATAAGGGGGAGCTCTCTCTAGTTCTCAAAGACATACGTTCCTAGGCCTAAGAACCCCGCTCAGGCAGGCTGTGGATATCTTGATGAGGGGCAAATGCATTTACAAAGGGCTTGATGACAGAGACAGTGTCCCTTAAGGTTCTTGTTGCTCCAGCTGTCTGGCTCTAGGTGAGTTATGCTTTAACTTCTCCAAAGCCTCCATCTCCTCTGCTGGGGGAGAATAACAGCACCTACATAGGCTGTTGAGAAGATGCAATTAGAGACTCACAAAAGCCCTTAGCCCAGTGCCTTGCATCATGAGCACAGAGGGATCCAACTGCTAGTATTTCAAACGATGCATTAATAAGTACGAAGAGCATTCTACTCAATCGGTCCATTCAATAGGTAATAGTGGATGACAACACAAGTTTAGATAAAAGCAAGAACAACCGATGCATAACAAGAAATTAAATGAGCTGGAGAACATTTCTCAACTTAAGTGAGGGAAGGATGTCCAGTTTAGGCTGGTCCTCACGCCCTTTGTGAAGACCAGGGGTCAGAGCTGGGGTGGCCATGCTTCTGTTGTAGAAGTAGAGCTCAAGAGAAAGCTCTTTCAATGTACCATGTATATCATCAAGAAATCACATAAATATTTCAAATAACCCCACCCTCGTTTTGCTTCACTCTCCACCCCACTTGGGGCTGAATCAATATAATATTTTCATATTTACTTAAGTTAATGACAGGAATCTGATACACCACATACTACAACCTACACATTTCCAGAACGAAGTAAGATAAGCCTACCCTTCCCCCTTTGCAGAACGTGTTTTGTGTCAACAGTTTGCATGAGAATCAGTGTTATTTATCTTACTTCTTTGGCGTGTTAAAATATTGCTATGAACCACTCCCAGTAAGTAGAGCAGTAATTTATTCAATGTTTTATTACCTTGATTAAGAAAGTTTTCAAACACATAGAACTGTATCTGCCACCAGAAAACAGGTTACCCTGTTTTCCTATAAGCCGTGCCCAGCAAAGGGCTGTCAGGGTCTAAGAACTGGAGGGAGGCAGAGCGTGTGGGTGGCCCAGCACATGGGCCACTTAGTAAGGGGGAGCTGGACGGGTCACATTGGGCCTCCCTTCCTGACAACTCTTAAATAACTCATCTATTAAACCTGAAATAAACAGCATTGTAGCCACCCATAAACGTGAGGTGAGTTCTGAAAAACCTTTTATGCCCTTTATAGGACACCTCAGTCAAAGGTGATCACTCAATTGGGTGCTAACTAGAATGTTCCATATGTTCCCCCTGCAAATCTAAGGGTACACACGGGTAAACCTGGCCATCCGTGCCCTGTTGCTTCAGGTCATTGCAGTAGCTCCCTTCCAAAATAAGGGGAGGAAGAGAGAAGGCATGCCCACAGAGCGTTTCTTCCTTCAGGTCCTAACCTGCCAGAAAGCCCACAATCCTCAGAGCTCCCAGGCCACCTGCCCTAAGCACTGGTATCCAGGATACCGCATGAAGCTGCTGCTCTTTTTGCAGGCCCTCACTAGCCAGACTCGAGTGGATGGCTGTAAGCTAATGAGTTGTGTGCCCCAGCCAGGGAGAGGCCCCATCACGTGACTCTGGGATCAGCTCTAAGCACCACCGACTGCTGTGCACAGATCAATTTACCCGGATCCCGGCGGCCTGCCTGGTGTCCTATCAACCCAGGGTTTGTTTGCTCTGACAATTACGGCCTTCACCTGGAAACCTTCGTAGCTAGTAGGGCTGATTTGAGGGAACCTAGAAATGAAAGATGTCGAAGCTGAAGGGTAAGTCAACTCTCTTTGCCTCAAGGACGGCAGGCAAGGCAGTAGTGATCTGACAAGCAGATCAGGCTTTCTGCCATGGCTACCATGGTACTTCTCACTTCGCCAAATGTGTAGGTCTTATGTTATCCCACAGTGACCTATGAGATATTAGGAAAAGAAAGTAGTACCATTCTTATTCAACACTTGGGGAAGTTGATGCCCAGAGAGGTTAAATCCCAAGCTCAATGAACATGAAGTACGAGGCCTATAACTCAGGTCTTTTGGTACCTGGTCTGCTGGGAAGATTCCAAAGAGCCAATGAAGGGCCCAGGCTAAGGAGCTGCAGTCCAGCCGTGACCAGCATCCCTCGGGTCCTGTCTGTTGGGATAAAGCAGGCTAATGACACTCTCCTAGCGAGGAGGGTGATGGCCTCTTAAGTGGGTGGCAACTGCTGTCACCAACAGAGAGAAGAGGCCAGAAAAGTCTGTCTACCCAATACATTTCTTGGTTTATTTTCTATGCTAGAAATGGGAGTGTTTGAAGGGCAGCCCGCCTATTCCCAAACAAAATCAAACTGTTTTTGTTGGACAATTCTCTGTTAAGCGGCTATAAGCTGAATGCCATTAACTGCAAAATGTAACCATAAAGGCCATAAACCCGACATTGTTAATTAATTAAATGCCTCATTAACTTTTTTAAAAACATGATTTATTCAATTCATAGAAAATTTAACCATCACCACTAAACGTGCAAGCATGTGGTTCCACACTGGCATTTGAACCTAAGAAACAGAAGCCTCTTTACCGAGAGGGAAAGGTTTGCATGTATCTAAGCCTTTCATTTCAGGTGGTCTAATATAGATCTTAAGAGAGAGCGTGTTTCTAAACCTCAAGAACCAGATTACCACAAAACAAAGCTCAGACAGCCTTTTTCATTGCATATGTTATCTTTAGCTAAGCAGAAAACAACAATGGTAAAGACTAACTTCAGGAAAACCCTCCCAAAATTGTGCATTCAAACTGCATTTTACCTGGGTTAAGCAAATTATCCGTCCACTTTAAAAGGTTTAAACCGCCATATCTTAATGGCCTACCAACATTTTAAATTTTCTTAAAGAAATCCCAGAAAGTTGGATTCAAAGTTGAAAGCTTTCATCTAGTAATTAAAACATTCAGCATCAAAACTGATGGCCTATGAAATTTACATCATTTGAAGGGGAGAAAAAGTTGTTCTTACAAAAACATTCCCAAGGCTTCTTGGAGGACCTGCAAGAGTCTCCAAGAATCTCCTGAAGTTTCTGGTCCCAAAGGGGTGAGACTGGTGGAAGTATGCCAAAATGAAAGACCAGGCCAGGAACCTTGCCCTCTACAGCCAGCGGAGCACGCTGCCCTCCTGCCTCTGTCATCTCTGGCATTTGTTGGAAGCACAAGTCTATTTTCTCATCCGTGATCAGGAATGAGTAGCCCTGCTTGGCATGCTGCATCTATCCTGTCCTGCTAGGTGCTGCTGCTCTCAGTTTGTGGGAAACCAACTGGCTGCTCCTTGGATTTAATCCGCAAGTAACTGAGCTAATTATCAAATCCTTCCAGAGAGTTCTCCCCGCCATAAACCAGAGACGTCAAAAAGAGATATGTTGGTACGAAAAAACAAAAACAATGACACATACAACCTAAAATGCCCCGCTAGTGCTACAAAGGACCATCCCACAGGTGTGAGCAAACTTCCAAGTTCCTTTCCACAGTCATGCCTCAGGGGTGGGGTCTGGGTCAATGAGAGACCAAAGCTGGGTGGTCCCACCAGGAAGGGCTCAAGGCTTAAAGGACAGCAGCAGGGTCAAATTGTGCGAGCCAGGGTTCTGGCCAAATCCTGGGAGCTCACAGCCGAGCGAGAGCCAGCATGGATCCTGCCACCTCGGTGCTCCACCACGCCTCCACGCTCAGCTTGCCCAGCCACATTTTATTTTCACCATTCAACTCCCAGAGGGCTGATGCCAGCATAAAAAAATGCCTTTGCCCTGTGGGCTATTACATCACAATTTCAACTGACAACAGTGTGGTGGGGGAGATGCACAGGGGCAGAGGGAGAAATCTATCTCAAGGAGGTTTGGAGCTATATAAAAAGGGCAATTGCAACGTGAGCCAATCCTGGAGAGAAGGGGGTTCGGGGGGTTGGGGGGATAACTGGGCTTTGGAGCCAGGCTGCTGGATTGTTATCTTTCCAAGTCATTGAACCCCCCTGGGACTCAGTTTCCTCATCTGAAAGCAGGAATAATACCAGTTACTACCACACAAAGACAATGAAAGGGTAAAATGAGTTACTCCAGATCATGAGCTTAGAATGAGTACACGGCAGAGTGCTCAGCCAATAAACTGTCACTGTCATTCACCATGCTGGGAGGGGGAACCAGCAAGGGGGCAGCCAGCAAGTTTGGGGAAAAGCCTGAGTCTGTGTCCCTCCTCCGACCTTCAGCCTCAGGGCCACCCTGCCCTTTATCGGAAAGAGACCACTCAGGTCTGCCCCACCCCCCACCTCAGTGCACACCTGCACCCGCCCCGCACAGGGCCACCCCTCCACCCGCAACAGAACCGGCAACGTCAGATAGAGCTCATAACTTCTCTCCCCCTTGCTAATCAGAATCCAAAAGGGTTCATTAAAATTCCCCCAGTCGCCAAGCCCTGGGTTATATCAGATTTTATATCAGACATAAGTGAACGAGACTGGAGGATGCCGAAGCAGCCTACCTGCCTGAACACGAAGTGAACATCAGAGAGGCCTTTCTTTTCACACCACGATTGAACAAGCCACCAAAGAGACAGCAGCGAAGAGTGTGGCTAACACAAACACCCTGCTGGAACACCGGCCCAGCCCCCTGATGTGGAGGGGGCTGGGCCCTGCTCTCCAAGTCCCTCCCCTAACCCCCCCACTTTGTGCCTCGCCCCCCAACCTGGCATAGCCACAGGGACACTCACATGGACACTCCAGGAGCACCCACAGGGACACTCACCTCATAGCCAAGCCTGGCTGCCCGCTGCAGGAGGGTCTCGCCAGCGTTTTTATTGACAATAAGTCTCCGTGCTTCCGGCGGCATCGGGCGAGACTGGGTGGTCTCTTGAGGGGAACTTGAGCGTGGCAGCTGCGTGGACTGGGAAGCTGGTAGCAGTTGTTGCAAGCGGTCGAAGGGCTTTGGCTCCTGCTTGGCTGGTGACAGATCATAGTCCGAACTGGGCTCAGGCCGCTTTCTGAATCTCCGGACAGTCACCTATCACAAAACCAGGTAGTGCGCATAGTTCAGGCTGTGTCTTTCCAATACCACTGCTTCCCCTCCTCCCTGCGTGACCAGCCTGCATGCAGGAAGGCACTTTTCCCCTTGTCTTTCTTTGTGGGGCTGGGGGAAGGGCTGTCAAGGAGAGTTGGGGAAAGAGGTTTCATTCTTACTAGTTTGAAACTTTGCTGCCACCCAGAAGACATGCCCTTCTAGCACAGGGGGGTGATATGTGGTGTGGCGGAAGAGTCCAAAAAAAGGAAAGCTTTGTCCCCAAGAAGCAGAGAAGTGGGGAGGGGGCATGTGCTTGCACAGGCCTGCGGGGAGCAGGGGTCAGGAGGTACCTTGCCGTCAGCATTTTCCACGTAGTAGTCCCCCGTCAGTGACAGCCCCCGCCTGGGCTCCTGAGGTATCAAATGCTTGGTTTTGCACAGTCTCTTCCCGGATGGCTTCTCGCTGTTGTCGGTGTATTTCTGTGGCAGGGAGGCCGCCTGGCAATCCTCTTCTTCATCTGTGCACAGCACATCTGTCTTCTGGCTTTCTTTAATTTTTTGCTGTTTGGCAGGCGGCCTCGAGGCTGGTGTGCAGCTTGGCTGAGTTTGCTTTTTGCCGCCTGCATTGGTGGATGAAAGACTCTTCATGGGCGGAGAGCCGGAGAACACAGGCAAGCCTAAATACGGAGGGGGTGGCGGGCGGGCAAGAGGGAGGGGGAGAAGAAGCAGGCGTTACACAGTTGTAGCCGGTGCAGAAAGAAAAGCCCATTGTTAACACTGATCACTGGAGCGGCTTCAGTTTTTAAAGATATACCAATTATGTTTTCAAAGCATTAATATTTTAATTATCCCACATTCAAATGGCAAATAGGTTAACCCACAAATCGCCAAGTGGCAAGTTTCTTCAAAAGGCCCAGACAAGAGGACAGAAGCCTGCTCTTCCTGCTCTCCCACCCCCACCCACTGGGCCTCAGCATAAGGGCCTTCCCAAGGATGGCCAGCCTGGGTGCTCAAGACTCAGTGATTGGAGATAGCCCAAGGCTCGAATGAGGGTGCTGGCAGGGGCCCAGGGCCACCCAGGCTTTCCTTCCTGCTCAGCCGCAGGCAAGGACATCATGAGAGAACCCCCTGCCTGCCACATCCTAGTCAGAGGCAGCGTGGCCTAAGGTCCCCTCAAAGGCCCTTTCCTACAGCGAGTAGATGACCCACCCTCCAGGAGGGGGGCAGGCAGTCAAGGGGTGGCCTCCATGTACCTTGTTCATTATCACTGGATTTGAGCGACTCTTCTGACCAGCTTCTGTTGCCTTTGGCCTCTGCCCTTTTCCTGCCAGGTTTCTCTTCGGTGATGTTATTCCCCTGGGTAGTAACCTCAGGCTGAACCGCCTGGGTCACTTCCTTTCTGCTTTGCCGGCCAGGTTTGCTCTCTGCTGCCGACACCTGCTGCTCCCACCGTTCTCTAAGGTGCAGCAAGTGGCGTTGTTTTTTAGGATGGAGCCCTGTTAATTCAATGCACACCTTCAGGTTGGTCAGCTCACTATAATGTGGGTCTTCTAAGTGGTTAGAGGAATTGTTTGTCATTTCCCTCTCAGGCCAGTCATCTAATGGAGAAATAACTACAAATTAATCAAAAAGCCCCCTGGGGGGAACAAACTGTCTTACGCATCACTAATGGGGTGGGGTGAGGGGGAGGGATACGGTCACTGTCTCTGCTTGAGCACGTCTTGGGAGGGGGCCTATTTGTCTTTGGCCATCCCTGGGCTTGAGCGCCTGCATCTGGCTTTGTGGGGAGGGGAGGTGTGAGCGCCTTCCCCAGGGCTCCAGGGTGGGGATCTCATGGAGGCGGTGTGGGAATGGAAACGCCCCACTGCTGCGCCCCACAGCTTCCCCTCACCGACTCTGTCTACGGGGCAGCGCGCCGCACATCCACACCTCCTGTCCATCCACCGAGGCCACATGCACAAGCCCCCCGCGAGCAGGCAGCTGAAGCCAACCGAGCTCACCTTTGGAGACTCGTCTTCGCTTGGCTTTCAGCAGAGGGTCCTCTGGCTGCTCCTCCGCAGTGGTCTCAGTGTGGCTGCTGTCACCTGAGACTTTGCGTTTCCTTTCCAGCCGGAGGGTGGGGCTGTGTGGCATGTCCGCAGCCACCTGGTCTGTGGGTGGCTCGCTCACAGCCTGCCTCTCCACAAAGTACTTCTCCACTGGAAGATCTTTGTCCTCTGGGGCTTCAAAGGGATCATGGTGTTTGTTTCCGGCACTATAGTCATCGCCTAGGAGGAAGGGAGACAAGAATACTTAAGTGAGGGTCCAAAGGCCACCACGAGAAGGCAGGATTCAGGGAGCAGGTGGGACCACCATGCCCAAGGTAATCTGCTATTGATAGACCCTTCTTTGGAGACTGGGGTCCTCACACATTGTTAGCACAAAACCCTCAAACTAGAACTTTCCAAAATAAGGGCACACTGAAGACAACGGGCAAGTAAAGCAAAAAGTAAAGCATAGACCATACTCGTAACTTTCTCCTACCTTTTTACAGTTAGGGGTATGAGGGAACCAAGAAAGGAAATGAGGTATCAACATTATCCTTTTTTAAAGCACTGTAGTCCTCTCTTTCAGCAGCAAGATCCAACCAAGGCTGGGCTGACCTAAATTTGCTGAGGTCATTATTTTGAAATAAACGGAAGAGACCAAACATCCCCAAAAATCTCATCTACAGAAGGGATAACACCAATATTCACCTAGGCCAACAGGAGACATGATGAAGAAAGAGGGACGGGAGACAGAACTCTCAAAAGCAAGCCTAGATCCTTGACGGGAAGAAGTGACTATCTCTCCTGGAGGGCCTCTGGGCCTACACTCCAGGCCACGTCTACTGCCTGCAAGATGGGCAGAGGGAAGCAGGGAATCCAGGCAGACCCAGGGTGCTGGGAAGAGAGGCCTGGTATGGCCAAAGGCAAGGTTTCCAAAGTTCAGAGTCAACTTCAAAGAACTCAATCTGATGGCTGCACACATGTGGAGGGAAAACCTTATCACTTAAATCAAAGGTCTGCTTCCATTTCCTGTCCAAGATAGGGGGAACCCCACGGGGACACTGGTCACCTCGGCTGGCATTCTTCCTCTTCACGCCTGCCTTCACATGCAAGCATCTACAGACAAGACGCCATCCCCTTCATTGGCAGGTGTCTTTTCTACACCAGGCCCACGCTTGCAAAACTGCTCATTCCAGCACCCCAGGCTCAGCCTAGCATCACGGTGGGGCTTTTCCTTGAATCATCTCAGCCCAACATCACTTCCTACTTTTGCTCTAATCCCATGAAATAGCTCATTTACTGCTTTGCTGGTCACAACTTCTCTAATACACAATAAAATATACACAGTAACTACTAAATGACCACTGTAAGGTTAAGGTGTTTGCCCTTGGCCCACTAAAATGACCCTGCACATCATCAGGGGTATGAGTCCAGGATCTTGGTAACACTGAGCTGAGTGGCACAAGTCAGCTTCTAGATGAAGTGGTATACATCTCATGTGACCCCAGCCCTCCTCTCCCCAGCCCACTTCAAATGTCACTCCCACTCATGACCAGCCCCACTCATACCCTCATCAGCTTCTCTTGGTGGCATTCCCAGTGGTTAGTGGCAGTCAGCTGTGGGGGTGAGCTTCACTCTGGCTTTGGCGAGCCTGCGCTTTCAATGGTGGAAGGACCTATTCACCCCCTCTTCAAGGATGCCCCAAGGAGGGACAGACAGGCTGCATCTATTCTCACAAAGGAATGGCAGAGTCTCCCCAGCCATTCCTCCCTGTCCTCACTCACCATATGGACTGGAATGGCTGGGTCTTGGCACCCAAGCCCCTTCCAGGGAATACCACCCCAGGTCTCTGTAGGTACACCTGGCACTGAGTGGACACCCAAAAGCACGGCCAGGGTGAGTCTTCTGTTGCAGCAGCAGCAGGAGAAAACACACAGGCTGCCAAAACCTCCGGTCTATGCTAGACCATGCCAACAATATGGCCACCACACTTGGCTTGGCCTGGAGATGCTAAGAGGGCGGGCTGCAGGTTGTCACTTGAGCTGCTCTGTGACCCTCTTAACCGCTCTGGCAGTAACAGCGCCACTTTACAGCTTGGCCCCCCTCAGTTGTAAAGTGGGAATATTACTACAAGCTGCCTCCCGGGGTGGGCTTCATAAACACAGGCTTAGCACGGCAAAGGGAAAGGCTGGAGAAATTACTTACAAAAGGATGCTAAGGCCCCTAGACCAGCTTGAATTTTAGCCCCGATATTTATGAAATTTTAAGATGTGAACTTCCCTAGGTATACCATTTGATTCCCTGGTCCAGTCACCCCTCCCCCTTCCCAAAAACCCTGTGGGAGAGGGGGATCCAGTGTAAAAACGTAAAAATGGTTTAAGAAGCACTGTGTGTAATCTTAAAAGTGTACTTTTAAACTTTTAAAGTGTACTCCCTCTTCCCTTTAGGTATAGTAGGTGCTTTGAAAGTAGAGGTTGACTGGGTGATGTCACAATGCCTTCCTGGGTCACAACCAGGCAACAGCTTAGCCAGCGTGGGGCCCCACCCATAATGAACTGCCTTGCCACCTTTCTCACATCAGATGGGCCCCCCCATCCCCAGATTAAGCATCTCTCAACCCGTGTTTCAGATTCAACTTCCACATTTTACACTTGAACTCCCAGTCTCATAGCCACCTGTATTTGTAACAGTCTCAACCCTGTCTAAGGCATCTTTCTCAAGGAGAAGGTTTTCCACTGAAGTGCTCACCCTTACTGTAAACTTCCTAACAGTGAAATCAGTTTACATCTCACCCACCCAACCTTTTGCCCAAACTGCTGGCATCTTTTCTCCACAGAAAACCTCCTGGAAGACGTGATCATTTATTTTGCCGGCTGGTTTCAGCGGGCAGTGACTGACCTCAACTCCCTGTTCCTTGTTGAACAAGAGCACCCCTACGAGACACTGTGGGGGGGGCTCACCATCTGTCTCCCCTGGGGCTTCCCACAGGGGAAAAGCTGCCCAGCTGAGGGGGGACCTTCCCTTCACACACCACACCTCCTGCTCCCCCATTCCCAGGGAGGCTGGCGGGGGAGAACAAGGAGTGTATGGCACACAAGCTTGCTCTCTGCCATTACCCATTCAACCAGCGCTGACACTCCTGTGCCTGAGAGGCTGTGGCTCACCTTATGGATAGCCCCCATCCACTGAATAGTCCTGAACTAGTATCAGGAACTCTCCATTGCTACGTTCAGGCTCGGCGAAGTCACAGCTGCCCACACGTGGTGTAGCCGATTTCTTCTCCACACTCAAGAGCATCTTTTCCCAAACTAGGCCCATCCTCCTTCCTCCAACCCCAGAGCTTCTCAAGGCAAAGATTACAATTCCCCTCACTGAAGGTCCCCCAAACCTCATGCTAGGTTGACCTTCTGTGGCCAGTAACAATCCCAAAGAACACCCACCTTGACCGCCCAAGAAACATATAGCCGACAGCTATGGAGGAGAGGCTCCATGCCACCTTCCTGTATACTGTGACTTGGACCTCCTTGACTGGGGCTATTCTAACTGCTACCGACAAAAGTTACCCTTGAGGGTGAAGGAGATGGGTGGATAGACAGAGATAGGTAAGGGTGCTAACCATTAGGCTCCACCATTGCTGTTACTTTCGGCCCTTCTAAAATGGGGAAGCCATGTACCCTTGGTCACGCGATCTAGGCAGATGTGAACGTGGCTGAGTTGTTTGAGGTTTAACACTTGCTCCCTGCAGCAGGGTCATATGACACAAAACACATACATCCCATAATTTATCATGGTTGTGTCATAGCAGCACCTCATAGAAGCATCACCATAGCAACATTTACAAGTCACCATGGCAACAAAGCAACTTCACCACTGTGGCCGCCATGCCCAGTGAGCTCTAGACAAGATAGGAGAGGACTGTAACTTTTGAGGGTGGCCCATGACGCCCATTCCCTCTGTAGGTAACTGCATCGCCTCCAGCAAAGGCATCAGTAGCTATCTCTCTGCTCCAAACTCAAAGTCGTTTACAAAAGTGGCTGGCAAGGGAGACAGAGACCCATGTTCAAGAAGAAAGGGTTAATATGTACATCCAATACCTATCAACAAAAATCAATCAATCAATCAATCAATCAATAAAAGTAATGCCTCCTTGATCTATCCTGTCTTCAAAATACCACTGATGGTTTCTATTAATAAACTTTCGAGTTTGAGGAGCCTCCCAATTCATCTGCTCAACTTCTCAAGTGAAAATTTAACTCAGCCACCCATACTATCATAAAGAGTGAATGAAAATCTTGACCATGGTCAAGATTAATTCAAGTTAATTCATTTTTCTTAAATGAACCCCTCTCAATGAGACACACACACACTTGGGGGGGCTGAGGCTATGCAAGAGGCACCTGCCATCTCAGAAGTTATTGGCGCTGCAGGAGCGGAGGGCTGCCTCAGAAGGGGGAAGGCTTCCAGGAGGTGTCCTCTACCCTCTTTGTGACCCCTGCCTGCCCCAAATCCCCACCCTAGCTCCCATATGCTCACAGCTTGGCTCCTGGCCACAGTGACACCCATGCAGAGCAGGGCCTAAGCCCACATGACAGACTGATGGCCAAGAGGGCCCAGTTAATTTGCAGCTGAATGGATTTAGCACCTGCTGTCCCCTGGACGAGATGGCAGGGGGGCAGTAGCAAGGACAAGTATTCCTCTGGGCTATTCCTCTTCATCAACCAGAAACCATTGGTGACCCATCTCTTTCTTTGCCCCAGTCTTTAAAAATGAGCCCTCACCTTCCCCAACCCTTCTTCTGTTCTCTCTGCCGTGACTCATCACACATAAGCATGTGGCTTGCTGGGCCCCGTCCTGGGTGCTCCAGGAACAGAGCCTGTTAGTCTGAAGCTTGGAGGGGCTTAGGGGAGGGGGAAGGGAGGCCTTTCTGAATCATCTGGGGCTCAGGGCCTGCTCTCATCCTGTCTCTAGGTTCAGCAGGAAAGACGGGGAAGGACATGAACTTGTCTGGGAAGCAGGAAGGGATGAGGCTACTTAGACATGAAGTGGAGGGCAGTAGCCATTCTGGGTCTGTCCATGTTACTCAAAAACCAGAGCAAAGACAAGACGACTTGAAGTTGGCTAAGCTCCTGTTCCTTCCTCCAGCCCTGCTCACCATCCACTCAGAACAAAGAGGGACTCTCATATGCAGCAACTCCCCTCTTCTAGAAGCACTTTCCCCTCAACTCACCCTTGCCTGCTTCTCCTAGGTACCTCTGAGAAACCTTCCCAAGAGCTAGTGTTACGAGGCAACTCAGAAGGGAGGAGTGGGGGCTCCATGACTGTAGCAATCAGTGTGACTGCAGCAATCAGTGAGGAAGAAGGCTTTCTTTCTTGCTTTATCCAAAAATGACAGGGACCCTCCATTGCCCCCATAGCCACCCTCTGAGATAGAGTAAGGAAGCTTCAGGTACATCAAGAATACCACCATTTACTAGCAATGGAAACTATCTTGTTTACCACTAACTTACAATAAGCCAGTCCTGGTTTAACTTACCCAGGAGCCTGGCTGGTGGCCTTAGTCTGACCCCCAAGGATGAGCTGAGAGTAGTGGTAGGGCAATGTGCTCTGGTCAGCAAGAAGCACACTTTTCCTGGCCACAAATTCTCCCCCAAACTCCATCAGGCGCCAATGAACTGTATCAGGAACACCAAACCTACGACAGCCAATGGCACAGAGCTCTCAAATGCACCCAATATCTCTAAGTGTCCTGTCTTAGAAGGATTTGCACCTACTCTTTCCTCTGGTTCGCTCAGACACCTTTGCTGATGAGGTTTCTGAGGTCCAGAGCAGGCCTCAAGCATGTACATTTAAGAAATGAAGAGAAACATCTTTTCTACTTGCTGCCATCACATCTTATCCCCAGGGAAGTCTCATGGGCAAATCCAAAAGTCAACCCCAGTGGGGGGCCAGCTGTTGGGACTGAAGAGTGTCCTGAGAAAGGCACTAGCTTTCTCTCCACCGTTCCCCTCTAAAACATAAGCCACCATCTGTCTGGTGGGAAGAGCCCCCCTCACGTATGCCAAGCTTTCTTGGATTCTGTTGCCAAGTCCCAACAATGGCAAACAAACCAGACACAGCAAACGATTATGCTCATCTATATGGTGCCTTCACCATCTTTCCTCCCACTTCAAAAGAACCTGTGCCTCCGGAAGGAGAATAAGTACTCTCCATTCCATTTCAGACTGTCACTCTGGGGATGGGGAGGAAATGTCTACAAAGTATCATCCCACTGCTACAAAACAGAACCCAACCCTACCACACAACTTCCCTACTGCCATTCCTCTGCTACACTATATTGGACTGTTACTAGCTATGGGACCAATGTTTCTTTGGAAAAGAAGGTGTGTCCCAGGAAATTATCTTTCACAGATGGCTCATTCCTGGCTGCCACGATGTTCAAAAGGACGATCAATCCTTCACTCCATGGATGGCGAAAGCAGCCCATTTCTCCGAGAAGACATCAACTGGACCTCAGGCCATCCTAAATGAATGGCTTTCTCTCACGTCCCTGGGCTCTGGGAGCAGGACTGCCCCATTCTCACCAACACGGTACCATTGGCAAGCCACTCGGGTTTACTTACATCTCTCACTTTCGTTCTGGTCAGCAATGGCCTCCTCCAGGGCGACTGACTTTGGCTTTTTGTCCTGATTTCCTTTCAACCTTTCCCAGTCGGTTGGACTGAATTTGCACACCTCGGAGTCTTTGGTTGTTGGGTGGCCACCTTCTCTTTCTTTCATCTCCAACTCTGAGAAGCGCATCATTGCACGCTAGAAAGAGAACGGAGATGGAAAAAAAACAACACCTTACCATAAAAGCTACTTCGTCTGCCTTACCTTAAAGGAAAGTATTTTCAAAGAAAAGTTTGCCCAAAACCAACCACAATTTATGAGATGCAACTCAGATATTTTAAAGTTTAACAGATTAAATTTAAGAGTATCTATATGTAAGTAGTCACACATTCTTTATTCATAAAAGTCATATGTATAAGATATATATGCGGTGTGTATGTATATCCATACATACACTATTGCATAGAGACAGACATTCTCTTTTGAAGGTAAATAAAACAAAACAAAAACACAACGCAAAGGAAACAAAACAAAAACACAACAGAAAAGAAACAAAATGCACAATGAATAAAGACGACCATGGCCCACAAACTTCCCTTTGTATATTTGGAAATGAAATTTAACTCAAAAGGTTTATGTAAGATTCTAGTAATAAAAATTTGAAGAACTGACCTCACAGTAAGCAGCGGGTAGACATAAAATACTGTCCTCTTGTAATCCTTCCATCTATGTAATTAAAATGGGCACTCAATGGATCATTTAGATAACTTCATCCATTTTTATAAGCATAAACCAATTTTTTTCTTAACATTGCAAAACAATTTGGCTTTATTCATCTTTTAATTAAAAGTAAAATATCTTAAGGAAATTCCTATACAACATCTATCATAATTCACTAGCAAGTTATATACATACTCTATCCCTTTAAGCAAGCTTTTTTCTCTTTTTTTTGGTTTGGTTTTTTTTTTTTTTTTTTTGGTGAAAAAAATTGTATGAAACCCACAGACATGCGGCTGCTACACATCTCCACCAAGTATCAAGTAAGGCATTCTAAGCAGCACTTTTAGGTATATTTATCTTACAGGCAGAGAAATCAAAGCATTTGATAGGCAAACGTCATGCAGTCTTTAGACATCCTTCATAATAATTAAAACTCCTGTTACCACCATTCAAGTGGAGTTCTCTTATAATCTATAGAATAACTTAAAGTATCCAGACACACCTAAGTGCTACCACTTATGTTCCCTTACTGGACACATTGCATACATTCAAATTACCATAAACTTCATTAACCAAATCTGCCTGGTACTCTACCATATTCCCCCAATCCTCTTTACACATTAAAAAACTGACAACCAGTGAAAGTTACTGAAATTCAGGTCACGGGCTCACCTGCAATGCCCGCTGCTCCCGGCTGAGCTGACTGGAATCTGCATACAGTTCAGTAGTGACACACTTGAATCGGTCACCCACGTAACCTGCCGAGTTTGCGATTCTCTTTGCCAGCTTAGATGGCTTCGGTTTCAGAACTTTGCCATCATTTGATTCCGCCTCATCGGCTCCATCTTTGGTATAGGTGGGGGTGACATCCACGCTTGGTGGGGTACCACCCACGCAAAATGGTTTGGGATCCTCTTGGGTTTTACCAAAAGTTACAGTAGGGCCATCGCTCCCCAGAGTTGGCTCCAGGAATGGAGTTGAGACTGGCATCCCTATGTTCTCTTTGTTGGTACCTGCCGGAACATTGTCTTTGTTTAAGCTGAAGACTGACTGGCCTGGAGCCTGTTTGAAAGTATAAGCTTCGTGGAAGTCACTGATGCGCCCCAACTCCTCTCTCAGGGTGATGAAATCACGGTGTTGCTGTAGGGCCGGGTCAGCTGGGGGCTTGGCGGGCTCAGCACTCTGGCTAACACTCTCCGCTACGAAGCCAGGTTTGGACACGTTTGCCTCAGTTTTAGCATCTGGTTCTTCTCGGAGAAGGTCTACATAGACAAGCTTGTCGCTTTTGACAACAGTCTTCCCTTGATTCCAGCTGGGGTTTGGCTTTAGGTTCTTGTCGGTGGGGACTTCTGGATGTAACTTGGTGCTGCCAGCTTCCAAGATCTCAGAAAACCGATTCCGGAGGGTTGGATCCTCATAGCGGGCTCTCTCATGGGACCGGGACCTCCTCTCTGGTTTTTCCTCTTTAGCGATCTCTATGGGCGTGTGTGGTATTAACATGGGATGTACCATGCCCAAGCCCAGGGCATCTTGGTAGGTCACAAACTCTGGCCGGCCGGTGGGCAGCCCATAGGGCAGTCCAGGCTTTGGGGCAAGGTGCCCAGGAAAGAGACTGCCGTTGGGTAACAAAACTGGGTGAGGATAGACAGGTCCTTTGCCATGTAAGGAGAGGGGACTTATAGCAATGCCCTCAGGCGCTGGGTAAGGGAGGTAACTCCTGGGGTAGGGAATTGGTGGGGACCTGAATGCCTCATTTGGAGACAGAAATATTGAGCTTGGTGGGAGGCCATTCTCGTTTGCTTTGAAAGTCGGTTCTGGGTTGCTGGCTTTGGTGCCCTTGCTGCTGGTGCTGCTGCTGTGCTTGGCAGGCGTGGTTGGGGGCTGGCCCACGTGCTGAATGACGGATGGGGTCGTGTCCACGGAGCTCCTGCTGGTCTTGGTGCCATCTGCATTGGCATTCGGGGCTGGCGACGCAGAGGCTGGGCGGCCTGCGCTTGACACTGACCCTGAAACATTAGTGATCACAGCATCCGTGCCACCCATTCGGGGACATGATGAACTCCGCTGCTGTGGGATTGCCCAGTCCAGAGTTTTGTTTTTCAGCGACATGCTTTTGCCATTGTTCTCTTCGTTAGGACTTGGCCCAGGCACCACCCAGGATGAGGGAGCAGTGCTAATGATTTCAGATCTATAGATAGCACAGCCATTTCCTGGAGGAGATAATGTTTCCTTCGGAATCTCACTTCCGGAGAGCACTAAGCCGCTTCCAGCCCTGCTGTGAACCAGGACTGTGGGAGCCATCTTTTTCATGTGATCAGCTTTGGAAGCATCTACATCCACCACTTTAGAAGATAAGTCCAGTGGTTTATCTGTGACGTCTTTGGTAATGGTCTGCTTCTCCAACAGAGGAGGTGAGCCGCCATCTTTCCTGTCTTGAACAGCTGTCTTCCGGGCGTGCCCGGGCACTGGCTGGGCACTTTCGCCCCCTTCCGGAGCCTTGGGATACTTGCCGTTGGAGAGCCTGGCCGTGGGGAACTCGCTGCCGACTGTCACGTATGGCTTCGACAAGGTGACTGAAGGAGAAGTGGAGATCCTGGCATAGTGCTTGTGGAACTCAGAGTAGGTATCTGCAGCAGGCTGCGTGGGAAGGTGGACCCGGGGTGAGGGCCGAGGTGAGGGAGGCAACAGGAGAGCTGTGTCCCCTGGCAGGCCACTAGTGACCGCCTTAGCAGAGGGCACCCTGGGCTGTTTACTGTTCTGGATGTGGGGATAGGCGTGGGAATCAACAGGGTTCCCAGGACTGACACCCATCTTCCACGGGAGGCTTTTGTCTGCGCAGTGGACAAGAGGTGGGATGGCTGGGGAGGCGGAAGGCGTTGAGAGCCTCATGGGTGATGCCAAGGATGACGGGATGTGGGGACTGACGTAGTGAGGTGGCGGCAGGTAGAGAAAGCGCTCCCCGTTGGTGCAGACTGGAGAATACAGCGGCTGGGCCAAGCTGTAGGACTGCTGAGGTAGCAAGGCCTTGTACATGTTCAGTGAATACTTATTTGGCGAGTCGAGGAAAGGGTAGATGGCTGGCGTGGCACCCTCCATGTAAGGATTGACCCAGGGCAGCCGCAGGTAACTAGCACCATTGATGTTGAGAGGGCTCTGTTTGTCACTGGAAGGCCTGTCCAAGCCCAGTGTTTCTGCTGTGGCTACAGCACTTTTTTGTATTCCAGGCGGTGTTTTGTATATAGCACTGAAGCCATTTGGGGGTTTTCCAGAGACAGCAGAAGCCTCCACTGTCTCGGGTGTATTCGGTTTGAACTGCATCTCTGGATTTCTCTCTGAAGAAAACCCAAGGCCGCCTAGAGTGCTTGTGGCAGCCTCCCGACCTTTCTCTGAGCCCAGTCCACACAAGCTAGAATAGACGATGTTTCCGGGGACCCGGAGCCCTTCCCGGATCAGGCTGGTGCGGTCCATGCTCAGTGCTGCCAGGCCATCAATCCGATGGGCAGTATTTGCGTCCACCTTTGCAGAAGAACAACAAGGGTGTTACTTGGGACACTCCTTCAAAGCAGCAGCACCCAACCCGAAGAGACACCACAAACTAGTTCACATGACATCAGCCTTAACGTTCGAGCAGAAAGGGTTAAAGACAGAATTCCTTCTGTTTGTTGCCCCTCCCCACTGATCCAAATCCCTTTGCTTGCCTGCCTTCTCACCTCTGTTCACCTAGTAACCTGGAAGCATGGAAAACACTGATCCCTTTAGACTGGAGGCCCATATATTAATTCAGTCACCTTATAACTCTGGAAATTTTATCTTCTCAGCAAAACTTGTTTGCTGCAACTGAGGAGACACCAAATCCAAAACTCTTAGTACCACTTTCATGGGGTACAGAACTCACATGAGCCCTCCCCAGGCCTGTTAGGGGTTCAGGGGAAGGGTGTTCACTTTGTTTTTCCTGGGTGTAGGTAGGTATTATCTAACAGAACAAGACACAATCTTCAGTGGGACATCAGGAACAGAGGACTTGAGCTGCCTCATTTCTAAATCAATAAAGAGGCCATGGGTGAAACTGTGGTTGCATCTTTTGACTTCCTCTCCCCGGTGTCTGAAGAGAGAGTCTTGTGTTTCATATTTTACTGGAAAAGTAAACCCTAAGAGGCTACTTGGTAGCTGGAAATTTATCCAGCTGGGAGCCTTGATGTGGTACGTAGCTTATGGAAGAAAACGCTGCACGTCACCTACCAGTCACTAGGAGATGGGGACATATGCAGCAAGCACATCAGAACGAGTGCGCCGTCAAGAAGGCAAGACAGGAAGAGCTTGGGTAGGGGGCCTTGCCCTATAGCACAGGCTTCCTCCTTCCTCTGCCCTGATCTGAACCCCCCATTCCTCCCCCGCCCTTTCATGGTATGCAAATTAATGATTGATTACATATCACTGATATTCAGATATCATATCAACAGAAACCATTAATCTCTTACCACGTTGTGGTTCAAGGGATTCTCTTCCCTTAGTTCCAGTCTGGCTTTTGAAGTGTCACCATCATTTACAGGAATTTTCCTATTAAAAGGACATACCAACTTCATGAAAGCATCCCTCACTGAATCCATCTTTCATATATCTCCCAGAACAAACCAGTTTCTACTAACCCAATTTTTTAAATTGTCCTTAACCCCCTCCACAATGGCCCATATTGAAAGTTGCCCCCCAAATGGTGATTCAACTTGACCAGAAAAAAACAAAGGAAAGGCAGGGCCTTTCATGTGTGGTGACATGAATCACAAGTATGTCCCCAAGGTGGGTAAGCCAGAAATTAAGCACAACCACTTCTCCCCATGAGATCTTTTTCTCTAGAGAGGCTAGGTAGGCAGATCCGAGCTCAGCTTTCCCAGCCAACCCTTATAAACTCTACTGGAGGGTATACATGAAGTAGTCACATGGCCAAGGGGGACTGGAAGGCTGGAGTCTACAAGCTGGTCGCCTCATCAACCACTTCCGTATTACCCATGAGGGCAGGCTTTCAAAACTTTTCCCAAAACAAAGTTAGACACCATGGCCTATGAAACTGGTTTCCATGGTGACAAGGAAGCCATATTTGACTGCTTTTATCAAAATGACAGGGGGATACACACTAGTTTCATACAAACGTCAGCTGTTCCAGGCTGAAGAGGAAGCTGCACATCTGTGCCAGGCTGCTGCGGCTGCCCTGGGACTTGTTATCAGAGAGCATCGATAAAGAAAGTGCTTGGTGCCAACTTCCAAATCCCCAGGATAAAATTGCTGACAAGCAGCAAAGGAAAAGTTTCATCGTTACCCTGAAGAGCAGCTTCAATCATCTACTGCTTAGCTGCCGCTACCCCACACTCTAAAATTACTGACCAGGGAACACAACATAGCTGTTGGGCAACTAAAATCAGGGGCCAATGGCCTCACTGAACAGGCAGCAGAGGACAATGAGAAATCCTGGGCTTAAATGAAGGAAAGGGTGGCTCTCTCCCCATTTATTACTGAGCAAACTATTTGTTTTAAAAGCACATGGAATGCCGCTCCACCTGGGCCCACGCTCCTGACATTTAGAGTTAAAGCAGCATATAGACTGGGATTAATTCTCCTTCATAAATATGAAATAATAAATTAAAGACGAAAGTGCACTGAAAGGCCGCTTTAGGGGCTAATCTTTTAAAGGGCGGCAATGCTTCGCTGAGCCGGGTTGCCTGTTAAAACTGTAAATCAAGGGCTGCCGCCTAGGCGGGAACTTTCTCCCCCACCCTCTTTGGGCCACTGTGGCTGTGAGAAGGTGAGGGGGGCTTTGGTGTGGGCTCTACTCAGGAGCTCGGGGGAAGAGGCCAGCTCTCTCGCCTCAAGCCTGGCTCAGGTGGCCACATTCACCTGTCTTCGCTTGCCCCACACATGCGGACCCTCTCGCTGTTCATCCAGCTGTGAACGTTCCCATACAGGGGGGTTGCTGAGAGCATGTCGTCTTCTGGGATGGCAGCTTTGCTTCAAGCGTCTAGTCTGTTGAAAAGAAAAAAAAAACCCCACGAGGTTGAGTAAAAGAAGGCCAAGCAGGGAGCTCCAGAAGGCCTCTTTCTAGGCAATTTGTACAGGAGGCAGACTCGAGAAGGCAGGCTGTGCTTGATGTCTACAGATATCCAGGAGCTGAGGGCACATTGGACCCGAATGTACAACATGTAGAGCAGAGGGGGGTGCAGTTTCCCCAGTAGGAGGCACTGGGGGTGGGGAAAAGTTCAAAGTGAAACAGGCAGCCCTATCCAAGGCACAGCACACATCCAAGGTGTACCACTGTGCGTGCCTGCCTGCCCCCTTTCCCAGCCTTCGAAAGTGTATGGTGGTCAGGAAAAAACGAATCACTCCTGACACTTGCTAAAGAAGGCAGGGAAGACTTTATTCAAGGGGAGACTACGGCAATAGGTCCAGGGGTGCTGAATCACTGGGAAGCACAAACTGCTCCTTCTTGGGACAAAAGGGTGCAAGGATGGTGGAAGACACAAGAGTGAGGTGTGGCAGCAGGTCTAGGGCTCAAACTAGGGCTGAATTTCCAAGGCTGTCATGTGTACAACTTAGAGATTGAAGGCGAAAAAGAGTTGGTGGGCTGGTGAGCCGCCCCACCCGAGCCCTAGATTAGATTAAGCACCTAACCCGGGTGGTTTTGCCTGGGTGGTTTTGCCTGGGAGCTGCAGAGGGAGGCGGCTGAGTAATTCAATGACGCCTGCTCGCTGGGGACAAGAAATCATTAGCGAGTGCAGAAGTCTTAGCAGCCCAGGCTGATGGGCTCCAAGCCGCTGGCACACACGGGGAGCGGGCAAAAGCCACCCATTTTCCACCTCCTGGGAGGGGGAGGCTGCCGAGGCAGAGGAGCCCAGACCACCTCCCACCCTCCCTTACCTCCTCTGCCCACCGCCCCCACCCACATCACATTCTAGTTTGCTGCATGAGTGAAGGGTCAGGACAAGCTGCATTTTATTAACAGGATTATCACGGCGCGTGATTTATCCTCGTGCAGGATTTTAATTGCTCTTTGGAGGTTGAGCCGTTTCTTTTGACTGCGCTTCAGCCCGTATCCTGCTGTTAAATGCTGGGTTAATAAGTAGGGGAGCCTTTAATGCCTGGGACCGATGGCCCTAGGCAATTCCCTGCTCACAAACACATCTCAGCCCCCCTGTCCAGGACCGGCCACGGCATTTTTCCACGGGACCCAAAACTGGGTGTGAAATAATTGGTGTGCAGATCATCAGGGGAACTTTTCTTTCTCCTCCCTCACACACCCACCCACACAGTTTCCGCAAGCCCAAATGTTCCCTAAGTCGACACATTTCCTTTGTTAGCAGGAAAAAAATATGCAAATGCTTGCTTTTACACTTTAGCACACGGAGCAGACTGCCAGGTCGGTTGGGCTGGAGGCACCAGGTCCAGCGACTCTTCTGCAGAAGTGACTGAGGGTGGGGGTGGGGGAGCACCTGGGAGGACTGAATCCAAAAGCCAGGCTCTCCCTGCCCATTTCTTTGTCCTAACTAGGTCTTTTGTCCACCAGCATCCCCCATCGGCCCCCATCCATAGAACAACGTCTGTTAATCAAAATCCACACGCACCGACACACCACGCATAGTTAGAGCTCAACAATGAAGCTGGAAGAGAAGGAAAGCGCCTGAGAAAGAGGCAGAAATCTGCAGAGATGCATCAGGCATGGTGGGCTTCTGAAAAGCTATTTCCCTAGGAAGAGTCTTTCTTCAGACAGCCCGGGTGTTTCCAATGGGCTAACCATGGCACCCCAAAAAGACTGACTCGGGTGTTGGGGAAGGTTCTTTGGAGCCCATGGGCTTTTCTTCCATCCTCCAAATTTATAAATTAAGCGGGGAAGGCCACCACTAGTGCTGGGCAGACCACAAAGCACATTCAAGGCAGTGTCCCCTCCCCAGTCCTTGCCACCCCTTCTAACAAAAGGAAGACATTCTGGGTAGCCTGATAGAAAACACATTCCTTGGTGCCGGTATGTCATCGGGCTTCATCCCCTCACTGTTCACACCACGATAAAATGAGGAAATTACATCAGGAGTAAAAGGATCACTCAATCAAACCCCCAAGAAAAGGATGAGGGAAGAAGCATGTGCCTAAGGAACCTTAATCTTCTCGTGTCCCCATTCTTATTAATAAAAATTGTCTCCCCTTGTTTCAAACAAGCTGCCCCCTACAATACCTCCTTTTAAGAGTCACCTTGTAAAAAGGGCCTGGACTTAGCAGAAAGGTGACTGTAGCTTAGAGGCACCTGGGACCACTGGGTGCGTTCAAAGCTTCTCCCCTTCACCAGGGCTCGTCCTTCGGGGCTTTCAATATTAATGCTGCACAGATAAATGACACCAGCCATCAGAGTGAAGTGCTCTCACATGCACAGGGTCAGATGGAGGGTGGAGGCCAGGAGTGCGTTTCAGTGTTATTTGTGTGTATATTGGGGGGCGGGGTTGGGGCTAAACATAAAAAAGCAAAAGAGGGGTACACATTGTTGGATCCTGCTTTGGACTACACACACACACACACACTTCTTATAATCTTTAGCTGCCCCATGAACTTCTTGTGAACTGTTTAAAAGTGGAGGTCTGTTGAACAAACAGCGGCGCCACTGCCAGCCATAATTTCATTGCAACAAGCTAAAGACTTTTAACTCTTCAGGTTCCTGGCCAAAGATGGAGCGGAGTGGAAGGGGCCAATGAGCAATGGCCCCGCCTGGCAAGAGGCCCTTCTCCTGGGTGACAAGCAAGAGCAGCCCAAGCCCCCAGCTGAAACATCCTCAGCAAAGGCCATACTGCTTACATCAAGCCATTAGTGAAGAACAGGGATTACCATTACCCACACCCCCACCCTGGTTTCTCTGGGATCTACAACGAAGGGGACTTTGGGGTAAGAAACAAAGAGACTGAGAGGCAGAGCTATAGCGACACTCATCCCACCCCACTTCTAGAAGCTGCTGTTGAAATAGCTGGGATCTTTTTCTACCTCTAAGGCAAAGTGCTTCGAAACTGACTTTGCTGACCCTTGGCAGCAGGACATGGTGGAGAGGGCAAGATCATCTGATTTCAATGACAAACACCACCTCAAGGCGCTTTGCAGCTATATATGAGGCTCGTTTGCTCTTATTTTTCAGCACACCCCCCCTTCTTCCACATGCAGGCTATGCCTCTAGAAGTGCCAAGATGTGTGAAGTCACTCATGAAAAGCACTTTACAAGCACCAACCTGTTTCCAGCGTGAGCTGCTAAGCTGCACCTTGGCTCTGGGTTTTAACCCTTTTTTCTAGTAGTGGAGAGAAGTAGGCAAGGATGTGGGATAGGGATGAAGAGGAAAGATGGCTGACAAGAGGTCAGACGGGGAGGGTGTGTGGTTTCTAAAGGGCAGACTGGGAACTGGAGTGGCTGCCTGCTAAACACCCAGTTTTGAGGAGAGAGACCTGGCGTGGTCTCCAGCTCTTAGTGTGGTAATAATTGAAATAGAGCTTGGGTCACCCTCAATAGACTCTGAGCAGTCATTTGCTCCAGACCCAAGGGTTATGATTAGAGTACCTGGGCTTGGTCTGGGCACTGGGAAGAAAGGCCTGATTGACAGAAGGGGTTCAAGGGACCAGGGTTAGGAGCTATCACTCCAACCTTGGCATCCCTGAGTAGGGGCACAGCTGCCCTCTGTGAAAAGACGTCAGGGGGCACTAAGGGCCCCAAGCACCCACTGCCACCATTTCCCTAATTCTGACTACAAGGACACCACTGTGGACTGAGGGAAAGGAAAGAACACTTATTTTTTCTCTAAAGGCGATTTACTCTTGCAGACAACAAATAGCAGGTTGAAAGGAAGGAACAGCAGCCACAAGAGAGGCTGGAGGTGCGTGAAGGGAGGGGAGAGAGCACCAGGCCACTTTAGACTGCCACTGCTCTTGAAGTGGCAATCGGTTCAAGTCTGCACATTACACTTGTCAAGTGGTAGCCACGATATGGAAAGCATAGCCACCAAACCAACTCATGCCTCCCTGCTCTCCTCACAGACATTGATGGTGGCTCATCTTAGGATGTTTTCTAAGTTCCTCTAGGTTTGCTGGGGGGGGTGGTTTCCCTCTCACTAGGCTCCCCTTGGCCCGCCAGGCAGTTATCCAGCTAGTGGCCAGGAAGACCGGACAGGTTTGCAAGGACTTCCGGCTCACATGACCAGACAGGCATCAGGGATTCTAGCTAGTGTGCTGGGGTCCTCTTCAGGTAAAGCGTCTTGCTATTGCATGGCTGGTTCCCTACAGAGAACATGCAGGAAGAACATGGTCACCACAGCCTCCCAGGTCACACCCTCAATCCACACCATGTCTCTGGGCAGGTGGCTGAACCTCTCCAACCTTGGTCCCCTCTGTAAATATTTGGCACTCTTTTCTAGAGGATTAAGCTGCACTGTGGACTTGAGTTTTGCCTGGCAATAGCTGGTGCTGGCCACACTTAACCCCATTAAATAGCATCTGACTCTACTAAACATACAAGCCCCAGAAGGCTACATAGTTCCTTAGAAGTAGCACCACCCCACGGTGGGGAGGAGGCTGAGGTAGGGGCACAGAAGGGGCCAAGCCAGGAAGGGGTGACCTTCAGCAGAGCTGTGCAGATTTCACAGAAGCCCAAAGCAAACCACACCAGCCAGCCCTTCCCGGGGCTGCTCCAAACACAGATTGAGTCACAGCAGCGCTGTGTTCCTAGTGTCAAGGAAGGGAGGGGTGAAGAAGTTCCTATTTTAGGATGGGGGGGCTGTGTGGGGGTAGGAGATGAGAAGGAAAAGCTCTTCCAGATGTGCAGTGTGTGTATGTGGGAGGGTCCTCCTGGGCTGCTTTTGGGGTGTTATGTAGCTGGGGAGTAGGAGACTCCAAGGCTGCCCCCCAGGTCCTGAGCCAGCAGGGCTGCAGGTTTCCAGGAGTGTGGTGCAGGGAGGTCACTGGCCTGGTCCCAACAAGTCCCTACCTACCCCCCTACCACTCCCCCCACCCTTCCCCCTCGCCCCCCCCCACCGCCGTTGCTGGAAGAGGGGGGTTGGGGTTGCTGGAAGGGGGGGGGGAGCGATCCAGCAGGCCCAGGTGCTGTCTCTGGGCACACTCCAAGCCACAGCCATCTCCTCTAGGGACGTCCCCACCCACGCCCCCAAGTTTTGTATTAGTAACGAGAGGGGGGAAGGGAGACGGGAAACTCGCCCAGCCCCGGCCTTTTAGCACCCAGAACCTTTCCTGCCTGCTCCTGGGGCATCTGGGTCAGAGCCCAGAGCCACCCAGCCCTGGGAATGAACTTGGCCCTCAGTGGCTGCACCGCTCTGTGGGGAAGAAAGGGGCTGAGGAGCCTGAGCCCCAGAGTGCGAGCCGACGCAACAAAGGGATTTTCTCTCCCACCACACACACCCGTGCTGCTCCCGGCTCGCCCGCCCCTGCTCCCCTGCTCGCGCTCCTCCCGAGGTCCCAGCGCCCAGCGCCCCGCTGCGCCTCAGAACACACCCACACCCTCCTCACGGCCGCCTTCCAGGAACTCCAGCAGTGTCCCCGGAGGCGGCCTGCCTCCCCAGTCCCCGACCCTAGTTAACCCCTCAGACTCTGGGGCCTAGCGCGTTCCTCTGTGGTCCCCCTTCCAGAGCCCTAGCCACAACTTCTGTCCCCGCCACCGAATCTCTGACAAAAAGAAACTTTGGGTGGGTGCAGGGAGAACCAGGGAGAACCTGAAACTTCCAGGCAAATGCGGCCAAGCTCACCCGGGCAATGGGCACCTCAGACCCTTCCTCACGGGGAGTGGGCGCCTCGGACCCTTCCTCACGGGGAGTGGGCGCCTCGGACCCTTCTCACGGGGAGTGGGCGCCTCGGACCCTTCCTCACGGGGAGTGGGCGCCTCGGACCCTTCCTCACGGGGAATGGGCCCCTCGGACCCTTCCTCACGGGGAATGGGCGCCTCGGACCCTTCCTCACGGGGAGTGGGCGCCTCGGACCCTTCTCACGGGGAATGAACCCCTCGGACCCTTCCTCACGGGGAGTGGGCACCTCGGACCCTTCTCACGGGGAATGAACCCCTCGGACCCTTCCTCACGGGGAATGGGCCCCTCGGACCCTTCCTCACGGGGAATGGGCGCCTCGGACCCTTCTCACGGGGAGTGGGCGCCTCGGACCCTTCCTCGCGGGGAATCGGCCCCTCGGACCCTTCCTCACGGGGAGTGGGCGCCTCGGACCCTTCTCACGGGGAATGAACCCCTCGGACCCTTCCTCACGGGGAGTGGGCGCCTCGGACCCTTCCTCACGGGGAGTGGGCGCCTCGGACCCTTCCTCACGGGGAGTGGGCGCCTCGGACCCTTCTCACGGGGAATGAACCCCTCGGACCCTTCTCACGGGGAATCGGCCCCTCAGACCCTTCCTCACGAGGAATCGGCGCCTCGGACCCTTCCTCACGGGGAATGGACCCCTCGGACCCTTCTCACGGGGAATCGGCCCCTCAGACTCTTCCTCACGGGGAATGGGCGCCTCGGACCCTTCCTCACAAGGAATCGGCACTTCAGACCCTTCCTCACGTAGTTCTGGGCTCCATTCCGACCACACTAGAGTGCTGCTCCTCTGGACGCCCGGGAAAGAAGTGAGGCGAAGGCAGCAGACTGTGAAGGGGGCGTGGCCGGCCGGCCCCGGGGGGTTCTGGGTGGGGTGGGGGTGGGGCATCTATCCGACCTGCCAGTCACTGCTCAAAGTGACTCCTCTACCCGGTTGCCACCACGCACCCCTCTCCTCCAGACAGAGCCACAGCCCCCCGGGTCAGGAGCCCCCGCCTCTCCCAGCTCACAGACCAATGGACACTTCACATTGTCCCTGGACGGCCAGTCCAGGCCACCGGGTAGCTTTTTGTTCCTTTCACTTTCCTCCAGAGTTGTGCTACACCAGGAGTCAGGAACCGCGTATGTATTCAAGATTGGGTGAATTTGGAAACAGGTGTCCCTCCACGGGAGGCCACCCAGCACCAGAAACCTAAATAGAAAGCCAGGAATACCCCCTCACTCTTCCCCTCCCTCCCCCCCCAAAAAACCCACATGCCTCCTTCGGTTTAGTCCCCACAGACTTGGGAGTCTACACAACCTGGGGGCAAATCCAGAATAAATGTTCCACACCATCTGAAGGCCGTGTCAACGCATTTTTGTTTCCACCAGGGCTTTGCAGGAATTAAACACATTTAATGCCGCCTCGCCCCCCCCACACACACACACAAAGGAACAAGTATACCGTGAGGCTAATAACAGCTATCATTACTCTATGTAGGAAGCACAAAGGAACTTTTAACACTTAAAAGATGGGTAAAATGCGGAGGTCCTGCGAGTTCCTTGCTGATTGTGCAGAGCCTGGGAGTCCCAGGAAGGATAGGAAGGAAGGTAAGAGGAAGAGAGGGGCACCCACTTTTCTTTACAAGGAACAATAGGAATCCCATGTCTGCTACTCAGCCTTGGAACTCAGAGCACCCAAAACAAAGCCATGGAACAACTGCAGTATAGACGGGGGCCCATGAATTTTTGTAGCTGTTCAGAGCTTAATTACTCCTCCTTGATCCGTGGGACTAGACACGACACCGCCAAGGTTAAAATGCCCCGAACAGCGCCGAGCAGATGTGAGCGAGCTGGCAGACGCGCAAATGAGGCCTGCCTCGGAGCACGATAACAAGTGACTAATACATTGCATATCGTTGAAAGAAAATTATTTTTCTCTAATTTGCATTTGCTTAGGGGAAAAAAAAAAAAAGCCAACCCGAGTCCCTCCTCACAAGCACAAGTCTAATCCTGGAAATACAGCCCGGCTGCTTTAAGAGAGCTGGAAGGAGGGAAAGACTGCCAGTGTTTTGGCGTTACAGGCTTGTTTATCTTTCCGCCTTTCCTCCAAGGCGCAACTCGTTTTGCAAGCAACATTCCTACAGAAAATGGCACACGTCATAAAAAGAGACCAATTTATAGAACTGGCACTGGAGTTCATGTATCACTCCAGAAGCATCTTCCAGCTCCCCATAGGGAACCCAACTAGATGTAGAAGTCCACGTTAAAACTTAGAGGGTAGACCTGGGGGGTGGGGGGGACAATGAACTAAATTTGCAGATGTCCTGTAGGCTGTACACTCAGGGGCCGAAGTCACATAGAAGGGCAGGATATAGATTTAAGTCAGCTGTAAATGATTCTCCAAAACCCAAGGGCAGCTGGGGCTAGGGTTTGGAAGGTCTCAACCTTGGGGTTCCTGGGGGAGATGGGTGAATTTTTACCCCTTGCTTGCCCCAGGCCAGCCCAGAGGCAGGCCCACGTTCTTGGCCATCCCAAATCTGCCGGCTGGCCGTACACCTTCAGGACTGGCAGAGTGGGTGATTGCTGCCACCAACTGCTCTCCCTCCCACCCTGGCGCCTCTCTGCAGAGCCTGGCGGGGTACCAGGAACTCAGAAAAGGCCTGTGGCTGTGGGCATCCAGTTGATGAAGTCAGAGTGGGTGGTGCTGTGGGCAGACCTCAGGACTGCACCTTTGCATTCTCCAGCTGAAGGCAAATGCTCTCCTGAAAACGAGAAGGCTTAAGAGGGAAGAGATATGGACAATCAAAAGCCAATCACCCCTTCCTCTGAAACACACCCCCGCTTCGGGTCCTGAACCTACACACTTGCATTTCTAATCTGGAAACAGTGCCGAGCACACAGAACACAGCACCAGCCTGTTTCTAACTTGTCTGACTTAACAGGGCCATTTCAGAGGGGAACAACGGCCTTCAGAGCCTCTGCAACTTCCAGAAAGCCTTCAGATAATAACACATTCTTTCCAGCAAGCTTACTTAGGGTTGAGAGTTATTTTCCCAAATCTTAAAAACTCTGTCATGAGCAGCTGAGGACCCAGGTCCACGATTCCTGGCTAAACCCCTCCAGATGGTGACACTCATGTCCCCGTGAGCCTTCCCCCACCACCTTTGCCTAACCACAAGTTCCCTAAACCACAACATATATAATACAAACCATCCTGCACCCCACCCCAATCCTGGCAAGTCATACAGATGTGGCTTGGGGATGGGGGGCAGGGTGCTGTAGAGCTTTCTCTCATCTGAGGACACGCTTGCTGGCCAGAAAGCGGCCGCCACCTCTGCAGCTTCTCCGCGGGCATGCATAGTGCGCGCTTTGTGTAAGTGCTGAGGAGGCGCAGCGCTGCTCGCGCGCCAACAGCTGTCACATTATTTGCACTCGCTGTAAACAGCCTTCACATTCCCCCCTTACCACATAGTTAAAGCCAGACTAACAATCCACAGTTAGAGATCAAACCAACAACAGCAGCATTGTGTCTGCCTTCGCTGCCTTCGCACCAAGCCCAGCAGCTGGCAGGTTTCTCCGGAACAAGGGACCCCCTCTCCCCCCAGCCCTCCGGGCTCCAGCCAAGGCTAGCCAAGGAAGCATGCGTTTATCAGTGCTGTTTGTTAAAGCAAAAGAGCACCGCCATTTCGCAGAGATTTCTGTGTGGTTCATCAGCCCTCACCCAGAGTTTGCTCCTTCTGGTAGCTTGGGGAAACATCATGGGAATAAAGGTTGTTGAGACTCCCAGGGTTGGTTTCTATGCTCAGTAAAGTAGGGGCTGGCCTGCCTGCAGCTCTCCATGCCATGTTACAGAGGCCAGGCAGGTCTGCGCTTTCTCCAGCCCTGCAGCCCGCAGCGGAATGTCTCTTGTCTTTCAGAAATTGCCCAACTCACTGAATACTTACTGGTCGCCCCAGTGATCAAAATGTCTCCTTTATGATTTTTGGTTAAGTTGAACATTTCCATAATCGTCATTATTAGCGCAAATTACACGCCTAATCGGTCCTTAAATAGATTTTAATTAAATAAGCATACAAGGCTCATTTTATGACTTAAGAAAGGCATTACTTTTCGTTATAAACTTTCCACCAGGATATAGAATAACGATAGCAGACAAATACTTATTCTTTGAAAATCAGCAATAACCAATGGGCAGAGTATCATGAAACAGACCATGTTTTACCTTCTGGAATCAAAGCTGGGACCAGACATATCACAGCTGCACAACTTTCCTCCTGGGATGGGAGAGGGGGTTTCTTCCTCCAAAGCACTACTTCTGTCTTCTCTTCGGCCAGTAGAAATAAACCCCAAATGCTACTTTTCCTTACCCATCTGATTGAGATTTCTCCAGCTAGTCTCTTCTAGAGACCACTCCTTCCCCACCCCCATCCGTTTTCCACCCCTTAGTCTGCTCAGAGTCATGGTGCAAAGCAGGCAGGCTGTGCTTGTTAAATGCTGTGTAAAATGCTGTTAATAAAATAATAAATACAAAGGATGGAGGCTGCTGGTTCCATGGGTGTTTTGACTGGAAATGCCTTGGCACTTGTCATGTGTTTATGGGAGGGCAGACAACTCTAGGATTTACATAGTTTGGACATTTCTGTACTTCATTTATTCTTTCCTAAATGACGTAGACCTCAAGCTATTTCAAGTTTGCATTTGTACAGAACTGTTAAATGCCTAGGAGTTTCTCCAATTAAACTAAGTTTTAAATCAGACCAAAAGCTGGAACATACACCGACTGGCTCAACTCCACCCTCAGCCTTGGTTGCTGGAGAAAACAAACAGACCCTCGAAAACAATCCTCAGTCCTCGAGCTCCCCACCTTCACCCCAGCTCCAAGAGCCCCTAGGGCAAAAGTTAAGGCGTCTCCAGATTCCAGGCCAGGCCCAGGCCGCACAGTGTGGCAATCAACGCAGTTAGGCGCATCCTGTCCATGTACTACCTCTAAAATACTGCGTTAAAGTCTGGGGGGGCACTGCTGGTCCGGTAAAACCCACTGTTCACAAAACAATGTCAGCAAAGGCTGTAAGGCATTCTTTAGAGAGGGACCAGGGATTCGTGCCTACTGAAGCTCTTTCAGCACAAAGGCTTTTAGGGGAAGAAGGGAAAAAGAGAGAGGAGGAGGGGAGAGAGGAGGAGAGAAAGGCAGGGAGGGCTCCTGTTTCAGAGCAGGCATCCCCTGAGAGTCAAGAACCAAGTGTAGCTTCAATCAAACGCTGACTTCCCCTCTGGGAGTCGAGTAGGAAACCTGATCACAGTAGCTTACTACCGGCCTGGATCCATACAGGTCTGGTTTTCTTCTCATGCTAGTAATTTTTTTAAATACATATCGATATAAAAGAAGCAATCCCTGGCAGACTTTATTGAAAACCACACTGAGCCCTCACAACATCCGGACTTAATCCCTATCAAACAAACCACAGCACCTCTGGCCTCTGCAGCAGGCTACCCCCTCTCACCTCTTCCAACCAGGTCTCTCCCCTCTAGCCGCTGCTGTTTCCTCCCCCAAAATAATGCTGGGAAGACTTGCCAAAGAGCACCGACACCGGTTCTGAGATCAATTCCTCACCATATAATGATCCTACTTAGAGAAAAAAAAAAAATCCAGGTCCTTTCATATGGAATCCTTTAAAAGGCAGAATGCAAAGAATTGTTAACAAAGGGAAAGAGGAACCCATGGAGGCAGACCTGGAGAAATACCCTTGGAGGGGAGCTTTAACCTGCATCCTTGGGTCCCAGGACACTGGCCTAGCAGGTCTCAGAGGATATGAGGGGCAGCAGGGAATGAAGGATCAACCTATAGGAACATTACCAGTCATTCAAAGCAATTATTAATCCTTGGGGCCTACTATGTGCCAAGTATTCTACTTAGAACCTAAAGGTGGATAATTATTCCCAGTCTTACAAATGAAGAAACTTACTGAGGCTCAGAGGCCATAAATAACTTGCCCCCAAGGTCACACAGCTAGTAAAAACGGGCCACGGTCAAACTCAGTCCTGGAGTTGCGGAGAGGAGCCAATTATTGGTCTAATTGTGCCATTTGAAAACTCCATTTTCACATGTTGTCTCCTTGAAGAAGTTTGAAACGCTTCCTTAGGCCCTGTGTACCCAAGTGCAGTGTAAAAAGAGTGTTTTAATACCTATGTTTCACCATCTACACAATGAGCCTTGAACCCAGTTTCTCCTACATCTAGTAATCTCTTAGTCCACTGAAAGTCTTCACAATTTCCCCCTACATCCTACAAATCTCCCTATGCTGAAATGCCCGGGAGTAAGATCAATGCACAAAGCTCCACTTTCCTTTCCTCCAGTATCCCAGAATAGTCAGGGGTAGGTGGGTCGCTATTCTCAGGCCTTTAGGAAAAGTGCTGACTGCTGGTACTAGGAACTAGGCTTGTCACCCGTTTTGCCACATAAAGCAATAAATCAAATTATCTAGATGGAGCAAAAGTCCTTTGGAAGGAGCTCCTACACCAACCTTTCCTAGGGTTTAAAGGAAGAACTCCAGGGACCAAAGTAGGGTGGGACAGGGAATTAAGATGGAAGAAGAGGCATTCAAGATGCCCAGCTCTACTGGATCAACCAGTGTTTCCACAAAAAGCCAAGTGAGGAGGTGAGGTATATCTTTCCCCAATCTTTCATCCCAGAAGCGCTGGGCCCAACATCCCCAATCCAGAAGTCTGCTCCGGGAACTACCTACACCCGACGCCGCAGGCGCCACTGGCAAGGGCCACCTCTGGCTCAGCTTGGTGGGGACCGGCTCCGGCACCGAACACTCGGCCGCCCCTTCGTGCTTCCAGATCCTGGACCGCGTTGCTCCTCCCGACGCCGAAGCTCCAGATGTACGAAATGGATCCACAGCGCGACCAGGCGAGCAAGGGCCTAGGCGGCAGGAGTGACGGAGAGGGGACAGCAGCGCCAGGGCGCTCACCCCACTTGCCAGCCGAGCACGCCCCCGCGGCCTAGCCGCCCCTGGCTGGGGGCCAGCCCTCTGCAAGTGGCTTTCTTTCTCTTTTTAAAACTTTCCAGTTTGGGCGATCGGGCAGGGTTTCCAGCCCTGCCCCCCACCGAACTTGGGGCTGGCCTCCCAACCACTCGGGGAGGGGACCCCCAACCCGGGCCCGGGACACCACTAGACGGCGCCCCGGGCAGATGCCTTTCCCCCACCCACCCCTGCCTACTTGGGCCACCTGGAGCGGGCGGCTTCCCAAAGCAATCGCCGTCCAGCCGAGCTTGGGACCGCAGCGTCCGGAGAAGAATTCCCCACAGCCCCAACGGTCTCCCGCCTGCCCGCAGCACAGGGCGTGCAATGCACCCTACACATTTACTCTCACTCGGAAAGGTCTAAAGCTTCGGGAGGGGGAAGAGGAGAAAGCAAGGCGGGAAGGGGGAAGGGCTTTTTTTTTTTTTTTAACTCTTCAGATGCAAGAGTTTTTGGTGTCCCTGGCACGATTGCAAGCGCCCGGGCAGAACAATAGAAATGGGGGTTGCCGGAAATGGTGCACGAAGACCCCTTATAACCCTATAAACCTCCCCTCCCCCTCGCCGTTACTATTACCATTGAAAGACGACCAGTGCCAGCAATGCAATAGTGCCTTTTTATAACTTTTTTTCCTAAACACGCCCCCCTCCCTACATTATAAAATCACGAGGGCAAAGACTGCTCCCAAAGTTGTGACCTACCGAAGCTCTAGGGCCTCTCACCTGCTCTGCCCCAGACACCTTGACCAAACTCACCCCCTCCCCCAACAGTTCCCCCGGTTTGCACCTAGACAATAAATTTAGTTTAATTTAGCTTCCGGTCTTTAATTTTAGCAGGTCTCCTTTTTGCATGCAAATCAATATGGCAATTACCATCTAAAAGCTCGCCCAGCCCCGGGTCAATGTAAATTGATCATTGTCCGCCTTCCACAAAATAACACCGGGAGTCTGTGGTGCATAATGAGATTATACTGGAAACTGTCTTTTAGATCACAAATTATATTTTATGCTGTCAGAATCTTCTCCGAGTGGACTTCCCCGCTTCTCTAATCGCGGAGAGCCGAGCCCGTGGGTGCTAGCTGGGGAGACTCGGCTTAAAAAAAAAAAACAAAACCAAGTGAGGACCCCCGTATCAGAAACCCTCGATTGAGAACACACGGAGGTGAGCTTGCGCCCTGAAAGGAGGCCTTTCCACAGAAATAGCACAGAAAAACATCGTTAATGAACTACCACTACCACTCAACAAAAAGTCAGACATCCCTTCTTGAGGAACACGTTGAGGGCAGCAGAGAAAGCCGTCGAGCAGGGCTGGAGATCAGTGGATGTCCCCGGCCAAGCACTCCCGACGAACGTGGCTTGGCCATCATAGGAGTGGACGGAGGAGGCCATTCACTCCAGCCCCGGCGGCTTTTCCTCCTGGCTCCACCACCTAGGCCTCTGCTGCGCGGCCGGATTTGCAAACAGACGGAATCCCGTCGGCCATAAACACAGGAGAAGAAGCCTGGCGGCCGGGGCCTCCCCGCTGTGCTCTGGGAGGGGCCCCCACCAGGTCTGATCCATAAGACAGGACGGGGTTCCGATGCAAGGAGAAAGTCCAGTCTTCACCGACAGCCCAGCTCTCTCACCCCCTGGAGGCCCCCAGGGCACGGGTGTGACCCCGGGACCTAACAAAGGGCCTTCAGAGCTCTTTTCGGCCCCGGGCCGGCGGGGGAGGGGTGGGGCGCGGCAGCGGAGATGGACCCACGCGGTTTCCCGCCCCGCCGCGCCTAGCTGGGTCGGCCGGGCCTGGCGCCCTCGAGGAAACCACCAGGGTGGCATTGTCAGGGCTGCCGGGGGCTCCTGAGGACCGTCCCACGGCCCGCGAGCCTCCCGCCCAGCCCGTGGCCCAGCCCTGCCCCGCCCGGCCTGGCGCGGGCTCCACCCAAGTGCGGTCTTCCCAATAAAAGCTGGAATTCCCGGCTGGGCTTAGACAAAGAGGGACCGCAGCAAATCGACGCCGCGGGCAAACCGAACCCAAGCCGGAGTTTACGTGAGCGTCTGGGTCACCGAGGCGCCTGCTAATCCACCCTACACAGGCCGTCCGTCCCCAGCATGGACTCCTCCAGGGAAAAAAAAAAAAAGCATACCAAAATGAAAGCATACCTCCCCTTTATTCCTCCCAGAGGCCACACTTTTTCCGGTTGTGTCTTTCCCAGTCCACTAGGCCCCGCTCAACCTCAGGAACCAGGACCCCAGCAGTGCAACATCCACTCCTCCTAACCACAAAGTGGAAAGCTACTCCTTTTCCCTCCACTATCCAGCCACGCAAGGTTAAGAACCCAAAATCTCTTCAGAGATCCTCCCACCTGCACAACGCATACCCTCTGCCCACTCCACCTCACCCCATGAGGGAAAAACTATACCAGAAGTAATCCTAGTTAACTGAGGGCTATCCACCCCTTAGGCTGCTTGCTTGGCCCTCAGTTTCCTTCTGGCCAAAGACGTTAGTTCCTCGTGAATAAGTGTGTGAATTTGGTTGCGTGGCCCACACTTCCATACCCACGACAGTCCCACTCTGCAGGAAAGTCTTCCTTAGGCATTCAGGAGTTTTTGTCATTCAGCCTGTGTATCTAAGCATGGATGTATGCATATGAATGCTTTTTGTGTTTCCAAGTGACCCTCTTCACACCTTTAAATAGGCTATTGTCTCTGGAACGCTCTTACAGAAAATTCTGCCCCAGTTGCCAGCTCAACAAAGTCTGGGATTTTTCTCTCAGAATATCGCCATACATCTCTGTATTTGCATACCCATGTTTACATTCCCCTTGGCCAGTTCTTTATCTCTTATGTATCTCTTGTTCCATTTGGGCTTCTGAGCCCAAGTGTCTTGATTTGTCTCAGCACATGTCATTCAGGCGCACATCTTAATCTGAGCATTCCTACGACTTACATTCTTTTTGCTTTGCCTATAATGTGGCTCATTCCCAGGCCAGACCAGTATGGGTTTGCAGTTGAAATGTAAATAGAGATCCCTTAGACCACAAACCCTTCAAAGAAAGTGAGAGGAGGGAGAAGGGGACAGTGGAATGTTAGTATTGAGTTATTTATGTATAGGGTAACCCATTCACCAACTTCGAGCTCTGGAAAGAACTACACAAATGTCTGTAGAGTTGTATTAAATTTTTAGGCCAATTCAATATTAGCCCCATATATGTGTATACAAATGATGGATCTTCGTAACACATCAGTGGCCAACTCCTGTTTGGAGGCTGTCTCCCTGCACATATCTAACTCTCCACAAGTTCATGGTTAAAAGTGTGTCTATTTATATAGACAACTCAAGGACCACTTTTGCTCCCTTCAATGCATACCTGTACACACTGGCCTGGCATCTCAGGCTCAGGTCCTTGGTCTGCAGCAGTCTCAGAGGCCCCACCCGACTACAGCTGTGTACAGACCTTCCCATCTTTGAATGCAGGCATGAATTCTCTTTCCTTATATTAAGGTCTACACCTGCATCTTCCAAACTTAATTTCTAAAGTGAGGGTGCCCACTGTGTGTGTTCACAGCTCTCTCATTGAGAAGTACCTGGTCAAACTAGATCATCTAGCAGCTGCGTTTGGTTTGTCTAAGAATCCAGCCCGATGCATCAGGATGTGACCATGCACACACAGAAGAGAAAGGAAAACCCTAGGCCTAGACTCCCGCCCCCTCCACCCTGCGGGCTACACCGCTTCCAGGAATTTCTACCAGGTTCTTTGCCCCACTTCCCCATTACGCTATCCCTACAGCCTTTAAAGGGTTAAGAGAAACCCCCGCAGCCTTCCCTCCACCCCGCTCACCCGGCCCGTGAGCCCGCAGGCTAGCTTGCTCACCAGAGTCTGCATCCCAGACTCCCGTCTCCGCGCCGCCCCCCACCCCGTCCTTCAGCCGGGAGGGAGCCTGCATGCCTGTCTAGACCGATCTATCACCGGCACACCAACAACACCCGCGAGAGCGCAGAGACCCTGCCCAGGTCCCCCGGCCCGCACGGTTCACAGCGGACAGAACCCGGGGAGCGTGACGGCGCCTGCGGGGTGGGGTGGGGGTGAGGGTGGGGGGCCTTACAGGCGCTGGCCACCCTGAGCGCACCACAGGTCCTCCTCCCCAACCCGGCCCCCGGCGCTCCCACCAACCCGGCTGCCGGGGCACAGTCACAGCTCTGCGCGCTGGGCAGTCCTATTTTTATCTTGTCTAATCCCAAACTGGGCGGGGAGCACAGGCGTCGTGCTTAGAGAACAAGAGATAGGCGAAGGAGGCGGGGAGGAGCAGCCAGGCAGCGACGCGAGCGGGAGCGAGTTAAAGACACAGTGGAGGCGACCGCGAGCAGGAAGAAAGAGCGGGCTGCGCGGGCCTCGAGACGCCGCACGCAACGCGCCGCCCCGCAAAGTTACACTCGCCTCCACGCCGTCCCTCGCTGCCCGCCCCTCCCCACTTCCCAGGGGCGCTCTCCGCAGCCCAGACCGCGGGGCCCCGGCCTGTGTGGGAGGCGGAGGCCAGGACGGCCCTGCAAAGGGCTGGAGAGAATCGCTAATGAGCTGTGCGGCCCATTGATCCGGAGAACACTTCCTAATTAACTCTCAGTCACCTACTGGTGACAGCGCCTCAAAGGACAGCGCTGGGGCCGGCTAAGCTCCAGCCCTGACCTGCCGGCCGAGCGCCTGGCGCCCGAAACCCGCGCGCTCCCCTACCACCCCAGACAATTCGCGTGCGTGGCGGTGTATACCCGCACACTGAAGACTAGCCACGGATTAAACCTGGACGGCATATTAATCATCGCCTCCCCCCACCTTCCTCTACGCGGTGAAATCGTGCCCAAAATAAACACGGGAACCAACACTGCAAAGCCCAGACCAGATAACAGGTCGTAGGTGGAGAGGAAAGGGTCGAGAAGCGAGCGTATTCCCCAAGTGTCCACGTACAGAAGTCCCCGAGGCCGACAAATAAAATGCCTTCCACACAAGCAATTCTGTTGGCAAAACCGAACCCAACACCTCGTCAAGATTGATTTCGGCCCGCGGTGTCCGTTTCCAGTGCCACAGGAAGTGTCAGATGGCTAGAAATACCCGTCTGTCTGCACTCACCACCCACCACCTTCTGGGGTGGGCCATTTCCTCCTCGTTTTTACTCTCAGGCCATTTTAAGGATTTTTCTCCGAGATGCTACTCCTAGAACCAAATATCACTACCCCTCCCCTAGCCTCAAGGAAAAGGGAAAAGGAAAAAAATACAGCTAAAACCCTGAGCTGTCTAGTCTAGAAACAGCGAAGCTGTGCGAATACCTATCTGAAGCGCGCTGGTTTCTTTTTAAGGTTTGTTTTTAAATACACATAACCCTTCCTTCTTTGCTCTTCCATTCCCCCAACCCCCACCTTCCAGACGCCGGCGGCGCGCGCCCTCGCGCGCGGGCACACACAGCCTCTAGCTGGAGATCGCGGACTTTCTGGAAAAGATTCATTAACAGCAAATTAAGCCTCGCCAGGCCTCGGCCTACATGCGGCCAGACTTGTCCGTCTCCCGGACCCGGGGACGTGCCCACTCGAGCGTGCGAGCGGCGGGAAGGCAGCCGGGACCACGCGTGCCTCGAGCTGCCCTACTCCGCACACGGCGCCCCAAGGCTCGCTTGGTAAACAGCAGGCTCTCGTCGCCGCCGCCCGGAGCCCCCGAGTTGGCTGAGGCTCTGCAGCGCAGCCGCCCGCCTGCTCTGAGCGCGGGCCCCGCGGCGCGTCGGCGCCTCGCCCTCCCCGCCTCGGCCGAGGATCGCGCCGGGGTGCGCAAGTTCCCCTTCGCCCTGATCCTCCGCGCCGCACGCCCTCCAAGTGGGCCAACTTCCTCCGGCCGCAGACTTTCACACGCCCATCCGGGCTCCCCATCAGACTCCCCATTGCCCAGTGGAGGGCCCAGGTCTCGTCCTCCCCCGCCCTCCTTCCCGCCCCCGCCCCCCCCGCATAAGCACATTCTACACCCACCCCCGGGGGCTCTTAACTTAAAACCTGCCCCGAAACCTCTGGGGGAGGGGGAAGGGGGAGGGGGGTCGCAGATTATAATCGTAAAAGAACGTTTACAAAACAAAGCCTCTGACCTGGCGGGCAGGCGGACCAACCAAATCGGAACCCCCAGCTCTGCTCAATTTCCTAGTAGTTTTTTTTTTTTTAAATCCACGTGATTCGCGCTTTGGGGCAAGCCAAGAAAAAACCCGGGACTCCCCTCCCGAGTTGCGCGGCAGCGGCAGGTCGAGCTCGGCTCGGCCCGAGGCGCCCGCCACACACCCTCGCGCACGCACACGCCGTCGTTCCACTTGGAGGAACGATCGGCCCCCGGAGAGGCGAGACGAGGCGGCAGCAGCGGCGGCGGCTGGGGGTTTTTACAGTGCTTTCCCGAGTCGAAAAAGAAAGCAGACGGGAACCCGCCGCCCTCCCCTTCCTGCTCGCGAGCTAAAGCCGAGCCGAGCTTCCCAGCTTCCAGCCCACCTCCCCCCCTCCGCCCGACTCGCGGCGCTCAGCGGCGACCGCGCTCCCGCGCAGACACAGGCTGCAAACTTCCACTCCGCGAACTCCCAGCTCTCCTCCCAGTACCCCCGGAGGCGGCAGCCCCCACTGCCGCGCCCCCTCTCTCCCTGTTGCCCACGCGGGGCCGCTTAGATTGGTTGTATTCTTGATAACTTATAGCTATAGAATAAAAACGAAAGCGAGCAAGGCAGCCAAAGGGAAGCGCGAGGCAAAGAGCTTCGCGGGGTACACGGCGGGCGGGAACCCCGGGGGAAGGGGCTGATTGCTGCCCGCGGCGCGCCCGGCCTCCCGCAGCCTCCCTGGGGAAAGGTGTTTCGGGCACTGACCTGAAATCCCCGGTCGGGGAGTAGGCAGGGAGCCTGCGATCCGGCGCTTTGAAGTTTTCCCCCCAGCAGACTCGAGGCGGCGAGGTGGAGCAGGGGGCGGTTGGGTGGGTGGGGAGAGGTGTGCGGGGCTAAGGGGGATGGCGACGTCAACGAGTGGAGAAGGAGCCCGGCCGGAGAAGCGCGGCGAGCAGCAAAGTTTGCGGTCCCCAGCTGCCCGCAACCCGCTCGCGACGCCGCGATCGCACGCCTCCCTCGCCGTCTGCTGCCAGCCGGCTGCCCTCGGGGTCGGCCCAGCCGAGGGGTGGGCTCTGGGCCGGGTGGGGGCGGGGCGGGCTCGGAGCCTCCGGGCAGGTGGCGACAGCCCTGCGCGATCCTCCGGGTTCTTGCAGCTGGACTCGGCTCGGCCGGGCTCAGTAGCTCCCGCGCCACCGCTGCCGCCCGCGCTCGGGCAGGAGCCCCAGCGCCATGTTGACGGTTCGCCGCGAGCGCCCGCTCGGGCTGGGTGTGTGTGAGTGTGTGTGTGAGTGTTGGCCAAGTCGTCCCTGCGCGGCGACAGCGCGGCTTGGGCTCTCCGCCCGGCGGCTCGCGGGCTCCCCCTCCGCCGCCGCCGCCCGCCTCGCTCCCGCTTTCGGTCGCGGTCTGGGCTCCGGCGCGTCTCCCCCGCAGCCGCTGAGCTCGGCCCGCGTTCAGCGAGGAGCGCAGCTCTGCCTCACCTTGCCGCTGGGAGCCCGGGCTCCGTCTGCCGCCGCACGCCGCGATCCCAACGCGTCCCCCCTCCCTGGTTCCCTCCTCTTCCTCCTCCCCCTCCCTCCGCCCGCCCTCCCTCCCTCCCTCCCTCCCAACAGCCGCCTCCCCTCCCCCCGCAGGCGCAGCGCTCGGGCGACAGCCGCCCGCCCGCCGCCGCCTCCAGCTCTCGCAAGTTTGAGCTCCCCCATTCTCCGCTCACCCTCCGCTGCGGCGCCTCCGCTGTGGGGTTTCGGGAGGGGTGATTCCCCAGGAAAGGTTTGCCCGAGTTTCCCCGGTCGTCTTCGATTCCCGGCCTGGTGTATTTTGGCCTCTCTAGGTCCGAACCTCGGACCACTTGGGTGGCGCCCCCCTATCCCCCTGCCCTCCCCTCCTCAGCTCCGGCCGAGTTGGCTGCGCACGCCTGGCCCGGGCGCACGTCCTGGGCGAGCCGGAGACTGACTTGGGCGGCGGCGGCAGCGAGGGCGGCCGCAGAGCCCGAGCCGAGGGGATGGGGGCGGCGGGGGCGGCTCTCCCAGCCGCGCGTCGAGACTCCCCTCGCTACCCAGAAGGCCAGTGGAGGACCGCAATTACCATAAAGCACCTCGCACTCCGCTCAGCCAAAGCTGTCAAACCCCAGCGGCAGGCGCCGCTGCCGCCTCTTGCCACCAGCGCAGCGCTCTTCCGGCCTCGTCCCCTCTGAGACCCAGCAGAGCCTAGCCAGTGCGTGTCCGCGCTCACCCTCACCCCAGATCGCTCCCTCCTCCCGGAGGAACTCTTTCCCATTTCGGCGTCGAGAACCACCTGAAAACACCACCCGGGGCAACAGTGGCCGTTCCGCCCGAACTACGCGCCCGAGTTCCCCGGACGTTTCAATTGTGTGGGAATTGTCTGGAGGCGGGGGGTGGGTGGGGGGAGCCCGTGGAGGCACAAGGAGACGGGTGAGGGGTGCGGTCCGGGAGAGAAGATCTGTCTGAATTTCTCCAGGTTCTCCAGCATTTCCACTGTCTGTGCCTCAGATGGTTGGAGGGCCCACCCTGGCCCCTCACCCCGGCCTCGGGAGATTATCTCCCGCGTTTTATTTTCCTTGGCAGGGAGCAACTTTTGGCTTACGCCGTTCGCCCCATAAATTTCCACTCGGTAACGTCGTGCTGATCGGTGCTCGGCGGCAGCGTACAGCCTGCGCCCGCAGCAGTTCAATTCAATTGACACGTATTGAGCTTCTCCAGCGCACCCGGCGCTGCGCTGGGCGCAGGGAGGGGGGACGGGGAGGGCGGGGGCAGGCAGGAGGGGGAAGCGGAGAAGCGAGGTTCCGGCCTCCCCACAGCACAGAGCCTCAAGGGCGAGCCAAGAAGCCCTAGTTCGTGAAGCTAGCGGGAAGGGGTAGGAGGGGGGAGGGGGTGTTCCGGCCTAACCGCACCCAGACTGCAGAGCCCGGACATCTCGACCAAAGGTGACCCCATTCCGCTGCTCGCTAGGGTCTTTTTATGCTTGGAAAGAGGTGGGGTGTCTCTTTCTGCCTAACGACAAGATGGTGCAGGCTCGATGAGAACATAAATCCGAAGTGGCTTGTAATTCCACACGGAAAGTTTTTTTAAATGTCCTGGAGTGTCCCATGCCAAAAATAATCAAAAGCATCTCAAGTTGATTACTAAGTCAAGGTCAAGGCCAAAATCAGCTCTAGCTAGCAGATATTTTCCCTTTTAAAAATTAGACTCACTACTGACTGTGGGACTGGTATTAGGTGCGATTTTATTCATTCTGTTTTAGTTCTCAGCACATAGTTATAAAAACAGCCCTTCTCAAAGCAGAAGTGAAACATCTCTACCGTTTGAAACCCGAAACTTTGGCAGAATTAAATCTTCATGCTCCAGAGCTGCTTATAACAACTGATGCAAAAGACAGGAGGGCAAGTGCCCTCAAGAGCAGTGCCCGGCCCGGTTGGGCCTGAGAAAGCTTCCAGGACCGGTGCCTGCAGAATGGAATGCACGATTTTTTCTTCCTGGTCTTTCTGGGGGTGGATGTCTCTGAAAGCTAACCCACACATTTTTTTAATCTCCGGTAACAAGCAGAAAGACACCTGGACTATTATGCTGTAAAACTATTTTTTATAAAGACATTTTAGGGCCAGACATTAAAAGTTATTAGACTGAACGCATGCGAGTTACAGACACAGCTGGAGAAAAGGCCTCTGGTTGTGTGTTGTAGCAACATTTCTTTTTGAAGCGAGTCCTTTTATTCAAAACAAGTCTAAAATAACCGGGAATGCTGAAGTTGAGTATTTGTGGGGAAACTCTCTGAACGTGGTTCCAGGCGAGGAGGCCACTGTGCCGATGCAGGCTGGGCGGGAGAGCTGGCCTGGGCCAGTGCGGAGCTGTGCCAGGCTCTTCCGGCTCGGTTAGGCCGCACGGCAGAGGCCCTGGCAGGGTGCCCGGCCACCTTCTCTCCCCTCCTCTCATCTCCCCAAATTCTACCCCCAGGCACAGGCTTTTCCTGGAGATTGGAGTCGCATGTAACCGTCCAGAACTTTAGGAAAATCCAGGAACCAAGCTCAGAGCTCAGGGCCTGCTGACTCTTGGAGTCCTGTGGCCTCCCAGGGGCTGCTGACAAAGAGGCCTATTTGTCTAACTTTAAAAGTCCTAGAGTTAAAATGAATGGAGGGGGGTGCTATAAATGCCAAGGGGTGGCAAGGAGGGCTGACTGCTGGAGAAATTTGATGCTGGAGACAAACAGGCCAGTAAATTCGCCTTTGACGTAATTGCAGCATTCACCCCCTCCCTTTTTTTAGGGAGTCTTGCCTCCACGTATCTTCGTGCAGGCTGGTAGGATTAAAGGGTTTCTCCTCCATGTCCTAAGGATATATTTTCCAACTCCGTGGGATTTTAAAAATATCTTATTAAGTGAGTCCTAAGAGGCAGGAGTGGGGGGGATTCGTGACTCACTGGGAATTAAAATGTGGGATTTTCCCAAGGTACGCTAAGGGGGGGAGGGGGAGGGGGGGAGAGATTACACCTATTGGTGGCCTGGTTAGTTGGAACTGTTCCGTGGAAGAGAAGCATAAAGCTGTCAAAGGGCAGTCCCATCTCGTGTCGCCACTCAGGATGGGGCTCCTGGAGCTAGGGATGCCGCAGGCCCTGCAGCCAGTGCAGGTGACGGGCCCTTCCCCTGCTCCCTCCTCCCCTGCCCTCCCACGAGCCCCTCGGGAGCTGACCCGGGGGTCAGGCTGCTATACCCAGCACTCAGCAAGGGGAGGATTTCAATGAAAGCAGAGGAGGAGAAAGAGTGCATGGGAGGGGAGGCCGCGCAACTGCAACTGCAGAGAAATAAAGAAATAGGTGCTGAAATCAGAGGTGCTAGGGAATGGAACAGTGGGGGGCTGCCCCTCCTCCACCCACCCCCATCCCTATGGAAGGGTCCCATAGTTCTAACTTATGGCTCCACCTCAGGCTCTCTCAGACTGTTGCTCTCCTTGCTGCAGATTCTAACCAGGCTCTGCAACTGGGCAAGCAAGTTGGTGCTTCTAGGGCCAGGCCTAGAGCCTCGCTGCTCTTTTCAGGGAAGACTGACTGTGCAAGACCTTCCAGGGCCTCTTCCACACCTCTAGCCGCACCCAAACCTAGGGGGAAAGGTCGTGTATCCCGTGGTGAGGTCCTTACCCCATATTTAGGGGAACTCTGGCTCCCAACCTTGCGTGTGAGGTTCATTTGTAACATAGGTGTACGATCCAAATCATAGAGCAGTGTAGGTCTCTGATGGTCCTCCTCGGAGGCTGTTCTTGGGACTATGACACACCTTATTGGAACAGGTGGGACTTGGGTGATTACAGGTAAGGTATTTTTACTTTACATAATGTGAGGTAGTCTGTTAATGTTAACTCTTTAAAAGCACACTCTTACTGACAGTCTTCTGGTCACTTTATACAGAAACTCTGGGCTTACCCAATGGCACTTAAAAAAAGATCCACTGGTCCATCCTCCAAGAACAAGCCATGTATCTGGCTTCCGCTCTGAAGCTCAAATGAGGCAACAACTGAAGGCCCATCTTTGTCCCAAGGATTTCACTAATCAGGAAACATCTAAAGGTAGCTGCCTTCCAGGGTGGAAGACTGATGGACTTAGGGTCCCAGGTTGAAGATGGCTGCTGGCTCTTCTGGCTGGGATTTGGAGAGTTATTGGGTGTTTGAAGGAAGAAGCCTCAAAGGGCAGGCCCTACGTGGTTCTTAGCTACTGCCTCTGTAATTTCTGGTCTGGGCTCGATTTGTGTCAAGCCCTGAGCTGTCCGAATCCAGGCACGGGTGAGTGAACTGCGGTCTACACTGAAGGGCCTGCTAGATGGTTGGGTGTTGACCAAATGGGCATAAATATAGGAGGCTTCTGAGAAGCCGCATCTCGCGCTCCTTCTGGCCCCAGTTTTAGAGCCCTCGAAGCCGCCGCGCTAGGCCGGATGCTGCTGCAGATAAACCCGGACGCCACGTCCCGCCCGGCTGCCACGTCCCACCCAGCTGCTTGTTTAGCAAGGCGCCTCCTGGGCATATTTTACTCGGCTGGGGGTTGTGAGTGGGAACCGCAGCGAGAGGGGCGGGGAACCACCAGTACTTGCCTTCAGACTCAGCGTGCCGGTCTCTCGCCCCAGCCTTTTTGTGTCCAGCTTCCCTCCTCCGCTCCCACGGGGCCCCTGCGGAGAGTAACCTCTTCGCGGGTACCATCCCAGGACTGGAGGGGTTGAGAAGGCTCCACCAGCCCTTCGCCCGCGGCAGGAAGGGGGGTACGGACCAGTAGATGGAAACGCGGTGCTGATTTGTCTTTAAATACCTCTGAGGGCCCCACTACAAAGTCGGTCACAGAGGTGAGTGGCGCAGGGTGGTTGCCTTGGGAAGGTCGCAGCCAGGAGCAAAGCCTGGGGCTTGCGATTCCAAACGGCTTAATCTTCCGCACATTTTACCCGCTCCCAGTCCACCTCCGGGCCCACTCTGCTCTGCCTCCGCCCCCGGTGCTCACCCGCTACCATCCTTGCGTCTCCAGCGCGTTAGCAGCCTCGCAGTCTCCGGCCGCGAGTGGGGGGGCGTGGGGGGGGAGTGTGGTTTGTGTTTCGAGGCCTGACAGAACCTTCTGTGTGCGGCGGAGGGAGGAGGCTAATGCATAATGCACAGCGCCTGGAAGCCCGGCCATTAGCGGCCTGTCGGTGACACAGACAAACGACTGAGAGGGAGGAGATCCAGCTCGCTCTGGAGTTTAAATATACCAGCGTGGAGGGGAAACGCCATGATTTAAAAGTGTGTGTTTGCAGACACTCGCATATATTTTAATGATTTCCAACAGGCTATGCGTCCCCAGCCTTGCATCCCGCCTCCCCAAAAGGAGGATGTGTATAGAGGAGGGAGGATGAAGGCAGAGAGGCCTCACCCCTAGAGCGACGGGCAGCTTTCGAGAAATGAAAAGGGGGAGAGGTTGGTAAACACAGTGCCGAGAAAGCGAGGCCTGGGGAAGCCACACGACCTAAGGCTATCCCCAGATTTTTTTTTTTTTGAAAAATCTGGCCGTCGGGCCTTGCACCCCAGACTGCATCCTCTGTGCTGTACTAGAAAGGCCTGGGGGTGGGGGGAAGAATAAATTCTGCCACCTTGCTTTTCCCTGGAGCCCACATTTTTGAATCTTCCCTTTCCACTGACAATCCAGAGACCTCCTTCCTCCCCGTTTAACAGACCAGTGTTTTTTAGCAATTAAGGCGAGAAGGGGGTGGGGATAAAGATAAGCCAATTTTTTTTCCGCCATGCAAGTGTGAAAGATAAGATAACGCTAAGCTGGGGCAAAGCGGCTGCTTACAACCTCCCCTTAGCGATTTTGATCGGTCACTTCTTATCTCGCAAAAATGCTCCTTTAGAGAAAACTGCATCAAAAAAAGAAAAAGGCTGAAGGAAAGCATTTCATTTAGAAATGGCATTTAAAGCCCACCTCCCCTACATTGGCAACCCCCTCCCCATTGGCGGGGCTCCCCAGGAAAAGTCGCACCTCGACTGCAGGGTTTCAGGCTTTCTCATGGGGGGCAGGATTACTAGTGTAATTAGTCTGAATAAAACCAGGGATGCGTGATGAGGATTTATCCTGCATCCAACCCAAGCTCGTGGCCGGGTTTTCCTCCTCTTAGTTACTGGTTGATGTTTGTGTTTCGCCATCGCACTCGTGTGTTGAAACTAAACAGGTAGTTATATTTGGGAGGGTCATATAACTATGTCAACATGAGGTGATTGTTAATGAGAAATAATAAGAAACTCTGCAGATTTTTACAGGACCCTGTAAAGGGAGCAAAAGGCATCACACTCCCCAGAACCCGAGAACTCCCAGCCGAACTGGACTCTAGGGGAGTTTCATAAATCCTTTTTTCCGTACAGGAATCTCACAAAGGGATTTTCGGAAGACTTTGTGTTTGTTGTAGAAGGTTTCAGTATCGAACTCCAGGCCCGCAGGATGGCCCGCGAATTTCCCCCAGCCCAGCGGCGGGCCCCAGATCTTAAACATCAAGGCGGGCGCCCCAGGCCGAGCTGACCTAGCAGCCTCTGCCCACCTCCAGCTCAGAGGCCCGAGAAGGCTCCCACCCTCTAATTCCCCATCCCTGGTTGGCACCTCGGCGCTCGGCGCACGCCAAGTCTGCCCCCTCCGGGCCAGGCTGCAAGACCCAAAGCCCAGGGCCAGCCGCGGCCGGATTGTCCCCGAGGAGGCGAAACCGCCGAGCGGGGAAACCCCTCCTCTAGCCCTTCCCCGAAAAGCTTGGCCGCGGCGTAAGCGCAGAGCAAGCGGGCATCCGCTGACAGCCGGGCCTCACGTAAGGCCCACACGCGTCCCATTAGTCAGCCCGAGTTCCCCTCGGGCGAGCCGTCTGGCGCGGCCCCAAGGCCGGGCTCAGGCGGGGAGGGGGTGCGGGGCCGCGGCGAGCTGGGGGCGGAGGCGGGGGCTTCTCGGGGCCCGACTGGGCTCGGTTCCGCGTTCCTGGGCCCGCGGGTAAGCTGAGCCGGCGGGGCAGGCCGCTCCCTGGCTGGCGCCGGGGCGCCGAGCGGCGCTTCACGTGCCCGCCATATCAGCGGCGGCGGCGGCGGCGAGGGGGGCTGGGAGGCGAGCGGCCGCTCCCGCGGGGTCTCCCGCACCGGCCTCCCCCTCCCCCTCTCCGCTGGGGGCTGGGACCACCCCGCAGCCCCGATCCCGGCGCAAGACGTGAGAGGCGTAGCTCGGCGCCGCTCCTAGAGCTGCGCCGCGGCTGCAGCCAAGGGAGGGTGCTCCTCGCGGCCGCCCCGGGAACTTCCCGGCCGCCCCGCCGCCGCCGCCGCCGCCGCAGTCACGGGGACCGGAAGCCCTCGCGCCGCCCTGAGCGGCCTCCGCTGGCCCCCAGGGCTGTTCCAGACGAGGGCTAGTCGCGCGTCACCCCTGATCCCTCCTGGCCCCAAGCGACCGCCCGCGCCCTGTGGTATCCCCGTGTAAGCCGGGAGGACCCTTCTTCGCGGTCCGGTGAGACGTCCCTCTGCTACCGCCATCAGCACGCCCCCTCCCCCCTCCCAGCCCCGCAGCTGGGACGGGAGGGGCGCAGAGCCGCCACTCCGGCCGGGCAGGAACACCTGCTCCTGGGCCCTGCAGCTGGGCGCGTGGTGCTGGGAGAGGCTGTTGTGTGCAGAGATCGCGGAGGAGAAAATGGGGCTCCGAAGCTCAGGACCAGGAGCAGCCGAGCCTCGGCCACCCCCGTCTCCCACCTACTCTGGGCGATCAAGCCCGAGGCCAGAGGGCCTGCTCAGGGTCCAGGTCTCCTTCCGAGGGTCGAAGGGCCGCCACCCCTGGGATCAGGCTTCTGGCTTTAAGAGGTCGTTCGCAAGACAGATGGGGCAAAACCTGTTTTGGGAGCCTTCCCGGTGTCCGCCCCCGCTCTCCAAACCAGACACACTCATCTCCCCCTCGGCCCCACTCTAGCCTCCGGCGGGGGACAGGAGTAGGTCATGGCGGCACCAGCACCTCCTTCCCCTAACCCAGGTAGGGACGTAGGGTCTGGTCCGGGGCTCGACTTTGCCACTCCGCGTCGGAGAGAGCCGATGGACCCTCCCCATCTCTTGCATGCCCCGAGGAGATCGGGTGGCCGAGCTGACCTGCGAGGCTCGCCCTGCTTCACCCTCCACCCCACCCCTCCCTGACTCTCCTGGCCCAGGGCCCGGCCAGGGAAGGCGTTGTTTTGCCAGCGGGAGCCGAGCGAGTGCACAGAGAAAAGCCTCCCTGCTCTAATGAGAGTGCACACAGCGCTGCAGCGAGGAGGATGATTACCCGGCGGGCGGGGGGGCGCGGGCCCGGGCCGCGGGCGGCGTGTGCGGCGGCCCCGCGGGCCCGGAGTCCCCGCCTGTCTGGCTGCTAATCGCACGCTTTCTGCTGTTACGGAGGCAGGCGGGAGCCGGCGGCCGAGCCCAGCGCCGGCGACTCGGCGGGTGACACGGAAACATGGCGCAGCGCCCCTCCCCCGCCCGCCCTCTCCGCGCTCCCGCCTCCCGCCTCCCGCCTCGCACTTCCTCCCGCCCGCGCGGCTTTTGCAGTTCTAATGCTCTGCTTTCGGCCTGGCACCATTACGCTAGCAGCCGCTTCTCGGCGGCCCCGCGCGTCTCTTTCCCCTTTGTTTTCGGGGTCTATAGAAAACGTTTGCTTTTGTCCCAAGCTCTCGTTAAACCAAACTTGTGGTGGCAACGGAAGGCGGTGCGGGCGGGGAGGAGCCCGGGGATTTTGGCAGCAGCAGACTAGAGCGTGGTGGAAACTTCTCTCGTTGGGTTCCCCGACACCCCGCCTTCCTACCCCCCCTCCCCTAGATCAGCCGGCCTGCCGACGCTTCTCCTCCCCGAGGGGCCCCAGCACTCCAGGAAGGAGGGAGGTCTGGGCCACAGAGACTGTGACCAGGGGTGAAGAGCCCAGGGTACGTGTCTGTGATCCCCGAGTTTTTGGCACTTGATGACCTTGCTGCTTGCAGCCCTGACTCGCCTCTCCTCTTTGGTCATTCGTGGCTTTGTATCAGTCGGTGGAGAAGGAAGGGGAGGGAAAAGAAAGTGTTTCGTGCGTGTGGTTTTTATTTTAAGGGTTTGTTGGAATCTCTCACCCCCAACTACACAGCTTCCTCCTTTATAGGATTTAGGGCGAGAATGGGGAAACGTAGGCTCTATCGGGAAAGGGTCGGAAACCTAGCCCTGGAGGCTCGATCGTACTCTACTGGCCAGCTCAGCCACACTTGGTCGGCACGTGGGGTGGGGCGACACTGCAGAGTGAGGGACGCAGGGGCCAGGTCCCACCATCCAGGAGATGACAAACCTCCCACCTTCAGGGCGAGAGAGCAGGACACACACACACACACACACACACACCCGCGCGCTCCCCAGCCCGACACGCATGCCGTGGCTCTCCTCACCGGAGCTGCTCAGGCGGCAATTTTTTAAGCCTGCAATTAAGCGAGGCGTCGCCGTGTCCTCTGCTAGTGTCGATCCTGTCAGTCGCACATGGCCTTGGTGCTCCGGTCCGAGGCCCCACGATTAGTCACAGGCTCGCTTCGCTCCTTCCCTAATCCGCCTCTGCAGGCAGCCTGGGGACGCGGCCGACTTGGCGGCGCTGGCAGGGAGCCACCGTGCGCGGGGCGGGCCGCCTGGCCAGTGCCAGCCCCGCTGCGCCTGAGCCGGCCCGGGCCCTGGGGTGCAGGCTTGGCACCCCCTCCCCTCTCACCGCACTCTGGCTAGGGCGGCGGCGCCCCTCCTCCTCCCGCCCCTCTCCCCGGCCTGCGAGATCTATTTGTGTGGTGTCATTTGCATAAAAATAGGACAAGTGTTTCAGTGCGTTCGTACGCGGGAGGCGAAATCCTTATTGATGTGTCTGTGTGGAGCCTTCGGTTGTCGGAGCGGTTTGATTTAGGGTGTTTGTGTTGCCTTCTACGAGAAATGAGAGGAAATCCTGCTCAAGGCCTTCGGCGGCCTGCGCCCCGGAGCATCCCCCTCTGCGCGGCCGGGAACGGTCCACCGCTTGGGCTCTGGCGCGCCAGGTCCACAGCGAGCAGGTTGAGGGCCAGGCGGGCGGCCCATTATGACTCATAAAACCTGGCGGCCTAATCACCAGCTGCCAACCCATTTACATGTGGCCTTCCCAATGCTGCCTTCGTCCGGGCCGGGCCTCCCGCGGGTTCACCCCGGACACCGCTAGAGCTGCCAAGTGGGAGCTAATCAAGTGACCGCTCCTTCCCGTGGGCAGTGTGGCTTCCCTTCCCGGGAGACCCTAGCTCTCTCGGCCTCTGCGCTGCTCACCAGCAACTCCTCAGTTTGGACAAATAGCTAGGAGGGCGCCGGCCGCGCGGAGCCAGTAAATCAATCATTAACTCCCAGGCGAGGCCTGGCCAAGGGAGGGAGCGGCAGCCCGAGACGAGTCCGCCCTGCGAGCACAAGGCCCCCACCTGGGTTGGGAGCCATCCACGCGCCAGCGAACAGGGTGCGTGAAGGCGGGTCCGGCCGGGGCTTCCCGGTCCCCTCGAGAAGCCTCCACCCGCCGGGCCTTTCAAGCCCTCACCTCGCCTGGCCCGGCAGGTCGGGTTACTGCGCGGTCCCTGGGCGGGCTTGAACATTAACCAGCCGCCTCGGGCCTCGCGGCCTGCTCTCTCCAGGAGAGCGTGCCGCGCTTCGGCAAGCTCCTCGGATCGGGCCGGGCTCCTCCTGGCTCAGGCTTCCTAAACCAAACTGATGGCACCCCGTATCGACCAGTGTCCCTCCGGCACCATCCCCCTAGAGCCCACGGTGGGGCCGGCACGCAGAGGGTTAAAAAGCCCTGGTTAGCCCTGGCTCTTCGGCGGCACAGAGGAAACGCTGATCAAAGTGCTTACGGGGAAGGTAACACATGCACATTCGGGCCCTGGTCTAAGGAGACCTACTGGAGCCGGTTCCCGAGCCGCCCGCCTCGACCTGCTTCCCACACTCCCGGGAACGCAGCAGCGACGGCGCTGGCCCGCGCGATTCGCTCCGCGGAGCTCTGCGCGGCGGGGCCGGGAGGGCGGCGGGGAGGAGGAGAGACGAGGGGGCGGGAAGCGAGCCCGGGCTGCGCGCCAAGAGGCCCGGAGCCGCAGATTAGTCACCTCTCGGCTCTGCGCTCACGGGTGCGCCGGGGAACCGGGAGGGCAGGCGTCGGCCCCGCTCAGCCGGGCTCTTGGGGCCTCGGCGCCGCGGCGCGGGTGCCCCCGCCCCCACCCTGCGAGCGCCTGGCGCGGCTGGATTGACTCTCAGGGACTCGCGCAGCCGAGATCCACTTGTCAGTTCAAGGGCAGGACAGAAACTCTGCAAGCGGAGTCTTGTGAACAGGAAATTTCTCATCGACAAGGTGCTGCCCCTCCCCCACACCAGGCTTAAAACAAAACCCCAGCGCGAGCGGCCAATGCACCCAGCTTCTGCCCGCCACGGCCTGCGCCCCTCCGCCACATCGGCGACCCTCGCTTCTCGGCCCCGGCCCCGGAGAGTGGAGAGCTCGCCGAGCCCCGGGCCCCGGGCGCAGGCGGCGGCGGCGGCAAACAGACCCAGCGGACGGGCTCGGCTCGGATCCCGCGGAGGGCGCCAGGCTGCCACCCTCCAGGGCCAGGGGGTTCGGAGCCCCCGCGCCCTCTGGGGTTATGCACCCTGCCGAGCGGTTTTGCGAAGCTGCTGAAGGCCGCCTAGTCAGCGGCTCCCTGGAGGGGCTGGGGTATGGGGAGGCCGCGCAGCGCTGCCGACGCGGCGAATCCCGCTGCGGGAACCCGGGAGGGCAGCGAGCTCGGCCTGGCAAAGTTCCTGTGGAAACTCCATGTTTTGAAACTCCGGCGGCGTTGCGGAAGGAGGGGGAGAGGGGAGCGTGCGTAGCGCGCGGGGGCGGCCTGCACACGCTGCTCACTCCCAGGGAGTGGGTTCGCGCCCCACCCTGTCTCCCCCCTGCCTCCCGCCTCATGGGAAGTCTGGAGGGTGGGGATGGACAGGTCAGTCCCGGGGCCCGTTCTATTGTGTGTCCGCCTGTCTTTCCTCTACGCTCTAAGGGAAATTTATAAACCCGTTTTATTTATTCAGCCAGGAGAGGAAGGCTGCCTTTTTAGGGACCCTGATGTTCAGGGTAATTTCGTATTTGACACATGTAAATACTTAGTACTCTCAGGTAAGGTCAAATTATTTATCATCTTAATTTATATTTCAATAGGCCTACAATTTAGAGGCAAGAAATGCCTCCTTATGAATCATTATGGTCTATTAGGGGAAGTAATGTATAAACAGCACTATTTGGGAGGGAATCACTTATGTTGACATTTAAATGGCTCTTCAATAGTTAAAAAAAAGACATTCGAGTGCCTTTGATTAAATATACAATTTACAAGACCATCAGCAAAGCCATCAGGAATATAAATTCTTCTTGGGGTTTTTATTTATTTATTTCTAATTCTTTAAGCCTTCCAGGGCAGGCATGTCATTTAATCCCTATGGGAAAAATCTACAAATTTCAGGCAAAATATCATTCTCCTCTCCCCCAGCTAATGTCTTATCAGTAAGTAACCCAGGGAACCTCTGGAACTGTGAGCAAACTCCACCAGCAGGGACCCCAGTGGGAAGTTTGTAGCTCGCTCTACCTCCACAGAATCAAGCACTTTCTAACAATACTGCAGCTAACTTGTGAAGCAGCACAGCTTCCCTGCTGGAGTCGAACCTTCCTGAAGGAAGTCAATCTATCCATCCTAGTGTTCCCACAGCACTCAGCACAGGACCTCACACTGTTTTAAGTCATTCTTCACCTGCTAAAATATCACCTCAGAGGTCTTTCCTGGCTGCCTCCACCCCCACCTCAATGTCCTCTTTTTTGAATGACCCTGTTGTATTCATTCGCTTGAAGCTTCTCCCATCTTTAGAATGTTCTTTGTTAGCCCCTCATCTTCTCCTATTCCCCATTTATGTTTCCCTGCACAGCTGTACTTCTTGAAAGAGGTGTCTACATCTATGTGGCATTTTTGCTTGCTTACCTCACGTCCACTCTAAAAATCAGCTAGGGTTTTTTATTGTTGTTGTTTTCTAAGAGACAGGGTCTCACTCTACCACCTAGGCTGGAGTGCAGTGGCATGATCATAGCTCACTGTAACCTCGAACTCCTGGGCTCAAGCGATCCTCCTCACCTGACTCAGCCTCCCAAAGTGCTGGGATTACAGGCGTGAGCCACTCACTCTGGCCCCTAGTTTTGTAGTTATTGGAAGATATTGAGATAAGAGCAACTTTGTTTACAACAGCATAGGTTTAGAAACAATCTAACACCCACCTGGCCCCTAGTTTTGCACTTATTCCAAGATATTGAGATAAGAGCAACTTTGTTTACAACAGCATAGGTTTAGAAACAATCTAAATGTCCAGCAGTGACACTGATGGCACATGCATGCAATGGAATACTCTGTAGCTGTTAAAATAATAAAGAAGATTTTGCCGTGTATTGATATGGAAAGACCCCCAAGGTCTACTGTTAAGGGAAAAACATTAAGGTACAGAACGGTGTGTATAGTATGTTGTAGTTTGTGTAAAAACTAAGTAGGGGGGAATATAGACACATATTTGTGTGTGCATTAAAGATCTCCAACACTGCTGGGGAGCACCCTCCTCCCTAGTTTCTTTGTACATATGTATGTCCTCTGGTCTATTTTCAGAAATGGGAACACACTTCACAAGCTGGTCTTTACCTCACCTATGAAACTTATTGCTACAGCTTACAGATCATTTTCTATCAGCACATGGAGAGGGCCTTGGTTGTGCCAAAGCTCATGGAATTTCACTGTATAGATATATCATTTATCACACTCTTCAACCCATCCTCCATCTTCCCTGGGCATTCTGCAGAAAGTGCTCAAGATCACCAGTCACTTCCTTGTTGCCAGGAGTGGCTCTTTTCTGTGCTCGACCAGTCACCTTGGGCCTGGATCCTGCCCTCCCTCTCAGTCTCATCCAGGTTTATGCCTTTAAATACCACTTACTTGTTGATGATTCTTAAATTTGTTTTTTTCTATTTCCAGACCCCCATAACAAAATGCAGACTTTAAACCTCAACTTGGCATCTGTATCCAGCTTAATAACAATAGCTAACATTTACATAGTGCTTGTTAGGTACAGCTCTCTTCTAAGCGCTTTATGTAAATTAACTATGAATCCTTACAATTACCCTATAAGGTAGGTAGAGTTATTATCTACATTTTACAGATGAGGAAACTGAGTCAAACAGGTTACAGAACATTCCCAGAAAGTGGTGGTGCTAGGATTCAAATCCAGGCCATCCTAGCTCCAGAGTCCACGTTCTTAATCACTTTGCCACATTGCCTCATAGCATGCCTAAACTGAGTTCTTAAAAAAGGAATTAATCTACACATATTTGGGGGTATTTACTAAATGCCAGGCCCTGCTGCAAGTGCCAGGGAAACAGCAGTGAGAAAGACAAACTGTCTCTGAAAGGGGAAGAAGAGTGGGCTGCAGTGGTGCGTGCCGTGCCCGTAGTCCCAGCTACCCAGGAGGCTGAGGTGGGAGGATTGCTTGAGGTAAGGAGATTGTGGCTGCAGTGCACTACGACTGTGCCTGTGAATAGCCACTGGACTCCAGCCTGGGCAACATATTGAGATCCCATCTCAAAAAATAAAAATTTAAACATATTTTTTTTTTTTTGAGACAGAGTCTTACTTTGTTGCCCGGGCTAGAGTGAGTCGTCAGCCTAGCTCACAGCAACCTCACACTCCTGGGCTCAAGCAATCCTTCTGCCTCAGCCTCCCAAGTAGCTGGGACTACAGGCATGCGCCACCATGCCCGGGCTAATTTTATATATATATATATATTTTTAGTTGTCCAGCTAATTTCTTTCTATTTTTTTAGTAGAGACGGGGTCTGGCTCTTGCTCAGGCTGGTCTTGAACTCCTGCGCTCAAATGATCCGCCCGCCTTGGCCTCCCAGAGTGCTAGAATTACAGGCGTCAGCCACCGCGCTGGGCCTTAAACAAATTTTTTAAGGAAGGTAAGAGCTCTTCACTTGGAACTTGCCCTTTGCTCCAACTCTTTTCCCTATCACAGAAAATGGCTCAGCTGGGGGCTCATTCTTAACCCCTCTGCTTCATCTCCCATCTCACCTTCCTCCAGTCCACTGGCAAAGCTGTTTCTACTTCCAAGTGTTCTATCTGGTAAGCCTACTTCTTTCCCATTCTCTTCCATCCACCTTAGGCCAGGCCACCATCTTCTCTTGCCTGGATTACTATCCAGGATTATTATCCCAGCTGGTCTTTGTGCTGCCACTCTCACTCTCCTCCACTCCATCCTGCATGTGACAGTTAGAAAGGTCTTTTTCAAACCGTGTGTCATGTCACTACCCCACTAGTTCCCACTGCACTTGGAACAAAACCAAAACCCCTTAACAAGGCCACTTGGTTGCTTGCCACTGTCTAGCTCACCTCTGAGGGCCAGCCATACAGGGGTGTTGTCAGTTCCTGAATACGCTCTGTGAGTTTGTCATTTCCCCAACAAGACTGTATGATCCCTAAGGGCAGGGTGTATCATTACTGTGTATTAAGCTTGCATTAAAGTCCAGCAATGAACATGTATAAACACAATGTTCTCAGAATTCTTTTCCCGGCTATATCCCCCAATGCCCAGCATGGTGCTTGGCACATACCAATGCTAAAAAAAAATACTTGATAAACAATAAATGAATGTTTGAATGCTTAATACATGTTTGCTAACTAAATCAATATTCAATATCATGGCCAGAAAAGAAACCAAGTTCAAGAGAGTAAGACAGGTTGGGTGTGGTGGCTCATGCCTGTAATCCTAGCACAGTGGGAGGTCGAGGGGAGGCGGGAGGATCACTTGAGCTCAGGAGTTTGTGACCAACCTGAGCAAGAGCGAGACCCTGTCTCTACAAAAAGCAGAAAAATTAGCTGGGCAAGGTGGCTCGTGCCTGTGGCTACTTGGGAGGCTGAGGCAAGAGGATCACTTGAGCCCAGGAGTTTGAGGTTGCAGTGAACTATGATGATGCTACAGCACTCTATCCAGGGTGACAGAGAGAGACCTTGTCTCAAAAAAAAAAAAAAAAAAAAGAGTAATACAGTTGCAGGGGTGTGCTACAGGAGAGGGGGAGTACCTAGGCTTGCAGGGAGTAGCTTGGTAGTTCTGGGGATGACTGAGGCAGAAGAAATCAGGAAATTGAGGCATAGGCTAGAAGAGCTATTTTTGTCTGGGAGGCCCATGGGAGCATGGGATGCATGTATACAGGTCTCTCTCTGTCAGAGGAGCCAAGTGACCTGGTGTGCATATTGGTGGGGAGGCCTTGGGAGTCCTATCCTTACTAAATATTGCAGAATATCATCCCCAGGAGGTAAGAAAGGGACACCCTAGCCAAGAGTAAGACAAAGCCAAAACTACAGCCCGTCGTGGCACTGGCCTGTAGTCCCAGCTACTCAGGAGGCTGGGGCAGGAGGATCACTTGAGCCCAGGAGTCAGAGGCTGCAGTGAGCTATGGTTATGCCACTGCACTCTAGCCTGGGTGACAAAGGGAGACCCTGTCTCAAAAAAAAAAAAAAAAAAGCCAAAATCAGAGCCTCCTTACTTTGCCTGTTGCCACCATTTGGTCCTTGGTGGCAAAGATTAAGGCCATCTTTCTCTTGGAGACCCTGAGAAACCGGAAAGGTGGATTCTGGTCACAGCTGACCTTGGGAAATTGAAGTTCTCCCCTCAGTTCCATGCCATTTGACCTCTAACAGTAACTGTGTCACTAAGTTGCATTTGATAGCAGAGCAAGTCTTTTTTTAACAATGAATAATTCCTACATGATAACAATAGCTACTGTTTATTGAGGACCTTCCAATCTTTTCAGTTACTTTATTAGATATATTCCCAAGTTATTTCACTTATGCCCCAAAATAGCCCTAGGGGGTAGGTATTCACATTTTATAATTGAGGAAACAGAAACTCTTAGAGTTGGCCCCCCAAAATACATGGCTAATCTAGCAGAGTGCGGCTGTACGGATTCTACCTGACTCCAAATCTAGGCTCTTTCCAGAAGAGATATTGTTTGCCTCCTGTGCATAGGCACTGTTCCCCCAAACTGTAAACTATTTCTGGGACCAGCTCTTACAGAGCTTCTCCAATCCTATCCGTCTGGGGCTATCCTGGCAACTTGCCAACAGCAGTAAATATCATAAAAGGAGATTCTTTCTTTCTGGGTTCAGCAGGCCTCAGCTGATCTGTTGTGTTCACCATGGGAACCTGAGAATTTATCGTCTGAATGAAAAGTTGCCTTCCTCCCAGGTAAGCCTTGAAAAGTGTGGGGACAAAAAGTTCAAGGGAAGGACTTCCTCCCCAGAACAAATAGATTCTCTAGCTCTCTTTGGGAAGTTTCTGTGCTTCCACCCATGCTAAATCATGGCTCAGTGTTTAGTGAGATTATAAACCATCTCACCCTTTCATACTCTCGGGCAACATTTTTTCCCCATCTTGGGCTTCCATAAAGATCACTCTTGCTCTTACCATGGGGAAAGCTAGTTCAGGAAGAGGTAATATGGGAAGGATTCACCACTCAGCTCTTCTGAAGCTGGAGAACTTTTGAGATTTTAGGGGAGAGGGGGCCACTAGCTTTTTTCCTGCTCTTAGAAGAACAATAACGAGAATTCATTAAGGGCTTTCTATCTGCCAGGCACAGTTCTAAAGTTTATATACATTAATAATCTCATTTCATATAGAAAACTACCCTATAATAAAGGCACTATTATTGTCCCCATTTCACAGATGAGGAAACTGAGGCTTAAAGGATAATGTATTTGCCTGCTTGCCTGGACACTCATTGCCCAATTCCCAAAGCCCAAACTTTTACCCATGCCATCGCTGCCCCTGCCATCACGGTGCTACACTGGCAACTAAATTTCAGACTTTCCAGGCACCTGTGGTCAGTTTCATTACTCTGCCAATTGCACAGGCTCATCCTAATTGGGTGCTTTCTTTGGATCTGAAGGCAATGGCCTTTACTGCATCCTGGCATGCAAATGATGTCCCCTGAGGACACGATGGCAGTGAATTTCTCCAGCAGGTCCCCGTGAGAGGCCTTTTCTCTTCTGGAGCTTTGTAAGCAGAAGCTATGGGATGATCCGCAGACGGAGGGTGGTCATCTCTGCCCTGCTCTCTGACAAAGCATGCTAATCAGTTGGTGGATGCCCTTGTCGGTTCAATGCCAGTGGCTGCGCCGGGACCTTTCTGGCCTACTTGCTGGCACAGGGAACAGGCAGAGAGAAGATCAATCTCCAAGATAATTTAGGTTCAGTCTTTCCTCGAACCAGCCATTGTCCTCTGCTCTAGGTTTGACGACTATGATTAATGCACCACTGAGTATTTCCTCTCTTCAGCTTCTTGCTTGCTTTGGGGTTTATTTTCCAGCCGTTGCCAGAGTTTCTCCTCAGAAGAGAGGAAATACTCACAGAGTAGAGCACAGCCCTTGGTGTTGCTCTGAAAGCATCCCAGGTGGCAGATCGCACCAGGCCGTTCCTGGAGTAGGTGATGTTACTGTTTAGAGTTCAATGCTAACCTACCGCCTCCACCAATCGAGGCCTAATCCTTTAATTATTCTGAGAATACCAAAAATAAAGATTGCAGGGAAGGCAATTAATAGGATCATACGGTCTATTCCTCATTTGTAATTACATATTATTATTTTTCTCCCTACTTTGTTCCAATAATAATTTAAGGCTGCTTCCAAAGATACACAAAACCCAGCAAAGATAAATAGAAGAAGTGGAACATGAATTATAATGTCATGCCTGCTCACAACATCTTTGCCCCATTCCACATAATAGAACTCAATTCATAACGCCTTTCAAAAATGAGGTAATTCAGCTCTTTTGGTGGCAACACTAGGCTCTTTGTAAAGCGAGAGGGTGGTACGCAGTAATGGAAAGAACCATGGAGGGGACAAGAGATCCCCTTTCTAATACTGGCCCCTCAGCGTGTGACCTTGGGCAAGTCACTCACTTTCTCTGGACTTTGGATTCTGAAATTCTCAAATGTCTCTGCCAGTCCCTGAGGCCCCCTACTCCCTCTGACGTCCAACGGTGTAACTATTAGAGAAATGGGTTTCCAGAAAGTTTTCTCTCTCTCTCTCTCTCTCTCTCTCTCACACACACACACACACACACACACACACACAGAAATCATCAGAAATCTTCTTGGATGACTACCAAGGTGGCCTTGTGGAGATCTTTTTGGGAGGCAGGGAGTCATAGCCTTCCCACCTCTCTGTCCCTCCCTTAGGTGGTAACTACTTTCTTTCCTCCTCTTGCAGTTCAAGACACTCTTATAACCTGGCCCAACTCTAGATCCAGTCTTATCTCCCCTTCACTCCCTCCTAACCACATCTTCGACTTTTGTATCCCATGCAGCACTAACACGATGCTTAGAATATCATTTGCTTAAAACATCAATGCTGCCCCCTGCCCCATACGAAGTTTCCATTGACCCCCAACTGCCTCTACTGAGGCCCCTCCTGGTTTCTCCTGAAGTATTCCACAGGCCAGAGGGGTCTCGGGGGGCTCAGCCCGGATCACTTGCTTCAGGTGGGAGGCTGCTTGGAAAACTCGGTTTTTTAAAATGCAAGCACAGCACAACAACATAGGTGCATCCCATAAATGAAATGTTACCCCCAACAAGTCAGCCTCAAAAGAATATGCACAATCAGATTCGATCTACATAAAGTCTTAAAGTGGGTAAAAGCGTTCATGTAAGGTGCTAGAAGTCAGGACGGAGGTACCCTTGGTCGGGGGCTGGGACGACTCCACATATGGATCTAGATGCTGGTTACATGGGTGTGCCCAACTTCTTACATTCACTTTTCTGTGTGTTGTACTTCAATAAAATGTTAACAAAATTAAAAATATAAATATTTTGAAAATGAACACACTGGGGAAGAATAAAGCTTAAAATGGCATTCATGCTCTGGGCAGGAGACCTCATGGCAGGAGCGTCGGGGGTGCTCTGAGCCGAGTTGACGGGGATTAGGGGTCATGAGAGGGCAGTGGGGGCGGGGGTTCTAGAGATGGCAAGGAAGCAACTTTTAAAATCACATGAACAGAAGCATACTTTCTGCCCCATGATACAGCCAGGGGTTGAGAGCAACGCACCAGGCGCATGTGCCGCGTTGGGGTGGAGGCTTGGCAGCACTCCTTCACGGTGGCCTGGGATTCCCGGGTGAGAGCGTGGAGTGAGCAGCATTAACGGGCTGGCCAGGCCCCCATCCTCTTTCCTCCTGTCTTCCTCGCCTTCTCTGCAGGAACTTCCACTCCAGCCCAAACTGGACTTTTCACTGTGCCCCGGACAGGCACAGCCTTTCCCCATCGTGGCCCATGCATGTTCCCTCCAGAAACGCCCCTTCTCCCTTCCTCCCCCTAAAACTGCTTCTTCTCCCTGGTCCCCACCAACCACCTGGTTATACAGTCCAGAAACCTGGGAGTTACCGTCAACCTCTCTAACCCCTTCATCCTCCAACCTGACCCATTGCCAAACCCCATTTTCTTTTCTCTGTGCAGTTCTGAGAGTCCGTGTATTCTCTCCACATCCAGCGCCCTGCCTTGCCTCACCTGGCACAACCTCTTGCCTGTGCCATGGCAACGATCCCTAACTGGTCCCTCTCATCCACTCCTGCCCCTCTGCAGTCCATGTCCTGCACAGCAGCCAACAGCTACAACCACTGGGCACTCAACACACCCTGGGGAACAAAACAGACACCCACCCTCAGGGCACTTGTATTCCAGGAGGAAAGACATGAACAACAAATGACAAAGGTAATAGGTCACGAAACTACCTCAGATGGTGGACAGTGATATGTGCCTTGGAAAGAAAAGTGGGAGCAGGAAAGGGGCATCTGGAAGGCAGGGTGTGGGGAGAAGTTTACAGGATTGGGGGTAGCCAGGGGAGGCCTCTTTGAGAAGGTGAGATGTGAACAAAGACTCAAAGGAGGCGAGGGAGTGAGCCAAGCAGATTTCTGGGGGAAGGGTATTGCAGGCAGGGGCATAGCCAGTGCAAAGGCCCTGTGGCAGGAGAGTGCCTGCTGTCTATAAGGAACAACCAGGATTGCAGAGTGGCCAGATTGCAAAGTAGAAGGAGGAATGATCAGGGAGGTAAAGGGGTTCAAATCTGCAGCCAGAGCCATGGTGCTCCAGAGGCTCTCACCATTGACAGGAAGATGAGAACCTCAGCCAGCCCACCAGGCCCTGCCCCTTGGACCTTGGCCCTGGGTTGCTCTGTTTCCAGCCCCTTCCCACATCGGAAGGAGCTGGACCAGACGTTCCCTCCACCTCCTTCGCCTAGTCATTCACAGCTCTGTTCAAACAGCACTTCCTGCAAGACACCTTCCCAAACGGTCATCCAGACCAGTTTAATCGCCTGGCCTCACCCTCTCAAACCACCGTGTCTTTCCCCTGCATTACAGGCCTCCCCAACACAGCAATCTAGCATTAAGTCTATAATTAGTTCATTTGGTTCATCACGTATTTGACAGTTGTTTACTCTGTGCCAAGCACTGTCCTGGGTGCCAGGGCACCATGGAGAACGGGACCGACAAGGTCCCTATCCTACAGGAGATGGACCATAAACGGAAAGCAAATAAGGTAACTTCAGATAGTGACATGTGTCACAAAGAAGATGAAACAGAACAGTGTGGCTGAGAGTAGTGGGAGGGAAGGGTAGCATTAGCCAGGATGGCCCAGGAGGCCTCTTTGAAAAAATGACTTTGAGCTGAGAAGGAACCAGCTGTATGAGTATAGAGGAAAGTTCTCGGCAGCCGAACAGCAAGTGCACAGGCCCTGACGTAGGACTGACCTTGGACTATCCAAGGAAGAGAAGGACAGCCGCTATGGCTAGAGCAGAATGGGCTGTCTCTCCAGCTAGAACGGGAGCTCCACAAGACCTGAGCTTTTCTCACAGTTGATGCTCATGGCATTTGTTGAATGAAAGCATAGAGATTGCAGTTCTGCCCGTCCTTCGATCCCACTTTCCCTGTGAGCTCTACCCAGCCTTTTCCAGCCCTCTAAGAACACTCCCTCCCCTAAAGCGAAAGCCCAGAACCTTGGCTTGAGAGCCCTGGATGGTCTCCTTGGAGCCAGGCAACCCCTGGAAACAGTGTGAAAGTGGTGGCCCTCAGTGCACATGTCCACTTTCCCAGGGGTGCATGCATCAGAATCCCAGACAGCCTCAGAGGCCCGAAATGTTTACGCCACGGGACTCCAAACCCCTCACTTTGCAGATAAGGAAATTGAGGGCTAGAAGGTGGAACACATGCCGTGGGCCTGCCTGACTGCCTGTTAGGCTGCCAGACGCTAGGCCACAGGAGCCACTCGATCTGGCTGTGAGAAGCCAGGCTGGAGTCTCTTGTTGGCACTGGCTGTCTCGGAGCCTCTGGTCCCTTCTATGTGGTTGTCTTTGCTTTTATCTGTTAAAGCACAGTAAGTACCTTTGGTAGGTCGATGTCTCCCCTTCTCAGATTATATATTCCTTGAGGGCAGGATCGGGTGGTTGGTTGTTTTTGATGTTATTTTACTCTTTACTTCCGTGTCTACACGCTTTCAGTTGAGCGACTCCTCGAGCACCAGCTGCCCAGTCAGCTCCTTCCTCCCATGCCCAAAGGACCACGGAAGCCGCCACGTGGGGCGTTAACTGGCTTGTGGTCAGGCCTGTGGCTGGATATTCTTAGCAGCCTTCGGTCACTTGTCCTGAAAATGTAAACTCCCCTGTCACTAGTGCTTAGATCTCTCACGGCCGGGGTAGAGATGTTTTCTATTTCCAGGCAGTCAACTCAAAGTGCAGAGTGAGGCGGAGCGTGCTTGTGGAAAAGGCCCAAAGCTCTGGGGCAAAGCCCAGCGTCACACTTAGCCTGTTGCTACCCACCAGCGCCCCGGGCCTGACTGACCAGCCAGACTGTTTAGAAAACATGTTCTGGTTTAGGAGAACTGCTCCGCATGGCGGAAGCTTTTGGCCACAGCACAGCAGTTATCACATCTGACCTCGTTCTTGGGCCCTGGGGCAACTCTGAGGCCTGGGAGTCTGGGGCACCAACTGACCTTCCTTTATAGAGGTTTAAAGATATCCACTGCGCATCAAGCAACTTAGAAACAGGGGCGTGGGGATGAGAGATCTGCATTTTGACCCTTCCCTTAAATCCCTGGTGAATTCCCCTTGCAGATGAAACTGCTTCGCCCACTTTCACGGGGATGTCATATTTGGCCTGCCACCAAGTTGTGTGTGCAGTGGCAGAGGCAGGTGAGGTGGTCCTTGCAGCCTGCTCTGTGCCCAGGAGTGACGTATTAGGGACAGCAGCTAGAATCATTATGGAAATAGCTGCCTTTTATTAAGCACCTACTAAGCACTCGGCGCCTATTTGATGCATTCCCTGATTTAATCCTCATAGAAGTATGGTCAATATAAGGCACTAGTCACACATTACCCTATTTTGTAGTTAGTGAAACTGAGACTCCGAGAGGTTAAGCAACTCTCTTAAGGTCACAGAGCTAGTGGCCTGGACTCTCAAAAGGATGGTTTTTCCTCTCCCCCAAGGTGTGATGCTTAAGGAGGGTGACAGAAAGAGAATGGGGATCTCTGCGCAGTGAGTAGACAGGAGGAGCTGTTCATATAATGGAGAGGCTGGGCCTCAGCGGTGGGAATGGGCCAGGCTGTGGGCGGAGCTTCCAGGAAATGTCTTAGGGAGAAGCCCAGAGAGAGAGAGAGAGAGAGAGAGAGAGGGAAGGAGGAGCTGGAGGCTTTGGGGAGGAGGGGGCTGGGGTGGGGATGGAAGCTCTTACCTGGGGAGCCAGGAGCAGTGGCTCTGCCCCGGAAGTACAGACTCCACCCCTGAAGCAGGCTGTCCGTCCCCCTCAGCCTCCTGGCTTCCCCTTCTCCGTGATTCTGCCCTCCCTTGGCAACTCTTCAAGCATCCCACCTTCCTTCCCTGTTCCCACTTATCTAAATCCCGAACACGTGGAGAGCAACCTGATGAAGGGTACAGCCCTTCAGTTCCTCCTCATGGCCACACCATGAGGTGGGCACCTCATTACTGTCATTTTACAGATGAGGAAACTGAGGCATGGAGATGTGAGAGGATGGGCAGCCTGCAGCATGGCCTAGCCTGGTTACTTAGTCTGGGAGGTCTCTCTTGGCCTCCCCAGTCCTCTGAGACCTGCCCTGCCATGGAATCCTGGGGTCCTCACGCGTCACTCACTTGGGCCCTGGTATGTGCTCATCAGTGACATCATAGAGGCATGTGACCATTTCTAGCCCTCAGCATGGTGTTGGGGACATAGAAGGAGCCCAAGAATGTGAACTCTGGGGACTACATGCTTGCATTGCTGTGCAGCTCTGAGCCTTGCCCCACCCTGCTCTGAACAAGACAGTTCCTGCGTATCTGTCCTGAAAACGTGGAGTCTTCAACCAGCTGTTCCCATTGGGAGCCCAGCGAGCTTCCAGTTGCGATCAGGCACATGGGTAAGGCTGACATGGGGTTGCAGGGATCATGGGAGACCTTGTGGATCTCACCTCCCCAGAGAGCTGAGTTGGACAGAATCAGGAGATGTCCCATTGCTGTTCTGTACTTACTATCCAAAGGGACTAGAAATGATTAGAAACCGAGAAAAATGGTCCCTTCTCCCCATCCCTATGGCCCAGTAGACATGAACAGCTGCAACTGGAAACCTGGCACCTGGCATTGACTTTGCCCTGTGAGCTTCCAGGCCTCAAATTAGAAGAAGGGGAACTCATATTTGTCCAGCACTTCAAAGAGATCATCTCACTGAATCCTCATAACAATCCCATGAGATACTGTAGCGGTTTTAAACATGTCTGCAAGTTATTTGACACTCTTCCCACCAAGAGGTGTGGTCTATGTCCCTACTCCTAGAAACCTGGGTGGGCTAGTGACTGCTTTCAACACAGAAGAAACAACACCGTGAAACTTGTAAGGCTGCCAGAAAAGGCCATGCAGCTTCCTCTTGGCTCTCTTGGGGCACTCATTCTGGGAGAAGTCAGGAAGAAGTCAACTGTCATGGCAGTGAGTCACATGTAGGTGCCCTAGTCAACAGGCAGCATCAACTGATAGCTACGGGAGTGCGCCATCTTGGACATCCTTCAGATGGCCGCAGTCCCCGTTGATATCTAATTGTAACCAAATGAGATACCCCAAGTGAGAACAACCCAGATGAGCCCTTCCCAGAATGAGTGCCCCACAGTATTGTGAACAAAATAAAACAGTTGTTATAGGTGGCAAAGTTCTTGGGTAATTTGTCGTATGGCACTAGTAACCAAAACAGATCCCTGGTGTTGTTCGCACTTCATGGAAGAGGAAACTGAGGCTCCAAAGGGGCTGAATAACTTGTCCATGTAAGTGGTAGAGCTGAGACTCAAACCTGGTCTCTCCAAATCCAAATCACAGCCCCTTCTCACGGTGCCCCCTGACATTTTATCACTTGCAAGAAGGGAACATTCTTTTCGGATTCAACTAGTTTCCAAACCTGGCTGTGCGTCAGAGTCAGCTGTGGTGTGTTAAAGATAGAGATTTCTAGACCCCACCCCAGGCCTACTGAGTCAGAAGTTTCAGGCGCCAGGCCAGGACTCTGCATTCTAAACTGGTACCCCAGGTGACGCTGAGGCAGTTAGTGTGTCAACCAGACAGTGGGCTCCCTGCTCAGCCAAATTATTATGGACAACTAGAAGGGACCGGCAAGTTTTTCTTCAAAATATACCAGTGTCAGAAAATCACTCATGATCTGTGTTTATCTGATTAAATTTAGACTTTCTTTTTCTTTTTGAGACTGAGTCTCGCTCTGTTGCCCAGGCTAGAGGGCCGTGGCGTCAGCCTAGCTCACAGCAACCTCAAACTCCTGGGCTCAAGCGATCCTCCTGCCTCAGCCTCCCGAGCAGCTGGGACTACAGGCACGCGCCACCATGCCCGGCTAATTTTTTTTCTATGTATTTTTAGTTGTCCAATTAATTTCTTTCTATTTTTAGTAGAGACGGGGTCTCGCTCTTGCTCAGGCTGGTTTCGAACTCCTGAGCTCAAACAATCCGTCCGCCTCGGCCTCCCGGAGAGCTAGGATTACAGGCGTGAGCCACCGCGCCCGGCCACTTTGGGAAGCTTTTGAGGCAGTATCTATTAAAGCTGAACATAGGCACAACCTATGGCCCGGCAATTCAACTGGGTATACATACACCCAGCAGAAATGTGGACACCAGAAGGCATGTACACAAGTGTTCACAGCAGCACTATTAGTAATAGCCCCAAAGTAAAACCGTCCCAATGCCCACAACAGGAGAATAGTAGACAGTACAAAGTACTCAATCAGGCAATGCTAACTGATGCTATTAGAAGTTAGGGTTGGGGTTACCTTTGGGGCCATAGTACCTTGAAGGGGGCACAAGGAGATTTCTGGGATGCTGGTGATGCTGTTTCTTGATCTGGGTACTAGTTATTTTGGGCGTGTTCATTGAGCTATCCATTAATGATGTGCTGTGTGTACTTTTCTATATAGCTATCTAGCTTCAAAAAAAAATAAATCACCATCATCATCATCATCATCTGATGGGGAACAAAGGCTGAAAGCACAGAAAGGCCTCTGGGACAGAGCTGTGAAGAGATTTACACTGAGTGGCAAAGAAACAAAGCCATGGGAGACAAACATGGATAAGTTCAAGATGGACCCAGTAAAATCAAGCAAAGTCGCAAGTGAAATCAGAGACCAAGTTGCAGTTTCAGGAATATCCAGCACACTCTATAATGGTGGCTGGTCTAAAGGGCAGTCCCCCTTGCAGTTCTTGGCTAGCATGAGTTACAGATGGATCACCTCATACACCTCTGGAAATAGGAGCCAGAATTCTCCCAAGTAAGAGATGGTCTGAATCCCCATGGGGCCCCCACCATAAAACTCATCTGGGCCGGGCACGGTGGCTCACATCTGTAATCCAAGCACTTTGGGAGGCCGAGGTGGGAGGATCACTTGAGCTCAGGAGTTTGGGACCAGTCTGAGCAAGATAGTGAGACCCTGTCTCTACAAAACAGAAAAATTAGCTGGGCATGGTGGCATGTGCCTGTACTCCCCCTCAGCTGCTCAGGAGGCTGAGGCAGGAGGATCACTTGAGCCCAGGAGTTTGAGGTTGCAGTGCAGTGAGCTATGATCATGCCATTGCCTTTGTGCCTGGGCAACAAAGTGAGACCCTATCTCTAAAAGGAAAAGAAGAAGAAAAGCAAAGAAAAAAAACTTATCTGCCCCAACAGCACATTTCCCATTCTCTCTGCTTACAAGATATAAACTTTAATGCTGCCACCTTGAATTTGTAGACAGTTGATGCCTTTGATTAGGTTATTCCATTAACTGTCGCAATCCACTGAACAGGGGCTTTCCTTCCTAAAGGGAAGGGCCAGATCCCAGTACTTGGCTGACTGCAGAGCCCTAGAGGATTTCACTGAAGGGAGGCCCAAAATCAGAAACCACCACTTTCTGAAGAGACACTTAGGGATCCCTCCCACATTATTTAAGGATGGCAAGGCAAAGGTAGGGCAGAACTTGGGGGAAAGACGCTGCAAAGAAGAACTGGAATCTTTGACAAGCTCATACAGGTTCATACCACAGATGAAGGGGTGTCCTGCACAGCCAGTGAAACCAGCTAAAGAGCTAGTTGGTAGTAGAGTGAGGCCCAGTCGTGATACCTCTTGGGTCCTAGGCCAGATTTATGCTACTCCCAGACATGCTGAGAGGTCAGCAAGGAAACGTGATCTGATCTTTCCCACCTGCACCTTCCCTGCACAGGAAGCCCAAGCAGGAAGGAAGGTCTCCATTCCATCATGGCCTTCTTCTCTCTCAGCGTTGGGATGGCCTGTGGCCCGTCTTCTCAGATTTCCTGAGATTGGCAGCAATGACCCAGAAGCCTCTGGTGCCATAATAAACCGCTTCAGGGATGCTAATGTAATTATTGCATGGATTTATTTAAATTTAATCTAAAACAGAAGATTCCAACCAAGGCGGTTTTATCATTTGATATATATATATTTGTATGTATAAATGTCATAGCTAGAGATACATAGTTTTGGTTTGAACCATCTGTTTCAGATTCCATTACTCTTCCCAATTCTTCACCCCACCCTGTAACCATGCCCTTTGCCATGTGACTTTGCAATTCATCCCACTACAGGGGGACTATGCCTCCCCATCCCATCAAAGTGGGGTCATATGACTTCTTTTGGCCAATGGATGTAGGCAGAGTAACAGTGTACTAGTTCTGAGTCTAGGACTTAAGAGTCATGGCGTTTGCACTCTACCATCTTGCACTTTTGCCATCTCTGCAAGAAGAGCATGTCCCAGGTAGCCCACTTGTCCATGGAGAATGAGGGACACATGGACCTAGACCCAACCCACAACTGGAGTCAAGCCCAGTTGAGCGCAGTCTAGATCAGCTAACCACAGGTGACCCACAGGTGTGTATGTAAGAAATAAGTCCTTGCTGATGTTTTGGAGTAGTTTGTTATACAGCATTATCCCCACAAGTACTGACCGATACACTATCTGAGCACATTTCTCTGTCAACCCAAGACTCATAATGCACAATCTACCATCTAAAAGAACATCCATCCCATCTCTCTCTATCCCTTTACCCTTCTTCTTCAGAGTATTTATTAACAACGTGAAATATTATATAGTTTTTTGCTCATGTATTTATTCCCTTTCTCTCTCAGTAAAATGTAGTTTTATGATGTCCAAGATACTGTTTTGTTCCCTGCTATAAATGCCCAAAGCTTTGGTAGGTGTATGGTGGGTGTTAAATAATTATGTGCAGAATGGATGTATATAGTCTTTTTTCTCCTAAGTTAATATACTTCTTAGCTAATGTACGTTCCTGTGTGCAGCTCAATGACTTTGCAATCGGCAAAGTTGAGGAAGAAGAAAACATTTTGTGGAGAAGAATCTGGGAACAGGAGGCCTCCGAATGTTGTCCCTGATGAAGGATGAGTTATTCTTACCCAAAGGGCCAGCGATGGTTGGGGCCCTCGGAAACCACAGCAGGTCTCCAGAACTGTGACAAGCCAGCAGGTGGCTTGGCCAGTGCCATCCAATATAACCGTGATGCAGCTAAATTTCTGTACACTGTATCAGGGGGCTGTCCTCAACCTTGGGAGGTTTCTCTGCGTGTCAGTTCACTGGGGGGAACTTCAAAGGGACTTATGTCGCTTCCAAGAGCTGTCAGAATGTTTGACTCTCTGGCATTGTGCCGGCATCGCACGTTAATTAAATTATATGGCAGAAACACCACAATGTCAAGGTCAGATATTACAGCCATCAAAGCTCAACATTAGGCACAGTATTTTAGAGCATAGAGCAAAGTATACCTTTAAACAAATTCCTTTATCTTTCCCCAGTCCTCGCCTGCCTCTGGCTCTTAGGACATCCACCATTCAACACTTCCTATGTGAAGAACATCCCAAAAAACTTTGTCCAGGGGCCACAAGACTTTCTCTGCCTTGCCAGACAGTGGAGATTCATGAGTCACACCTTCTTGTTCCGTATGACCTCAACTTTGTGACCTTGGGTCTTTGTGAGCCTAGACTTCACCCTGAGGGAGAAGAACATATTCTTTCTGAGTCTGTTGTTAAAGCAAATGCTAGCTCTTTCTTCTAAGATGGTTCTATCAGCAGGACAGCAACTAGCCAGGCCATAAAAGGGAGGGGGGAGGAAACGTTCCCTCTGAATGTCTTTTTAATAAGCACAGCTAGAAACTCTCCATGAGTGTGGAAACTGTCCATGAGAAGTCCTTGCCACTTATGTGCTGAGCACGGGCAATCCTCTATGTTAGGCAAGGAACGATTATGAAGCCACATTCCTGGTTTCCTTGGGCCTCTGTCGTGGTTACCAATGAAAACTCAGAGGTCATTAATTCAGGGCCAAATGACTTATATGCGATCACCAAAACAAAGATGATACCAAATGTGTTTAAGTCTCAAGTCTCCCTAACACCTGGAAAGCACTTTCTATATGCCAGGCACGATTTTAAGTGCTTTATGTCCATCAACTAATTTAATACTCTTAACATTATGACATATGTTGTATTATTACCCTTCATTTCATGGATGTCCAAAGTGAGGTGGTGACAGTAACTGCCTAAGGTCACACAGCTGGTCAAATGGCACAGACAGGTTTCAAACTCAAGCAGACTGGCTCCCCCATACAAACTACCATGTAGTCTTCTTTTTTTTTTTTTTGATACAGAGTCTCGTTTTGTTGCCCAGCTAGAGTGCTGTGGCGTCAGCCTAGCTCACAGCAACCTCAAACTCCTGGGCTCAAGCGATCCTCCTGCCTCAGCCTCCGGAGTAGCTAGGACTACAGGCATGTGCCACCATGCCCGGATAATTTTCTCTATTTTTAGTAGAGATGGGGTCTTGCTCTTGCTCAGGCTAGTCTTGAACTCCTGAGCTCAAGCAATCCTCCTGCCTCAGCTTCCCGAGTAGCTAGGATTACAGGCACGTGCCACCATGCCCGGCTAATTTTTTCTATATATATATATTTTTAGTTGTCCAGATCATTTCTTTCTATATTTTTTAGTAGAGACGGGGTCTCGTTTTTGTTCAGGCTGGTCTCGAACTCCTGACCTTGAGCGATCCACCCGCCTCAGCCTCCCAGAGTGCTAGGATTACAGGCGTGAGCCACCGCGCCCGGCCCCGCAAGCTTTATTATTATAAATGCCTGCTATGTACACAAGTCACACTTATAAGGGGCTAGGGGCTGGGAGGAAGGGGGATGAACAAGCAAGCAACATATCTACGAGGGTAAAGTATTCCTAAGTCACATTTGAAGATAAAATAATTCAGATCTTTGAAGGGGTTTTGAATTCTTTCCAAGGACAGGCGTGTTGAATAAATATAGCGCTTTTGAAAATCTGCCTTCGTATATGGGTGTTCATTGTACTGCTCTTTCAACTTTTCTGTGGGTTTTGGATTTTTCAAAATAAAGTTTTAAAAATAATCAGCCTTAATAGACTATCTTGGGAAGGGTGAGCAGGAAACTGGGAGCAGTGGTTGCCTGCAGAGAGGCAAACCGAGTGACTGAGAAATGGGCATGGGAGAGGCACCGAACACCCTTTTATATCCTTTAAATTGTCTGCCACGTGCAGGTGTTACTCATAACATCTGCCATGAACTTGATGTTATCTGGGCGGAGCCTTAGGAAAGAAAGCAGAGAACCCCCAGCTCTCAAGTGCCCGTTCAGCAGGTCAGCTGCTTGGAGTTTGAGGGAGTCTTTGGTTATCCAGCTGTAAGTGGAAAGTGAGCAGAAATACATCATCCCCCCTTTGGCTTAAAAAATATATGTCTGAGGAGTAAAACTAAGGGCTGCTCTTTCTTCTGGCTCTAGCGTGAGCACAGTGCGGGTTTCAGCTTTGTGGGGCTTATCTCTCTTGGGGAGACTTTACATTCTCTAAGGAGGGGCCTGGGTTCTGGTAACTGGAGTCTCCCCCAGCCACCCCCAACATCCACAAGCACAGTGTGGGGCAGACAAGGGGGGCTCGTGCGAATGTCTGTTGAACAACTGACTAAGCCATGCTCACCATCCAGGTAGGACCACGTGGCCGGATGCCCACCCCATTTGTGTGCGTGGGTAACTCTCGGGGCACGGATGTCGCACTTATGACAAGCAAGCAGTGCTTCCCAGCCTTGGCACACATAGAATGTGATACTTTTATGGTGCACAGGGTAAACAGTGACCAAGTGTTCACAATTGCCCAACGTGGCCTGAAGCTACTAGGCAGGGAACTTGGGCCTCCCCGCGGCCAGTCTGAGGGGCTGGGGAGATCCCACTCTTGGCCCACTGGCAACCCACTTGCTCTTGGGAAGCTCTGGCTTAAGGGATTTTGGAGGCCATTCCTTGGCTCTCGGCACTAGCAACCCAAACGGGGAGGGGGTGGTGTGAGGGGGCTGCCAAGGGGCAGCAGGGCTTCCTGGGGCTCAGGCTTGCTCTGGGGTGTGCCCAGGTTTGGGGGGCAACGGGGCCTGAGCAGTGGGCTAGAGAGGGCACGCTGCCAGCTCTGGCTGGCCCGGAGCCAGGAAGTCTGACTGAACTTGGGCCAGCCCTGTTGGCCCACAGACTCTGTAAGCTGAACTGCTCCAGCGCTCCTTGGCCTCTTTGTTTTCACTTCCCCACAGTCTCCCTTAGTGTTTAGGAATGTGCTTTGAAGGTTCCAGCGTGTTTCGCCTCTGCTTAGGGAAACCAAGAGCAGAGGCTGGGCCCAGGCCAGATGGCTTGAGGAAGGGCACCTGTGATCACACTGAGAGCGCCCCAAGGGGCAGGTGGAATGCGGGGGGGCACATAAGCCAGCCCCCTTCTCTGCTGGGAGACTCCACGTGCAGTGCTAAACCTTGGAGATTCTCAGGTTTGTTTTGTTAAGGGAGGCAGTATTCCCTTACCAGCTCCCCCAGAGAGCCTACATTTGTCCAGGAGCTTTTAGGGATAAGCTATGCTCTTCTGTTTGTCCAGGGCAAGAGACAGAACTGCAGTGCATGGTGTTCCAGCTAGAAAAGTTGCCTCCTCCATTTGCATCAGAATTATTTTCCTGGTCTGCCTTGGGAAACAAAGTCAGGCCCTCCAAGGAAGGGGAAGTGAAGGACCCAGGCCCAGATGATCTCTCTTACACCCTCAGCCCTGGGAGGACAATCTCGAAAGGCCCAGGTAGGGCTTGGCTCAGGTGGGACATAGAGTGGTGGCTTGCTACAGGCTGCCCTCCAGCCTCACTGCCCACCTGTTAACCCCCATGTGGGCTGCATTTAAAAGTGGAACCCTGGGAGTGACTGGCTTCCTTCTCCCCTTCCCCAACCCCCTTGCCCATTGTTCTTCATGGCCTTTGTTATCAGGCACATAAAAGGACCTAGTCTCCCCTGCTCAGTCCTTTGAGGGCTCATAGCTCTTGTGGCCCCATATGCCTAGCATAGTGCTTTACACACAGCAAGTGCTTAATAAATGCTAAATGACTAAAATAGCAAGTCTCTTCAGTGACAAAGAGCACTCTGGATCTTTCTCTAAACAGAAGTACCTTTCCTCCTCTGATTCTGTTTCCTGAAGCGGGGAGCTCTGGGTTCTGGTCTCACTTTTGCCACTAACATGTCACCTTGAACTGAATTCACTCTCTGATTTCCTCCACTGGGTTCAATGGGGCTCAATGAAAGACTCTTCTATAAGATCTGCACACACTCTTCTTTGCTGGCTGTTACTTTAGTGCCAAGTCGGGTCATTTTGATCCTGCCTGGGCCCGGGTCCTAGTGGGGTCCCTAGTCTTCAGTTGAGGACTCTCCCCTACTCCTCCACAGTCTGTTTAGCTTCACGACACACACCTAGTCCTTGGACTCTTGACGCATTTGTGCCTTTCTCTCCCCACAGCCATTTATACAGCTCCAGCTCCTGCATGTGATGGGGCCGTGGCACATGAGCAATAACTCCAATGCCACAAGGGCACCCGAGTCATTTTTCTGCAGCCAGCATTGTCTGTTCGGAGCTACAACAGACCTCCCTCCTGCCTGGTGGTGACACAGGCCCTGTTTAGATATTCGTGGGCTGTGGATTTTTTTTCTTCCCGATTTCCATTTCTCCTTGATTTCAGTACCAGCGTTAACGTGCACTCCAATGCTCTGCTGAGGGTAAGCAGAAAGTGCCATCACAGGGATGCCTTCCTCCTCTCTCAGAAGATTCACTTTCTCTGCCTAGGTAATGACTACCTTTTCCTCCCAGCTTCCTCTCAGCCTACGTATATTTAGTGCATGTTGCCCTGGATAGAGTTTAATTAGGCACCAATGCACCCAGGGGCAAAAACCAAGGACCCCTCTCGGGTTGAGCAAATGGGGCCCAGGCCCAACGCAGGAGCCTGCAGCCAGCCTCCCCTGGCTGGTAAGTGACGGCTGCCGGCAGGTGGGGGAGGTTGTCCATTCTCAGCTAATGATTGCCTTAGGCACCAAGTGATGGAAAATCCAGGCGGGCTGGCAAGCTGCAGGGCGCAGCCAGGGACAATTGTATGGACCAGTTTAACATGGCTTCGGGAGGGATGGCAGGAGGAATGCTGTGTGTGTGTGTGTGTGTGTGTGTGTGTGTGTGTGTGTGTGTGTGTGTTTCCTGGTCTCCCTTCTCTCCCTTCCCTGCTGCCTTTCCCTCACTCTTGCTTTCGGTTTTCTCTTCTGTTTCTAGCCCACGCGAGTTGAAATTAGAAAGGTCTTTGAATTCATTTATTTGTTTTAATAAAAGTAGCATTTCTAAGCAGCATATTTGCAGCAATTGAGTGTTAAACTAAACACCAAGCCAACTAAATGTGTTAGGGGGAAATGAAAAGTCAGTTTACAAGAAACATATAATTAACACGTTCTTTGACTTTCCCTAAGCCTTTGTCTGTCTGGGGACAAGACAGAGGAACTATAATCAACTTTAATAAAATGAAAGATGGTATCGAGGCAAAAGGGGAACAAGAAAGTTTGGAGTAGAAAACAAAGGCCAAAGAGGGGATTCTTGAGTTATAATAAATATGTTAAATAAATCTTTGTTTCCTTATTTTTAGTCAACAGCCATTTTCTCCCTCCCAATCCGAAGGCTCCAGAAGGCTCCAGTTTGTACTGTACCTGTTAACAGCGACAGAAGCTGAGACCTGGAGGGGGGAGGGGGAAGGTGGTACAAGGAACCCGCAGGAGACACATGAGAGTTTCAGGAGACTGATAAATCCAGGCTAATGGAAATTACTATTGCACAACACCAGAGTCTTCGCGTGGCCTGACTTCCAATAAACTGCTCCCCTCCTCACCCCTTGGAGAAAGTGAAATAAGACATTAGACTTTCAATAATCTCATATGGTGATGATCAATCAAAACCCAGAGGAGAAGGCCAATTTATAGAAATTGTATCTGCTTCACTGGGCAGCTGGAACCAGGGAGCTGAAAAGAACACTGTGCTTGCCTTTGATGTGTGAAGTTGCCCCAAAATGACAAACGCCAAAAAACACTGCCCGTACACATGGGGTCTTTTCAAAGGGGGGTACTCCGGAGAGGCCTGTGTTAGGCAGATCACTGTAGGGCCCCGCGGGCACATGTTTAGGCCACATCAAAGCTATTTATTTTTATTATCTGTTGGCTATTTTAAGTTGGAGTTTCCATCTTTCTTATTTGTTTTATCACCAATGAAGTTTATTTACTGAATTAACTTTTAATGGACCCTCTGCTTTGTTCTTCAAAGTTGGCTTCTAGTTGGGCCTTTTTAGCCCGGACCCCTCTTGCCTTGGTGATCAGCTTGCCTTTGTGGGCGCTCCCCACCCCCGCATCCCAGTCCTGGAGGTGAAGGGCTCAGCCTCTGTTAACTCCTTGCCTGCTGGTGTCTTTTCTCTATAGCTACTAATCACCTCCTTTTGATCACTGCCAAGTTCTCAGGTTGAAGGAAGGAGAAAGGACCTCTTGACCATTCTGGCTGGCTTTCCACATGAGCCTGAAAATGTCGACAAATTTGAAACATCTGCCGGGCTGCTTTGGTCTGATTGCTAAAATATGCCGACCTCAAGCCCCCTCCCCTCCGCCCCTTTTAATCTGTTTCATATTCACAAATTAAGCATTTAGTCTGGGTAATAAATCAGGGCGGTTTACGAGGCTCACACGAGACAAACAAGCGAGAAGGGCGCAACACAAGCCTCTGGAAGCGGAGTGCGCGGAGCTGCCAGGAGTCGGGAGCTCCCCGCGCTCGAACGCAGAAAGCAGCCCTGGCGCGCCCCGACACGGCGCCAGCACCCACACTTTGGCTGGTCCCAGAGCGGGCGGGGTGGAGGGTGCAGGGGAGCAGCCGCGGCCTGGGCCCACACCCCTGGAACCTTACGCGCTAACCCGCGGCGCCCGGTCCGCCCCAGCTCAGAGGCAACTCGGCGCCCCCGCCCCTCCAGGGAGTGGCCGCTGGCAAAGGCGACAACCTCACCGGGCACACACCCTGTGGTGGGCCCATTAAGCTTCTCACAGCCCAGAAGGCTGGATCCCCTTCCCCCACCTCTTCCATCCGGCTGGGCTCGGCCTTAAAGATCCCAGACCCATACTCAAGAGAAGCAAAAGATCCCGGTCCACGTCCACGTGTGACCTCCACTAAGCCTGGGCGCTACCCCTCCCCGCCCCAATCTCGCCGCGTTGCCTCCTCCCAGGTTTCGGTCCCAGCAGCCACAAAGCTACTTTCAGATTCAGACGGGGGCGGGGGGTGGATCTCCTTTAGAGTGGATCAAGGCTTAAGAGGGACTTGGGGAGGGGAGCAAAGGCGCAAACAGGGCCCAGCCCCCGCAGCAGAAACCTCGGCCCAGGCTTTACTGACCACCCAAACTCAGGGGGCTCCAATCTGTGCGTTTCCCGCCCGCCCCTGTGCAGCAGCGAGAAGCGGACCTGGGGCAAAGGGTCTGGGGCCAGTCCCAGACTAGGACCTTGGGAGACCCCGGTGGGGAGGGTGGCTCCGGAGTCACCTCGACCAGGCCTCTGTCGCCCTGCTATACTTAAGTTCCCTATCGACTTATGTACTCGATGCTATCGTGGGACGCAGCGGCGGAGAGGCGAAGGGCGGGAAATGGGGAAGCCCGAGCAAGCAGCCCACCCCGGACCTAGGGGGAGGCATAGGAACAATTCCCCACCCCGCAACACACAGTACACACGTCGCCCTTCCTCTTCCCCTAGCACACATTCCGACTGCGAAAGCCATTACCGCCGGCGCGCGAGAGACTTTTTAAATATTTACAGCCCGCTCTCCGCACGGTAGCCTGATCCATCTTGTGGGCGCGGAGGAGGGGCGCGGGGCTCCGCTCCGGCGGAGGCGCGGAGCCCGGGCGGGGGGCGCCAGCCGTCTCCCCCTGCGGCCCCGAGGCCCTCCCGGAGCCCCCACGTTGTCTCCTTCAGACGGGGTGGGGGCCCTGAGACTGCGCGCAGCGCACCCGGGACCCTGCCAGGGCCTGAGCGGGCGGGGGGACAGCGTCCGAGAGGAGGGAGGGCCGGGAGGCTGATTTAAAGGTTCTCACCGGGAAGCGAGCGAGGCACAGACCTGAGAGCCGCCGCGCGGTGAAATCCGAGGAGCTCTCTTGGCGAGGAGGGGCTGTCAGAGGCCATTTATCTCTCGCCAGAGTGGAGGCTCGGCTCCCACACCGCCCGCGAGTAACAATGGCAGCGATCAGCAGCTCTGCACGCGCTTCAGTGCATGAATGGATTGCGGAAGATGCCTGCGCTCCGCTCCGCTCAGGCGGCTCTCCGAGCGCCCCCTCTCCGCCCGCCGCCCCCGCCCCCGCGGCCTCCCTCGGCCTGCGGGCGCCTCGGGGTTCGCAAGTTGGGCCCCGCGGCGAGGTCACTTTCACCCAGAACCCCCGCCGCGGTTCCCAGGGCCTTGGCACCTCGCCACAGAGTGTCATTAGGGGCTGAAATTTGACACAAGTTTTCTCGGCCTCCCCGACGCAGACAGCCCCGCCGGCCCCCTCCCTCCTTCGATCCCCTGGCCCCTCGCGGCAAGTTTACTTTCAAGGAGTTGGACGGTGGTTCCGCCGCAAAGGCCCGCGGCGTGCGGGATGGGGGGGGCGGGAGGGGACGGGCTCCGAAGAATGCCTTCACCTGCCTGGTGGCCTGGGGTGTTCGCAGGTCTCCTCTGGCCCCCAGCCCAAAGCACCCAAGGCCAACGCTCTGCCCCCCAACACACACCTTTTTGGTGGCTAAGCCACCTAGAGTCCCTGCAATCGGCGCTTGCACATGCACTCTGGACACCCCCACCCCGGCCCGCATGTCCCGCCAACTTTCGGGTCAGCTGCAGAACCGTGTACCCAATACTCCTGGGCGGCTTATGGTCTTGGAAGTTGGGAGACCGCCACAGACCGCGAGGTCGGCCGCAGAAGTGTTCCCCCGCAATTCCGCAAAGTAGGTCTCATAAAAGACCCCCTCCAGTTTCGGCCTAGGGCTGAGAGCAGCGGAAAACGCACAGTGAAGGGATACCCCAAGCCCTCCTGAGTTTGAGTTTGCTTTGGTTAAGCTAAACCAGAACCCAGGGGATATTTCTGTCTGGGGGGGGGTCACCGAACCCAGGATGCGTCAGCGGGGTGAGGGGCCGCAAGAGGTGGGCACTCGCAGCGATCCTAGGGCAATGCGAAGTAGCCCGCGGGAAGAGCAGCGATCCTAAGGCAATGCCAAGTAGCCTTCGGGAAGAGGCCGAGCTGAGCCCCGGTTGCAGGAAGACTGACACACGACCGCAAAGACGCACTCGGAGAAGGCAGAGCGCGACCCGCCGACCCAGGAGACTGGCGAGGACAGGCGAGAAGCTGGCAGCGAGACAAAGCGGAAGGAGAGAGCCAGGGAGGCTCAGCCGCAGACCTGGAAACGCAGGCAGCAGCAGCCGCCCGAGCTACAACGCGGAGGCGTGTGCAGCCAGGCCCAGCCTGGCATACCCCCCTGCCCGCCCGTTCGCTCGCCTAGGGACGTGGACACCGACTCTTGGCAGGGCCTTTTGCCAGAGCTGGGCTCTGGCGGCCTGGGCCAGCCTGGCCAGTCTGCTTGGGCCTGCCCAGCAGATGGTGGGGTCCTCAGGGTGGTCTTCACGAATCCAGACCCCTTTGGTCTCCGCCCCTCCCTAAGCTCAGGACAAAGGTAGTGGGTCAGAGGAGCTCAGCACTTTCTCAAGGCACAAGCATGGTCAGCGGAGAGCTCCTGTCTCCACACTGAGGGCCTCCAGCAACTGTTTATCGGACCTGGTGGCGCTGGAGGGCTGCCACCCTCCACGGAATTTCCATTTGGCCTTCCCCGATAGCAATACCCTGAGGGCAATTGGGAATCATGCAGGAGTTGCCGGGAGGAGGAGCACTGTAAGGTGGGAAAAGGCTCTCAGACTCAGGTTCTGTGCAACCCTCCCCCCCAATGCCCACACACTGGGCCCATCAGCGCCCCCCACTCACTCCCCGCCTCCCCATCTCCGCAGGCTCTGCAGCCTGGAGCAGCCGTGGAGCGCGCCTCTTCTCCCTCGAATGAAACCCGGCGCTTTCCTGTGGCTGCTGGCTTTGCACACACTGGCTGCACCCACCCCCACCACGCGAGCACACAGAACACACAGTCGTTCTGGCCCTTCCTGTCTCCCTGCTGGGCGGCCTCCAAACGTGACTGCCCAGCCCGAATGCAGAGTGGAGGCAGATGGGGAGCCCGGGAGATCAAGCAAAGGTGGCCAAGGAAGTGGAGGAAAGCGCCCTCAGTGGGGGAAGGGCTCATGTCTGAGAGAGAAAGAAGGCCGCCAGGAGACACAGCCTGCAGGAGAGAGGGAGTATAAAGGGAAAGCCAACACTAATCCCTCAGCCTGCCTACGAGGGGCCTGACAGTTTACAAAAGCCTTTTCCCTGAATATTATCTCATTTGCTGCGCGCCAGCCTCACCACTGGGCTGTGAGGGAGGTAGGGCAGATAGCATTACCCCCATTGGCAAAGGAGGGAAATGGGGCCCAGAGAGGTTAAGAGAGGTCTGTACTAAGGTCACAGAGCTAAGAGTGGTAGAGAAGTCCCAAGGCCTGGGGTTTCCTGCCCTGAAGTTCACTTTCCTGTTCAATAGCTGTTGTATGTGTGTCTGAGCGTGTATCTGTGTGGAGGGGAAGGGGGATTGCTGGACAGGAATGAACAGTCCAGTTAGGGAAGTCCAGGAAGGAAGGATACAGCCCCACACCTCTTCCTCTGCCTGGGCCTCATACGACAGCCCCTGCTCTTTTCCACAGCAGCCTGGAACCGGCCCCCAACCCGCCTGGCTGGGGGGAGCTGTTAGTGCCTGGCTGTCCCTTCAACAGTGGCTAGTCCACAGATCTTGCCTCCTCTGCTCTGCTCTGCTCAGCCCTCCTCTCTGCCTGTCATCCCCGCCCCCAGCCCTCGGCTGCAGGATGCCTTGCGTCCAACTGTGGTTTCCGGGCAATAAAACAACTATTAAAGTCTCAGGCACGGCTGGTGATTTGCATCACATCCTCTCGTGCATGGATTCAATATTTAATACACAATATTGAATACGGATATTAAAAATCAATAGCTGGGGACCCCTGGGGAGGCGGCGCAGTGCGATCCTGCTTCGGGAACACAACCAGCTCCTCTAAAAAGACAGGAACGGCAAGTTCAGCCAAGCTGAGCCCAGCGCCAGGGGAAGTGAGGAGTAGTGGATGCATCTCAGCTTCCTGATATACTTAACCACACCATTCCCAAATCGAGCTAATGGGAGGCCCAAGGAATGGTATGCCCCTCGCCCCTCGGCCTTGCTAGTTGCAGGGTGGGATGATGGGGAGGTGCAATTTGTTTCCAAGCAGTCTACCAGTCAGGTGCATAGTATTGCTTTTTTTGTTGCTGTTTGCACTTCGGTTTGGTACCAGTCTGAGGCTTGCATGCAGGCACTCAACTCTTCCCACCATGATGGCTCCTTCCCTGGCCTCATGACATCTATCACATAGGCCCCATAGGGAGCTCTTGGCATAAGCTTTCAGGGAGATGGAACAGGAATTCCAATGGCATAGGATATTTTTGGCACAGTAAAAGAAATGTGAATGCCTGATACCAGGTTCCAAGTTGCATGGTCTTCTGAACAGAAATCCTCAGGCCTTGTGACCCACCTAAGAGCCTGGTATTGGCTAGGTGGTGACAGAGGAAAGGGGACAAGAAGGAGGCTGGGGCATCGAAGCATTCCTGCTCCAGAGCCAGAATCCAACTTGTTTGTTAAATAGCCAGGAGAAGAGTGAACTCCCAGGATGCATAATTATGTTTTCAGGCCTAAAGAGGAACACACATTACTCTCTTCTTCATCAGAACGCAGAAATACACTAAACAGAAACACGGTTCTCACAGACTGACAGGATAGGGGTGAAGAATAAACGTCTGTGAGAGGATTCCATTTTTTTCCATGGCAGAAAGAGAAGAGAAGCTGACAATGGGAGACACACTTAGGTTATGTGATTGGAAGGGCCTGGAGATTTTAGATGCCAAAATCTAGGTGAACTGGACACACTGAAGTGCCATCCTAGACACCAAGTTACAGTGATCATTTTACGGATTCCGTTTTAATCATAGCTCAAATCAATATGGATTGAGTTGGAAACCTTGCTCTGGTTATAAATAGATGGAGAGAACACCTCAAGAAAACCCCATAGTAGTAATCTGGGTAAAAGTTAGCAGTGAAGGAAAGAGGTGTTGGAAAATGACAGTTAATGAGCCTATGGCCTCCACTCTTTGTTCCCTAACAGTTGTCAGAGAACCATCAAAGGGAGGGAACAGGCACCCCTCTCAGAATCATCACAGGAGAAGCAGATGCTCTCTGGCTGCTACAGGTCTCCTGGATGGTGGTTTCTACACCCAGCCTTCTGGGAGTTGGCCTGTATTTATGTGTTTCTGGGCTGTGGGTGCAGCTACTTTCACAAGATTGGGCCCCAGGCCGGTGAAACCCGCTAACAAAAGTTCTACTCAGAGGAAAAGACGTTCTAAGGAAATGTTGGCTATTGGGCAACGCTTCTAGCATTAACAACAATGTCTTCCTGGGTCCTTCAGCCCTATCAAATTGCTTCACTTCTCCCCACCTCAGCCATTGGGCCAAGCTCTGGGCTTGCTACAGACCCATGCAGACCTGACAGTTTGCACCTAACACATGTGTGGCTAGGGAAGGAGACAGCAGGCCAAGGGAGACGATGGGAGGCTGGAGGGTGGCACTAGCTTAGAACTGACCCAGCTTGGGGGAGCTGCACTTCCAGAATCCACTGAGGGCGACATCTCACCCCAGATCCACCTGGTACTCCAAACCAAGAGGGAAAGCATCCTTGTAGCGTTTGAGTGGACTAGGCCCAAGGTGTAGGAGAGTTCTGCTGCAGGAGGGACCTACACAAGTTCCAAATGCCTGAGTGCCCACAGGGATTGGGGGCAGGATGGGAGGGAGGGAGTATCTTCCTGCTTCCCACCACACCACCCCTCTGTAATGTTTTCCTGGAACGAACAGAAGTTGTTATTGGAGTTGTTCTTGAAGCCTCTCCGGGACTGGGACTGTCACTACTCCCTGGTGCAAGACAGCGAGGACGATGGCTTTCTGCCGGAGGATCCCCTGGATAGTACCACAAGCCTCAGATTCTGGCACGAAGCCTCAGAGTTCCGATAAGACTCTACCTTCCTTCCCACGCCCCAAAGAAAAACACCCCCGGAACTGCTGGGGTGAACGCAGAGGCTGAGGCCAGGGTCAGCGGAGGGATGGTCTCCACCACCAACAAGTTGTGGGCCGAGATAACAGCTGTGGGAGGGGGAGGGGAGTAGGCAGCCACGACTGAACGGTTGCGATCTAGAAAATTCAACAAGAGGCCGAGCCGCCGCGGTGGCGGCGGCGGCGGCTCCAATTAGCTGAGCCAACTGGGAAGGCAGAGAGTGAGGCTGCGGCCCCGCCGATCGTGCCCGGGGCGAGTAGGCTGGCGGGGGCGCAGGGCCTCGGAGCTGCCCCGGCGGCCCTCGCTTGGCCCCTCCCTGGAGCTCTCGGAGCGCGCCTGGTGTTTACACACTGTCCTTCCGACACGGGATCAAGTTTCAGGCCGCGCTGGAGGCGCCGGGGGCCGGCCACAGGCCCGGGAGAGGGAAAGAGCTGGAGCGGGATCTAAGGCAGAGCTGCGCGGACGAGAAGGCCGGGCGCGCGTGGGCACAGCTAATGCAGCGGTCCTCCCGGGGTGGGATGGGGAGAAGTCCACCGGGCAGGGGTGGGCAAGGGCAGGTGGGGCTTCGGGACACTATCCAGAGAGACAGAAGCACCTCCAAGTCGCGAGAGTGGAATCCGGCGCTCTCTTGGGCTGGGGAACTTAGCCTTGGGAGGGGACAGGCGGTATGCTCAGAACCCAGGCGTGCCAACTGCCTCGAGCGCCCCTTGTGAGCTCTTCATCCCTCCCCCCAGTCCCTTTGACACACTACCCGATCCAGGCCATTGTTGGGGGGAGGGGGTCTGTGGGCAGGAGGTGGAGATTGGAGACCTCGAGATTCCCAGCGCGCCCTGGCACCAACGCTGCGGAGGCCTCGGGCCGGGTGCCGAAGGGCTCGCCGCTGCGCACCTCCTCTGAGCTGGCAGCCCGCGGGTGCCCCACGCTGTCAAGCGGCGGTGGGTGAGCTTCCAGCAGCACAGACACATTGTAAACAGCCGCGTGCGCGCCCTCCCCGCCCAGGCTGGGAACCTCACCCAAACACCATGTCGCCTTCTCTCTGGCTACCGGGGGAGGCTTTTGTGGCTGAGCCTGGGGAAAAAGGGCCCCCACCCCACTCCCAGGCCACCCGGGCCCCGAAGCAAGCGTTCTGAACCTGCAGGGGTGCGGGGTGCTGCGGGGAGGGGAGGGAGTCAGCGCCTGCCCCCTCCCCACTGAATGTCTGCTTTGTTCCGGAAAACAAGGGAAGCATTAGGCTGCTGCCCCCGGGGAAACACAAAACTTCTTTTTGAATCTCGGGAAGGGCGGTTGACTGCGTTACGGAGCTCCCGAGACAGACCAAGGAAGGGGAAAGCCGAGAGGGCGGGAGGAGACAGGGAGACTTTCCGAGAGAAGCCGACGGACAAAGTGGGGGGAAAGCCGCTCAGGGTGACCGGCCCGAAGACCCGGGAACTCGACTCGGCGCGAAGGTGCCGCGCGAGTTCCAGCGAGTAACCGGCTCGGCCAAGTGGCGCCTGCCCAGCCGGCGGCCGTGCCAGCTTCCTGCCCTGCCCAGGACCGCGGAGCAGTCGGGGACGCCGCCGCAGGCTGGCCCGGAATCGCAGGACGACAGGGGGGTGCGGGGGGCGCCAGGCTGCAAGTAAACTCCGAGAGCTTTCTGTCCCCCGCCTCGAGAGTGGGCCCGGACCCGGGTCTGTGGGGCGTCAGCTCCGGACTTTCAACCTTGGCTGCGGGGGGTCGTGGGGGAGCAAAGGCCCAGGGAGCTCCCCCGCGCGGAGGGTGGGGGACAGGCTGAGGTGTCTTTGGTCTCATTTGATGACCGCTTGTCCAATGGGCTCCCATCCAGGCTCTGCCGTTCCGAGGGTGCCAGGTCAGTACTACCCTGGCCGGTACGAGCAGGCAAGGGGATGAGCGAAAGCAAATGTGCTGTCGCTGCCCCGACCGCTACCCCTCCCTTAGCCCTTCCCGCATCCAAGGAAGGGGAGAGCACCCAGGTTCTGCCCCACCCCCCGCGGGGCGATCCCCTCCGCCTCGGAAGCTCAGATGAGAGCGAGGGTTTTCCCCCTTTCCCCTGGCCTCGCCGGGTTTCTAACTTCCTTTAAACCTCCCTCCTTGCTCTGAAAAGCCCCGAGGAGAGGAGCCGAGAGGAAGCACGCCGCTAGTGTGCGAAATGAAGACCATGTGTGGGGACGGCGGCTTCAGAGTGCAGCCGCGGGGTGGGGGGAGGTGGCAAAGGCCCCCTCGCGGCCCGAGGCTCCGGGCCGC
>NW_012141969.1:927257-928585 GCF_000956105.1 Propithecus coquereli | reverse complement strand
CCAGTCCGCTCACTCCTGGGGCAGCTTAACTCGTTCAGCTGTGCTGCAGATGGGGCCTGCTGCTCGAAGCGGCTGTCTCCAGGGAGTCGTCACCGCTTCAGAGTGCAGCCGCGGGGTGGGGGGAGGTGGCAAAGGCCCCCTCGCGGCCCGAGGCTCCGGGCCGCAGCAGCCAGAGCCTCTGCTCGGCGCTGGGGACGCGGAACCGCAACGAGAAGCAGTGGAGAGGCTGCGCTGGCCTCGTGGCGGGCGGCGGGGAGGGGGTGCGGGGCTGCCTCGCCGTGGGGGGCGGGGGGCAGGGACGCAGCCCCGGCTTCCTGGGCCGCAGCTGCGACCGAGGGCGCAAGAGCAGATCGTGCTCGGCGGCGGCGGCGGCTGGGGCCCGCCGCACTCGCAGCTGAGAATCAACAAAGGGAGGCGGCGGGGGAGGGGCGCCGCCGAGCGTTCGCTGGCTGCTGTGGAATAATAAAAAATAATTAATAATGATAATAAGAGAAAAATCCCCCGGCTTTCATGGCTCTGGGTTTCCGTGTGGCTGCAGCGGGAAGCGCGCTGTCCTTGAGGCGGCCTCTCTTGCCTGGCCTGCGCGCCCCTCCCCCTCCCCGGGAACCGGGAAGAGAAAGGTCTGCAGCTGACAAATATTATCCATTCTCCCCATCGATCGCGGAGTGTACAGATGTGAGCGCTTGATGTGCCCGCGGAGCGGCGGATCCTCCCTGCTCGCTCGCTCTCGCCCAGGCTCTGCTCACCGCCCCCCTCCTCCCCCTTTGTTCTCCTCCCCTTTCCCTCTCTTTAAATAGATTTCAGGGCGCTGCCTGTTGGAGAGCAGCTGGCGATCTCTCCCGAGAGAGGGAGCGAGCGAAGCCCGAGGTGCCCTGTCACCAGCCTCCCCTCCCCCACCTCGTCTTTTTGCTGCGGGCCCACCCCCCACCTTTCTTCAGTTTTTCTAACAGAAAACACCGGGAACACCCACGTCCACTGCACAGCGAGTCTCTAGGAGCCTTTGGACCCCTCGTGCTGTCCCCGTGCTGTTCCTTGTGTCTGTATCTGTCTGTGCGGAGGAAGAAGAGGGCAGGGAGGGGACCCAAGGCCGTGGCAGAAGAGCCGACGGTCGGGATCTCTCCCCGGCAGCAGCAGGGACGCAGGCCGGGTCACGCTAAGAGGGTACAGTTTACCCATTAGGGAAAGTCAGCGGAGGCGGCCCTTTTATTCCTCCTTTGCAGATGGCAGATTAAGCCGGCAGCGCCCGGCCTCAAAGGGGCCAGCTGCTCAGCAAAGGGTTAACCCGTCGGCCGGTAATCGCGGACACGCACACACACACACACACACAC
>NW_012141969.1:802642-927182 GCF_000956105.1 Propithecus coquereli | reverse complement strand
AGGGGAGGGGAGGGGAGGGGCGGGGCGGGCTTAACCAGGCCGCTCGACTGAGCCGGGGCCACCTCGCCGTCTGTCACTTAAATGATTGTCCTCCGCTCCGCTCAGTGCGGTCAGTACGGGCTGTTAACAGGCAGTTGCAATCAGTTTCCGAAAGGTCAGCCAAGGTCCTCCGGCTCTCGCAGACGGAAGGCATTACGAAACTGCTTTTGTATCTGCAGGCACTTTAGAAAAAGAGGCGAGGAGGGGCGCACCGCAGCGCCGCGTGCTGTGAGCCGGGGGAGAGGATCGGGAGTCGTGCGGCGTTGAAGTCCGCACCCCCGCGGCCAGGGTTGGGTGGCGGGTAATATCGCCCGCGAGGTGACCCAATCCCTCCAGGTCTCGGTGGGGAAGCAGGAAGCGGGGGAAGCAGGCGGCAAGGGAAGGAGGAATGGGAGGAAGTGGGAGAGGCGTCCTGGCTCCCCTCCTAACCCAGCCTGCGGCCCACACCAGGATCCAGGCGGGGGCAGGCGGCCTGGGGCATGAGGAGACCCCAGACTCCCGGACCCTCCTGAAGCCTGGAAGTAGGGCGGGGGGTGATTGGGGGGAAAAAGAGACCCTCACAGAGCGAGCGACTCCCTGTGCAGTGTCTGAAGACGCTGCTGCCGCCGCCGCTAGAAGTCGTCCATCAGCAACCAGTCCAACCTGCCAGTGATAATGTGCGATCAACACCAAATCACCCCCGCCAGGCGCGATCCATCATCGCAGCGCGCCGCGGGCCCGCGTGAGGCTGACTCGCAGCTGGGGTGGGGGGCGCAGAGCAAGAGGCGGTAGCCCAGCACACCGGGACTCTCCACGCACCTCACTGCCCCTCCCGGAGGCCTGCACCCTGGCGTTCATAACTCTCTAAGTTCCTCAGCTGCAGAGCGCAAACCCAGTGGCTCCGAGTTCCGGGTGCAGGTCACTTAGGAGCTCGCGCGTCCTCCGCGCCCTGGTATCTTAGTCACACCCTGCAAAGCCATCCCTTCCGCGGAGCTGCCCTGCCCATCCCCTCCCCCTCCTCCGAGAAAGCGTAGCTGGCGGGAAATTAATATTTAATATCGTGAAATTGATTAAAGGGCTGGAAGCTGGCGATGGGGTGGGGGGGAAGGGTAGGGGCTCCGAGAGTAATTAAAGATCTGAGAGTCGTGGTCGCCCTTGTCGGCCCTGGCCGCACGTGGCCTTTGTGAAATCGTGGCTTAGTCGGGCAGGGCTGAGCCGGGAGGGCCAGGGGCGGTGGCCCGAGTAGCCTAAATTCTGGCCCACGCGGGGGCGGGGGCGGAGGGCTGGGGGGGCGGCACAACGGAGGCGGGCGAGTAACCTTAGTGCACCTGGGGCTGCGCGTAGAGCAGTCCTTCCCCTGCCAGCCTGCACAGTGAGCCCATCTCGGACTCTGGACCCCAAGGGTCGGGTGCTGCAGTTCCTCGCTGCTTGTTCCGCACAGGAGCGCCTTCACCTCCAAGGGAGGCCTTGAGGGCGCATTCCCCCCCTGAGGCTCCAAGACCCCTCAGTACAGCCTCACTCTGGGCCTCTCTCTGAAGCCGCCCATCCCCACCCCCTGACAGAGGTCTTCTGGGTCTCCCAAGCAGCCCTGCGGGAGGGGGCAGTCAGGTCCAACCTTTTCCCCTGCAACTTGGGGGTCCTAAAGGCCAAGGTTGCCCGGGGCCCACCCCAGTCCGCTCACTCCTGGGGCAGCTTAACTCGTTCAGCTGTGCTGCAGATGGGGCCTGCTGCTCGAAGCGGCTGTCTCCAGGGAGTCGTCACCGAACCAGCTCGGCTGCCCGCCTGTCGTGCCGTTTAAGGTTACTGCGCCTCCCGGGAGGGGCATCGAGGCCGGACAGGGCTGGAGATGGGTGCAGCCGAGGCGCCCTGGCCATCCGAGCTGGCGCTAGGAGAGGAATTCAGTAGGTGCAAGGTCAGCAGTAACCCGTTGACGCTGGCTACGGTTAGAAATCGGATGGTTGGCTCTGTGGTGGGATGATCCCAGCTCACGGAGGCCTGGCTCCAAATGACTGCTTTAAACTTTTTCTTGTATCCCATTTATTTTTTGGTGAAGCCCTCTGTCTGAAAAGTACCAAGTGTTCACAGGGGAGAAAACACACAAAACACACCAAGCTGCGTCCTTGGTCCTAATCAGTTAGGGGACCAGGAGGGTCCTCCAGGCTCCAGACCCGCTGCGGGAAGGTCAGGACCACAGAGGATTTGGCCCCGTCTTGAGTTTATTGCTGTACTTGAACAAAGTGCCAGGGGCTGCCTAAACTGGGGAAAGAGAGAGGTAATTAAAAGAGGGGCTGCAAAAGGAAGAAAGGCTGGTGGGGCTGCTGCCTGGGGTAGGTGGAGGAAGTGTTTTCCATAAGAATAATAAGCCTGAGCAAATGTTATGCTGAAAGATTTTATTTCACCAAAACAAAACCAAAAAGTTCACATTCAGCCTCTCATGCTGAGCTGATAAGCAACATGCAAACTTTGGGTGGAACCTTAAACCATTAAGAGGTGTCAGCCCAGTTAGTTTACAAAGGGTCATAGGGAAGCGTTTCTGGGCACTTTTCTGTTCCTACCATTGTGATTCTACCTGCATCAGCTGCTCCCTTGGGGGGGCCCTTCTGACCTCCCAACCTGAGCCCAGCGGGATATCACTCAGAATGCACCGCATTCATCAATGCCATTTCTGGTAAATCGGACCTCAGGTTTTGGAGTGTCCTAGGAGGAAGGCAACCCACACTGCGTGCACACCGATTTTAGAGCAAATGCGAGGGGCTGCACACACTGTAGCTTTTATTACGTTTACTAGAGAATACTATGGATTGCCAAATCAGATGTACCAAGATTTTCCAAGACATTCCTGATTTCAAGAGCTCTGGGGCCTGTGTCTTAACGGGGCATGAAGCCGTACCTGCGGTTACCGGTATTGTGGAATAGAACACCAAAGATGTCCCAAGGCTAGAGGAAATGGCTTGGGTGTGAGGCCTGCACCCAGTGGTCCCCGCTGGTCCTCTGTCCACCAAGTTTAGCCCGGTAGCCATCCTCCCCCCAGTCCTTATCCCAACCAGAGCCTGTCCCTACCTCTTCGTAACAGGAGTCTCAGGTTGTTTGTTGAGTGATAAAATATCCCTTTAGGGCCCGTCCAGGTAGGGCTCCGGGCTGGGGGCCTGTCTGGGGAAGTGGCAGGACCCGGCCCTCTGGGTCCCCGTGGGCCGAGGAGGAGCGGCTTCCCGCCCGGGGACACCGCGCACACCCGCTGGCGGGGGCTGCCGCCGACTCTTCCCCGGGCGCCAGCGGTCCGCGCGGCCGCGCTCCGGCCGCCATCTTGGCCGGGTTGCGCGGGCGGCGCTGCCCCCGGCGGTGGGACCGCGGAGCCGCAGGCCGGGCCGAGGCGGCCGCGCGGGCGTTCCCAGGCGGCTGGGGACGCTCCCTCGCGAGCACCCCTCCCTGCCGCGGCCACGCTGAACCCTGGCCGGGGGCGGAGGGGCGGCCGCCCCTGGTGAAAGCGCGGCCTGGAGTCGCCCCTCCTCGAAACGCCAGAGTGGATTTTAATACTGAGAAACGACCTTTGGTTCCCAGACTCCTGAGATGGTCAGCATGGTATCACCTCTCCAGCGCACGGGTCCGCGCACCCCAGAACTTGGGCTGTTGTCCCCAGCTGCAACCTGCGGAGGCAGCTGGGGTGGGGCGGGGACCTGCAGCACAGTCCCCACCGTCCGAAGGGTTTCCAAGGCATTCTCCGGGCAAGAGAGGGTTTGAAAGTTATCACGGGTCAGGGCTCTTGATTGGAGAAGACTGTAACTTTATTTGTCCACTTTTGAGAATTTAACATGCATTTATGGAGAACTTGTAATAGCAAGGCACTGTGTTAGGACCTAGGGGAATCCAAAAGTACAAGTGTCTTTTTTAAAAAAAGACACCTCTGGTCCCCAAGTAATCTACAATCTAAGTGGAAAGGCAGACTTGTAAGTGAACACAAATAAAAGGCAACGTGAGATGAACATCAATAAAGGACGTGAATCCTGCAGTGAATGGCCTGGGGAAGGACCAATTAATTATTTTTAAAATAACCTTTATTTCTGAAAATGTGGAATCAGTTCTGGGAGGGGAAGAGAGGGAGGGTAAAAATTTACTAACATTGGATACTTTCAGGGTTCCAGGGAATAACAGTCATTACTTCTGAAAGGTTGCTGTTTAGGAAAAATGGTGAAAGTTTATTTAAACTAAGCAAAATACCAAGAATCAGGAACTCTGGATTCATTTCTCAGTTCTTGACATTAGCTGGGTGGTAGAGATGCAATTTTCCATCAGAACACAATACCCCATTTGCCCACCACGTTTCATAAAAAGAAAAGTTTGAGAAAATAAAACTAAATGGAAACTTCGCAAAAGGTTTCAGACCTTAAAGAAAATGAAGATTTAAAAAGAAACAGAGAACAAAAAAAGGTCAGCCTCTTTGCAGATGGTCAAGATTTGAACATGCAGAAAACTGTCCGAAGATGATTTGTACAGAGGTTGGAAAGTGTGAGAAAGTTAGCGATAGGTCAAAGAAAATTAGGCAAATAAAAAAAAATTGGGGCATTTTTTATTCTTGGGGGAAAAAAAATCTTACAAGAAAGGAAATGTAATCACCGAAGCCCTTTTGCCTCAGCAATGAACCGCATATATGTGGTTACAAAGTAAACACTGGGTATGAATTTAATAAGATATTATAACTTAGTGCTATAGTGAGAATGGGGGAGGGGAAGTTTGGTACAGAGATCTGAAATATTCCACCATCCTAGGAGGTCAAGGGATGATAGTTGGCATGGATTATTTAAAAGAAGGCCACATCTACATATTATTTAGAAATATGATGGTATCTACCAGAAGAAACAGGCAAAGGACTGCTTTTTTGTACCAAGCCTTTACATACTATTTGGCTTCATAAACTTTGGGCAAATATGCCTTTGTAAGACATATAATTAATTTTTTTAAGTAAAAAAAACATGTAAGTATCTAGAAGAGTAAAACTTTGAGAATTCCCAGGTACCATAATGTAATTAATATCCTTTCAAAGGATCTTCCTTCAATGTATCCAACTCAAATTACCCAAAGTGTGGAAGGAAACAGGGAGTGAAGTGAATGAATTTAGGGCTCCTGGCCTATACCCTGGTTTAAGGGAAAAATAAGTCATCTAAATTTACCCTTCTAAGGAGAAAGGCTGGTTATGGCTTCATTCTAAAAATACCTTTCAAAGTATCAATGGAATTCCCAGTAGCAATACTGTCCAGCTTAGAAATGCACAGAGTCTAAGCTGTTCTAAATGGTGTATTAAGAAGGCTCCCAAATACCTCCCCAACCAGCCTATTGCTGACGCTAGAAAAGTTTCTCTTTGGAATTGTTTAATTTTGACTGGGAATTGCTTTCTCTGAGTGATCCTCTACTTTTTAATGCAAATTATTCTCATCCATTACACATCAGTGTGAATTTTAGTTCACACGTAGCTTGTTAGGATGTCAAACCCTATTATAGCACCTGTTAAGGTCTTGTACAACACACCTTAAAGGCTTCATATTCATAACCAAAGAAACCCCCTACCCCCGCAAAAGAAAATCCCACCTTGCTGGCTAAACAAGACACATAGGTAGGGAGACACCCCTGTCTCTCTTTCTCTCTCTTTTTTTTCCACTCCAGATAAAGCCTAGGAGGGACCCAATAACTTATGAACACCAGACTCTGCAGATGAGAGATAACAAAACAAAGAGTGAGTATACGGGCCTACTGTTTCAATGTGCTGGCTCAACACTGGCTTGGTCTACAGCCTTAGGCTGATCTGCGGGGCTCCCAAGATACCCTTTGACCTCCGTCCTGTCCTGTGTCACCTTTCTCTTTTCTTTTCTTTTTTTTTTTTTTTGAGACAGAGTCTCACTCTTTTGCCCGGGCTAGAGTGAGTGCCCTGGCGTCAGCCTAGCTCTTAGCAACCTCAAACCCCTGGGCTGAGGCGATCCTCCTGCCTCAGCCTCCCGAGTAGCTGGGACTACAGGCATGCGCCACCATGCCTGGCTATTTTTTTTTCTATATATTTTTAGTTGTCCAATTAATTTCTTTCTATTTTTTTTAGTAGAGACAGGGTCTCGCTCTTGCTCAGGCTGGTTTCGAACTCCTGAGCTCAAAGGATCGGCTGGCCTCGGCCTCCCAGAGAGCTAGGATTATAGGCGTGAGCCATCGCGCCCGGCCTCTCTTTTCTTTTTGATCAGAGACAGAATCTGTTTCTCCTTTGCCCTGAGAACCGAGGTGCCAGTAGCCTACTCAAGTGACTTTGTGAGAAATGGAGAAAGGTGTTCCTGGGTCTGAATTTCAGCCCTCACTGCCCATCTTGGCTGGGGAGCTTTGTGTAGTACACAAACGGCACACTCTGATGCGGAGACCCAGCCAACTTATTTCAAGGGCCACCCCCTGAACATTGCTTAGTTCTGATCTACAAGGTTCCTGCTGAATCTGGGTGTCTTTGGTTCCCAGAATAGAAGGAGTTGGCCCTGCAGACCCAAAATCACCTCAAGGGAGGCTGGGGTGAAACAGGTACATCCTGGGAAGTCAGGGTGAGGTCAAGAAAGGGGTAGGTGTGTCACAGTTCACATAGGTGTTCTCCACTAACTCTGGGACTTCAATTTGCATTGAGATCTAAAACCTGAGCATCATGCCCCAAAGCCTTGCTGAAAATGAAATCTTCACAAGGGAAGAGGAAAGCAGGACAGAAGGTATACATGCCTTTTGGATTTTCAAAAACGGGAAAATGATTAGATTTCAGATTTAGGGAAGGTGTGTCATGTTAAGGGAGCCACAGAAAATAATAACTGCCAATTCCAAAGCAAAACAAAATCATGTTTTTCCACCATGCTTCTATCTCTGTCTCTTAGTTGAGCCACAGTGAAATAGCAGATCAAATAGCAGATCAAAGGCAGAGGCAAATACAATTATGTTGCCTGTGAAACCCCTAGCATGAAATTAGAAGTCAAACTCTCCATTCAGAGGTTAGAGACTAGGATAATGGGAACCCAGGGCCCTGGAGATGTACCCAGCCCCTTCTAGTCACAACACTATCCGTGCTGGATATTTAAAACCACACCTGGGGGTAGGGCATGAACAGTAAGTATTAAAGTAATTTCTTATTTTTTTCCATACTTACTTTAGGAAATGCATTGACTACATTCCTAGCTTTGTACCATATAAAGATATCTGTATATTGAAAAAGAAAGTGATTTGTAAGGCAACAGTGAAAATAGTGTTGCCTGGAGTGATGAAGGGTTACCAGATCTCCCCCAAGATGGCAAGCGAAGGATGGTGGCAGACAGATTGCTAGTCTTGTCTATTACCTGCTTCCCTCTCAATGCAAAAGAGCCTAAAATCCATCTGATCCCACCACTCAATTCTTCCTCTGTTCTGCCCACACTTGACAAGCTCACAGAGAGCAGTCCTTTGATATTTTCTATTTTTCATAAAATCCATATTTGTTTTACAGCTCTATTTCTTTTACCCTGGCCTAATTTTAGCTCTCTGCTTTCCCCTGTCCCCCATATAATTTATGAGGCCTCTTGAGGGTATAAGCGCCTATTGTAATATAGACTATTCAGTTTAGAGCCATTGCTAATTAAGCTCAGCTCTCAAGAGTGCCTGGCTCTCCCCCAACCCCCCTGGCCTCCATGAGCACAAGTTCTTTGACACTCCTCACAACTGACAGGTAGGGTCTGTGTCCCTTCCCCTTGAATCTGGGTGGCCTTGTGACCACAGTCACAACCAATGAATATAACACGAGTGACACTACATGACTTTTTAGGGTGGGTCAGAAAAGGTGATGGCAGCTTCCAGCTTATTTGCTGGTATGCTTGTTTCTGGAGCCTTGAGCTGCCACTGTGTAACAAGGTCCTACTACCCTTAAGGCACCATATATTGTAAGGAAGGCCAGGCCACATGAAGAGCCCCACATCTGTGCTATGGAACGCAGCTGAGGTCCCAGCCAACAGCCAGATGTGTAAGTGAAGACACCTCTAGATGGTTCCAGCCCCCAGCTGTTGAGTCTTTCCACCCAATTCCATACCCACAGAATCCAAGAGCCAACTTCAATTGCTTCTGAGCTCCCTTGCAGCTGACATGCTATAGGGGAGGAGATCATAACATGTTGCTAAATCATGGAAGAAGGTGAGCTGGATTCGAAACAAAAGTGTGGAAGGCAAGAAATTTCTGATCATAACTCAAATCTTCCACCTTTGATAATACAGTATCTTGTTCTTTGTGAAATCCCTGTAGGACAGTGGCCTGTCTCCTCCTCACATCTGATCTCGCATTTCCCCTAAAGGACCTGGGCAAAGGACCCTATCTGTTATTCCCTCCTGACCTACAATGGCTGCACAAGGGAGCCGGTTCACTAGGCAGGAAAGGCAAGGGGCCACGCATTTCCACCAGGACACTTTTGTTCTTCCTTCTATTCTCTTCTCTCCCCGCTTTTTTTTTTTTTTTTTGCCTCTCCTTCAAGGTGCTCAACGCAAGGGATGGGAAGGGATGAAACATGGAAGGAGTGTCCTCTTACTTCAGTTTCTTCCCAATTCCCCCACAAAGCCCACATCTTTTCATTCTGACCCCAACTGACCCCTGCCTCACTTGTGTCACGCTCCAAACACCCGAGCTTCCGTTCATATAGCTAGGCCATACGCACAGAATCACCCAGCAGAGAAGCGGGCCTCTGCCCCCAACCCTGTCTTTCCTCCTTCTCCGGGATAGACACTCACAGGCCCCTGACTCTCAGGCTGCCCTCCTGCGCAAGTGCTGAGCTCAGGGAGACATGAGGAGAAACTACAAGACATCTGGAATGTGGAGGACTGAGGAGGGGAATGTGGGGAGCCCAGGTCCTACTCCCACCCCCAAACAAGCAGAACAGTGAGGGAGCAGGAGAAAAGAACAAGCAGCCTGCAATGGAGAGAAAAACAGGCCAAATTGTGTAGGGGTGGGGTGGGGTGGGGTGGTGAGAGGTGGAGAGCTACTAAATAGACTAGAATAGGAGAAGCAGCAAAGAAAAGCAGGCAACCCCCTCCCCCCTCCTCATCCTGCCAAATGCCAGGGGATGAACTTGCCAAAGATAAAATACAGCCATGATAATAGGAGCAGAGGTCAAGGCTGAAGGGGCAGTTCTCCTGACCACAGAAAGCCAGCACCAACCAGGATTATCTGCCAGCCGCTCACCTCTGGCAGCCTGGCCCTCCATGCACAACCAGGGCCCTGCCACAACTCAGCCCTGTGCAGCAGAGTCCAAGGGTCTGGGACCTGCCCCTTCCCCAGAGCCTGAGACTAAGGCTGGTTTGGCCTCCCAAGTTCACAACTTTGGGGCTACCTGCCCCATTGGACAGTGGGGTCCTGTGGCTCCAAGTGACACATTTCAGAAGCAATTCTTTCTTCTGACCCAAATCCCAGGCCAGTGAGACTTGTGCCTAGCTAGGTCCTTACGCTAAACTTTCTTCTCACACATCAAACAATATCCCAAACCCTCCCTTCACTCCTTCAAGAGCAAGGACACAACATTTATTAAATACTTATTATTACTTTCCTGGTGTTTTACATGCAATTACTTCATCTAATCTTTCTCCAATCTTTTTTTTTTTTTTGAGACACAGTCTCACTGTGTTGCCCAGGCTAGAGTGCTGTGGCGTCAGCCTAGCTCACAGCAACCTCAAACTCCTGGGCTCAAGCTATCCTCCTGCCTCAGCCTCCCAAGTAGCTGGGACTACAGGCATGCGCCACCATGCCCGGCTAACTTTTTCTATATATTTTTAGTTGTCCAATTAATTTCTTTCTATTTTTAGTAGAGACGGGGTCTCGCTCTTGCTCAGGCTGGTTTCGAACTCCTGAGCTCAAACAATCCGCCCGCCTCGGCCTCCCAGAGAGCTAGGATTACAGGCGTGAGCCACGGTGCCCGGCCTCTCCAATCTTTTGATATAGGCATTCTCATGCCCATGTTACAGATAAGGAAACTGAGGCTCAGAGAGATTTTGCAACCATTGGGGGCAGAGCTTCCATCTTAAGTCTAGATGTGTCTTGCTGTGATCTCCCAAACATTTTGATCACTTACTGTGTTGGGCCTGCAAAGACAAATAAGATAGTCCTTGCCCATGGGGAGCCTGTAGTTTAGTAGGGAAGACATATTGCAATACAGTGGGACAGGAGCTGTGAATTCGGGATGGTCCAAGTACTACGGGAACCTTTCTGAGTATCTTGATTATTATTGCTCCTCCACCTACTTTCTTAGCCCCTCTGGTTTCTTTTCACAAGGCTGCTCTTCTTCTTCCTCCTCCCTACGACAGGCACTAGCTGCTGGCTTTCCTCCCATGCCTGTTTCTTTCCTTCTCTTCACAGGGTCTGCACTCACACACCTGGCAGGAATCCTGGCACCCTACTTGCCTGGAGAGGCTGCCTCGGTTGGGTGGACTTCCTTGGCCTCCGGGGCCCCAGGGGAGGGGCTAGATTCTGACTGCAGCCCCAGGCTTACTCAGCTGGAAAATGGGCACAGGGGCCCAGACACTGAGCAGGCTAGTAGGCCTTTGGAAGGGGCTTTTACTGAAGCCTGTTAAAGGGCTTTGGGCTTCCTCTGATGAAAGGCGCTTAAGTGCATCTGGTTATGATTACAGGGGAGGAGAAAGCCAGGCGGTCTCTGGGGGGTTGGACCAGTCATCTGGCTCTGCCTTCCTCAGGGCTGAGCTGGCTGCTGGTGAGGCCAGGAGGCCAGGTGTGGGGGCAGGCAGGAAGCAGGTCTGGTACAAACCCCTCCAACTCTCCAAGGCTCCTGACCCCAGCCTTTGGCTTTGTCAGGCCAGACTCCAAGAAACACTCCAAGAAACAGCATCATGGCTCAGAGATGCCAGGCTCCTGTGAGAACATCAAGTTCAGAGTGGCTGCTGCCCACCTCTGACCGATAGCTCTTCACTGATCTCCACCCACTTCCATCTCTAAAATACCCTTCCAAGAACCTCTGACACTCCATCTACCTTCCTGACTGCTCTTCTCCCTGGGACGAAGTTAAAATAGGCTTTTGCAGAAAGGCTTTCTGAAAGAGATAAAAACTAAGGAAATTCAAATTCAAAAGTTAAAAAACCTCAACGTTTTCTTTCTCTTTTCAACTAGCCGGGTATCGTTTCCCATAAAACAGACATCGTTCAGTATGTTTCACGTCACTGTAACTGACAACCATGCTGAATTAGGGGAAGAGATTAATATGAAAATAACGTGGCTGCCCTGGAATGTCCTCGGGCAGACCCAGGCCACTGAGCTCCTCACCTGTCCCTGCGTGGGACTCGACGTGGGCACAAAAAGCTTGGAGGAGGGGGGATCGGATGGGTTAAACACAGTCTGCGGTTCCAGAAACGAAAATTCAGTTCCTTATTCCCGCCCTGATTTAATCCTGCTTCGTGTTATTATTGTCAAGCCTCTTCGCACCACTGTTTCTAAAAAGAAAACCCGTGGGTCTGCGCGGCCCTCCGCCGCCTGCTCGGCTTTTATTGTGCGCGCAGCCTGGTCTGCGTGGATCCGGCACGTCGTGACCGCCTCGCAGGCGCGCACGGACACCCTCGGATTGGCATTTCTATAAGAGCTGGGCGCATTGTCTCAGCGGCGACACACACACACACCCACACAGATAATAAAGGGCTACAGACCCCTGGCCAACCCTCCTCGCAACCCATAATTAGAGATGACCTTTGCGAAAGGCAATTAAAATATGGTAATGATCGATGCGGTCGCCTGTTTCCAAAAAGGAAAATACACAGGTGTTGGCTTCAGGAGGCTCCACCTGGCTGGGCCGGGAGGCCTCCTACGGCTCATGAATGAACTCTTTCTCCCGGGAAGCTTCGATTCCCGGCTACCTACGGGAGCGCTGGCTCCCCTCCTCCCCCTCCCCTCCCCCACTAGTGCTCTGGCAGCCAGGAGACTGCTGGCGGCGGCGGGGCTTTGTCATCGCAACGCACACACAGACACGCACACGCGCGCACCCGGCCACCACAAGACCGCGGCGGCCGTTGCGCCGTGTCCTTCCTCGCGGCTATCCCCTCCCTGCCCCCTTTTTAAAAGAGCTCCTTCAAACCCTTTCTTCCGTCTTTTACGTGTGCTGTCCTTTGCAACCAGGAGCTCGGGTAGCATTTTAGGGGGGCCTTCCGCGGGGTGTGGGACAGAGGCTGGGAGGAAGGACTCAGGAGCCGACGCGCGCAGAGAGGGCGCGTGGGTAGCCAGGCTTTGTTTTGCCCCTTGCCCCTGCCCGGAGGGCGGAGAAGCCTCTGCGGAGCTGGGGCCCGCTGGCAAACTGGCGGCGGCGAACACCAGCACCCCCCGCCCCCGCAACCAAAGTGGAACGCGAAATCCCCTCCGGAGTATATACTCCGGACTTGGTCCGGGTGGGTGCATCGCCGCGAAGAGGGTCCCCCAGTCCACAAGTGGCTCTCCCCACACAAATGTGCAGTGTCATTATGGTGGCTCCTGTTGCTCGAGCTCTCGGGGGTGCTCCGGCGGTGCGCGCACACCCCACTCCCACACGGTGCGGAGGGCGAGAGCGGGGCCCAGGGGCTGGGGCTCCCCGGGGAGGGGCTGCCTGGAGGAGACGCCGCTTCGGGCCTTCCAGCACCTCCCGGCTGCCTTCCGGGACCGCGAGCACAGAGCCAGGGCGGCCTCTCGCCTTTCATTACGGGGCCTACGAAAGCAGCAGCCCAGGCAAATATGTAGCTATTAAAATTAATCGCCCTGCGTTGTCAGCTGAACATAATGCAAATTATTTATGGGCTGTCTGCGCAATATTTATCATCGTGCAGGCTCCAGGCGCTTCGTGCCTCCCGGCCTCCCCCGCCCGCCCTGGCCCTCGCAGGGCGAAGCTGCGCGCAGGCTGCAGCGGCCCGGGGGCTCTGGGCACCCGAATGGGGTTCCGAGGGCGAGGCCGCGCATCAGGCTGCTTTCCAGGCCGATAGCCTCACTTTAGTTTCTGCCATTCGTTGCACATTTCTCGGAGGCCTACTACGTGCAAAATTAGGAGGTATGCGAAATCAGAGGGTAAAAACCAATTTGGAGAAATCTCAACCAAACAGAGGAGCTTGGGCTTGAGGGGCGATGCAGGCAGAGGCTCCTAGGATGCCCAAGAGAATTTTCTGTGGCTCGAGTCGGTCCTCCAACCTGGGAAACCCACGTTTGCGGAAGCTGGATTCGCTCTAGAGAAACCAAGAGCATCGGATGTGCCCAACAGATCCGAGTACAACACTGTCCACTGGAACAGGCATTCGGTGTCCTTCGAGCCCCAAAACTTGTTTGCTGATCGCAGATAACAGATTAACTGCTAATTGTGGAAATCGGCCAACCATTTAGTTTATCTCTGCTGGGGGCCCCTTGGTATTCGCTGCACTTTTTATATGTAAAAACAGCCTTGGTGCCTCCCAAACGGCTTTTGTTTCTCTTTCAAATACGGTGTTTTAAAAAACAGCAGCAACACGCCACCCCACCCCCTCTCCAACCAAGCCCTTCTGGTTTAAAAAAAACAAAAACCAAAACCAGGAGGAGAAATAATCTATAGGACAATCCCCCCCTACTGGTCGGCGCTGGCGTTGGGGCTTTTTACGCAGATCGAGTCGCCCTGGGCTGCGGAGGTAAACAGGCTTTCTGCACCGCTGCTAAATGAATCACGAGGGGAAGAACCCGGACTGTGGGGCCGGGGAGGCCTCCAGATCTGGGCTGGGTGCCAGGGCGGGGAGGGTGCCTGCACTAGGGGCAGTGGGGTGGAGGCGGGTTAACCCTGGCCCAAGGCCTCAGGGCCAGGGAGGCGAAAAGGGAGGCCGGTGGGCGGTCCAGCCTGAGGCCCTGCTCGCAGTCTGCGAGGCCGGGTGAATGCGCAGCCTGGGCCTCCATCCCCAGAGCGCCTGGGCACCACCTGGGGCCGGTCACGCTGCGTGAGTCTATCTGCGGAGAAGGAGGTCTTGGGGGGCACCCCGCCTCCCATGGCAGCGCTGGGCCTTCAGAACGCAGAGGCAGGCCTAGGGCTTTCTTCTGATGTTCATTTTAAGCAAATTATCGCCTTTCTTCACTGTCCCCATCCCGCACGCCTACTTCACCTTGCACTTAGCTAACCAAGCCTGAGTCGGGGGCTACTTCCGGGGTCCTGGGAGGGGGCTTTCTACGGTTATCTGCTTTCCAGACTAACAGAAGAGGACAGAGCCAGGAAACCACTTTGCGTTTATATTCTTCCGGTTTTCTTCTTAAAATGTTATTTGATCCAATTTAAAGGCCCCCTTTCTTCCCCATCAACCCCCAAGTTTTGACAGATTTTTCTTAGAACATTTCAAAGATTATCTTATTCATCAGAAACTTATTTTGAAATGATGTAAAAGAAAAGGAGGTTCAAAATATTAGGTTGCTTCTGGATTCCCTTTATCTCAAACATTCTTGCACGGATTTGAGAAAGGGCTGATTTTTATTTTTTTAATCAGCAAATCGCTGGTTTTTCTATGTGAGACTGGACGTTGGCAGTGAAGTGGATAGGTCAGGCTGCATTTAGAAGGTGCTTTAACACTTTGGTCCTCAGAAACCCACCTGAGGGGGAAGGGTAAGTATTTCCATTTTACAGATGAAGAGGCTGGGTCCCGCTGCAGCCCCCACGCTTCAGGAAGTTAGTCTTCCTCATTGAACTGGGGCCAGAAGACAGGTGAAACCCCCCTGCTCCTGTCCACACCCACCTTCCTCCAGGTTAATGTCATTTAGTAAATGCTGCATCCTCTTCTGGGATCTGTCTGCTGGGACCCGGGCTACCTTCCCGCTAGACGCAGCCCCTACAGTTCACGTTTTAGGCAGCTCCTTCCACAGCCTGCAAACCTCACGGATAGTCTCTTACAACTGTCTGTTTACTCACTTCCCTCCACCCGGTCAATTCCGACTCCAAGCCCGGGAGGACAATTTTAAAGTGTTTCTGCAGACAGACCCTCTGGCCTCGCCGGAAGTGTTTTATGGACCTGTGAGCCGAGTTAATCCCAGGAGGCGCGGCAGGATTAGTCCCGGGTGTGGGTGGGGGAATCCTGTGTTTAGGTTTAATCCCCATGGGGGGAGGTGAGGAGATGGGGGTAGGCTGGCTTCGGCAATGTGTGCCCCCTCCCCATTAAATTCTGAGATTTGAGGTAAAGCGGATGGAAACCGAGGCATGTGGCTCTGGACCCCCAGCCCTCGATCCCGGGCGAGGCGTGGTGTAGGGAGCAGGGGGCGCCCCGCGTAGGCGCACCCTGGGAGACCAGCACAGACATGAAGAGCACAGTTGCGTGTGTGTTTTTCCCCCTAGGTTTTATTCTTCCAGCCCTGTGGAAAGGAGGAGAGCTGCAACCCGGGGAGGCAGCCGGAAAGAAACACTTAATCACCGGCGTCTCGCTGCTCGTCACGCGAAGATGGCAGCGGCTCCCCTGGGTTTCAAGGTTCCGGGAAAGGCGTGTGCTACCTTGAGGCGCGCGGGCTGCTGCGCTCCCTCCCTTAGCTTCTCGGCCGGCCCGGGCTCACTAAGCCTCTCTTAAAGCCTGCAAGTGCGGTGAGGCCGCCCAGCCCCCAGGCCAGCCTGGCCCCCTACTGCCCCGGGCGGTGGAGAGGGCAGCCAGGCGTCTGCGCTGTCCAGCCGCGGATCCATAGGTCTTCGCGAGCTAAAAGTAAAGGCTTGAGGGGGTGGGGACACACACACACCCGCCCGGAGCACGCAGGGGTGTCAAGCGTCGGCCAATACAAGACGTGCAGGGCAGACTCCTATTAGAGGTGGCTGGAGGCCGAGCCAGCCTTCGCGGGAGAGGGGATTTACCGCCACCCTCATCCACGCGCAGGCCCCACTGTGCGGCCCTCTCCTCTGCCCCCCGGGCCGTTGCGGAACACTGAGCGAACAGGTCCCCGCCGGCAGCCGTCACTTCCCGGGGAAGATAAGAACCCACTAGACTGGCTGTGCGCCCCAGGGGTGCCAGCGTGCGCACAGACGCTGGGGAGCGGGAGGGCAGCGCGGTCCCCCACTTCCCCGGCGCAGCACACCACCGCCACGGGCTTCCGAAGCGCCCGTGCCAGGAGGAGGAAGGGAAAGCGGAGGCCCGGAGGCGCTTGGAACCCGTGTGTGTGTGTGTGTGTGTGTCTGTGTCTGCTGTGTGTGTGTGTGTGTGTGTGTCTGCGCGCGCCCGGGCAGGGGGACGGGAGTTTAGGGGAGGCAGGGTGAGCGTGAGCAACCCGGAACCAGCAGTCTCAACCAGGACGGAGGAACTAGGCTCTCTAGTCCTGGGCTGTGGGGCTCCGTGCCCAGGGCTGGCGGCGCGAGCGGAGGGGAGCTTGGAGCTTTGGAGGCGCCGCCGGGCGTCTGGCCAGCTCCGCGGGAGGAGCCCGGGGGCGCGCCTGGAGCCAAGGGACTGACGTGCACCAGCAGTCCCCGCAGGCAGCCGTTTAGCTCCGCCACCGGGGACCACTGACACTGGGCGATAAGGAGTTCCTCGGCAATCGGCCGTCCCCAGTCCCTAGTCACCTCCGGCGGACGTGACCACCGGATGCTGTGTGGCTAGGTGGGCCAGGGGCCTTTGCACTGCCTTCCCTGACCCCTTCGCCGCCCCGGAGCCACCGGAATGTGCCTCTGTAGTATGCTCTGGAACTTTCCTTTGCAAAATAAGGGCCAAACATTGGACCTTCTGGTCTTTTCTCATACTGCCTTTCTGTGAAAGGTTTGTGGTCCAAGCAGTCCCCTCAAAACATCCCCCAAACAGCTCACCTTCACTACACAACACAGCCCTATCTCCCTGTGGTCGTCAATCCAGGTCCTATCCCAAGTTGTGCAGCTTTGAACAAGGCACTTAACAGTTCTGGACCTCAGTGTCCTCATCTGAGGACAATAATAGTGTCCACCTCATAGGGTGGTTCTGAGGACAACATCCTCAATACACAAAGCGCTTAGAAAGCTGCCTCCAAATACAATGCCACATGTGTTTGTTATGATCTGGTACTCCCTTTCTTTGGATGGGGAGGGGGTAAGAAAAGCGTCCAGGTTAAAGTACCAGAAGGCCTATACAGAGCCAGTGGTTTTGGCAGGGTGGAAAAGGCATTATTACCCACAGAAAAGTTAAGAAGGCAAAATGGGCTCAAACTGTCTCGACTAGACTTTCCCTTAAAGGCCTGCGTGTGTGGTGGTGTATAGAAGCGAGAGTGCTCTTTAATGGTGCTCATTTAGTCTGGATTAATGGCAAGTTCCCGTCAGGGCTCGGGCACCATTACCCACCCTCTCCCTGCAGCCTTGGGGAACAGCACTGGTTTCGAGGACCTCCAGCTTATTCTTCCAGGCCACTCTTTTGATGGCTCAAGGCCACCTCCTATATAAATCAGTTGTTGGAGGAGCTGGACAAAAGCCACCTCCTCTGGGGGTGTACTTGGTCTGAGTTTAACAGTGGTACAGGGATGGCGTGGCAGGCCTTGTCCCTGGGCCATTATCGGGCCACATTTTACTGACACACACATGCAAGTACTGCTTATGTAAACAGAATCAGTCAGATTTCTAATTTCAAAAGGCTTCCCATTAAGGCACAATCGGGAGGAGTCTGGGCAAATAAGAGCCTGAGGAGGCCTCGACCTACCCCCCCTGGCCTCTCCCAGGTCACCCATAATTCATTAGGTGAGGCTCCCTTTTCCTTTTCAAAGACAACGCAAATGGCCTTTCCCTTGCGTGGCTACCAGCGTTTGCCTAATCACTGAAATGTGCTGGCGGTGCGCTCTCGGTCTCCATAGATCTTTATCGGAACTGTGCGTGCCCGGCTGCCAGCCCCGCGAAAGACAAAGAACACGGGCGCCTCCAGGTTTGCTCCAGAGGCCTCAGGGTCACCTCCGGGACTTCCCCTTCACAGCCTCCGGCTCCTACAAGCGGCTGCCGGCCAACCTCCGGAACAAACCTGCAGCCCTAAATCAGAATTCCAGTTCTCGAGCGCCACCCGGAGAGTTCACATTTCCCCTCCTCTGAGGCCGCGTGGTGCGCAAGTGAGAGCCCGAGGGCGGCGGCAGCACACGTCTCGGCGGCCCCCTCTCTGCAGCCTGCAGCACGTACGCAGGAAAAGAAAAAGCCAAGAGAAAAACGTGGGCTATAAAAGCCAAAATCCGTGGCCATCTACTAAGTACAAACAACCCCAGGCAGGAGTTTGCAAGGAGTAAGCAACCCCCAAATAGAAACTACAACTAAAATAAATCCTCTCGAGTTTTATTAAAGGTCCTAGAAGGTGGGGCGCAAAGGGGACCCCGCCTTCTTAGGACACACACTGGCCGTGCCAAGGTATTAGTGCTCAGCCCTGCACCTCGTGCACAAGCGTTTAATACCAGGCAGAGAGCAAGGTTAGCATCTACCGATTAACCAGTTCTCACAGTATAACTGGCTCAATGTGTATTCGAGAGAAAAAAAAAAGGTTGATCGTGCTTGAAATATACATGGGAAACCTGTATTTAGATGGGGAAAGTTCCCGCAGCTGTCTGACCACATTTGTCTGGTCCCTCTGAGAATCCACGTTTTCTAGCCCGGGAAGGGGCAGGCGGCCCTCACGGCTCCTCCTTCGGCGGTTTCCTGACGAGGCGTCCATCCTCCCCAAGCACCGGGAACGGAGGCGGCCGTATTAATACTCGCGGGCAGCCTGCTCTGACCTATGCTGTCATTTTTTCCATCGGTCAGGATTGGGCGGGAGGCGGCGGGGGAAGCTGCTCTCCTCCGAGGGGCTCTGCACGGATCGTTGGGTTTTCCCCGGCGAACTTAAAACGGAGGCAAAAGGGGCAGATGGAAACCAGGCCCCGGCTGGCCGGGCGCGCGTAAGCGCCGCACTCGGCAGCTCGACGCAAAGCCAGGGCTGGATTTTCGCGGCCCGGGCCCGGCGGCCTCCCGGCGCCGGCGCTATCTTCTCTCCCTCGGGCTGAGCAAACGTGCTCGTCTAATTCCGCCCTGGAGACAGCAGCTGTGCGGCGAGAAGGGGGGAAAAAAAACGCAACTTTTCCAACAGAAAGTGTGTGCGCACAGGAGAGGTTAAGGCCCACCCCGATTCTGTGCACGTATCGACACAGCATCTAATCAGTGTCACTGCCAGGAATACGCTTCCGCGGCGGGCGACACCCCCGCCCCCGCCAACCTGCAGGAGGGAGGGGGGATGCAAATGGCGTCTCGCGTCCTCCTAGGCTGCGCAGCACCCGCTGCCGCGACTCCGAGCAAACGTTGCAGCGAACTGGGGCGCAGCGTCTGGGGATGCGAACACGCCGGCGGCACCAGGGAAAAGGAACTACTAGCACCACTCCCCACTCCGAGGCCATTTCCCTGCCCCCACCTCCGGAAGAGCCGCCCTTCCTCGACTGGGGTGAGGGGCGGGAAACTTTGCTAGACAACTGTTCCACGCCTTACCCGCGTGGCACCCGAGACAGGAACGTGGGTGGGTTTCCCGTCCAAGGCCAGACCACACAACCCCAGTCTTCCAGGCCTCGTACCTCGTGGACTACGGGGGGGAGGGTATATTTCGGGCCACTTGAGGGGGGGGCACCAAATTCAGGCGTCCTAAAGGGTTCTGGCAGATGGCCAAGTTTGTGTCCTTTTCCTCCCGCGCTAGAGTAGCGCGCGTCACTTTGGGGAAGCGTGGGACCCTTCACTATTGGCCACGAGGCCACCACGGTCTTCAAGGCGGGGCCGACGGTTTCTCTACAGCAACCCCTCCCGCTCCGCGCACGGCTCCCACGCCCCTGGGGAGCCCCCAAAGACAGCCCGCGTCTTCCCTCGCCCGCTCTTCCGGGGGAAGGGGAGACGTGTTTGTGTTGTGTGCGCGACCGCCCCGGCCCGCACCCCCGCAAGGCCACCTTGGCAGCCCTCCCCAGCCTCAGCCTCAGCCGATCCCCTCCTCCTCCAGGAGTAGCCCCTGCGGGACGCACCCTCCCCTACACGTAAAGGGGCGCCCCTGGGACGCAGGCAGGGATGGCGGTTCCGGTCGTTCCGGGATTTGCGTGCAAGAAGAAAACAAGGCCGGCGACTACAAGAGCGGCGCCTCCATTCTTGATGTTCAGACGCCCGCACAGTCTCCGCGCCGGTTCCACTCTTGCCTGGGGGGCCTGCTTCCGTCCTCGCTTCCCCCCCAGCGATTCCTCGTCCCGCCAGTGCCGCACCACGCGGAGCTCCGAGAGCCCGGGCTCCCACACCAGCCCCTCCATAACTCCCGCGCCTCCCTCCCTCCGAGCTCAGGGCGCCGCTCGCTCTCAGCGCCCCGAGTACGCCGGTTCCACCTTCGGCTGCGAAAGCCGCCGCCCCGCGCCACCCCCGCCCGGCCCGGCCCTTGTCCCAGCCCGGCTCCCCCGCCAGCTGCGCCGCCACCGCCGCACGTGACCCGCCCCCGTCGCGGCTTCCGCTGAGCTGCCTGTTCCGGAGCACAAACAATTTCTGCTCTGACGCGGGGTCTCTCGGGCCCTGGCGTCTTCTCCTCCCTGCCCCCTCCTTCCGGGTACGAGAACTCAAAACAACTCGCTGACCTTCGGGCCGACGAGCTCCGGCTTCCACCGACTCCGGCATTCCGTTCAAACCCAGCAGCCGTGGTGGCTTCTAAGATTTCACTCTGCGCCGGGCTGGGGGGGAGGGGGTGATTTCTCCCGGAGGGGGTGTCTCGGATCGAAAGAGCCACTTCACGCTCTTTCCTCTCCTCCGAGGTGAGTTTTTAGACTATCCCGAGGCCCCGAGGAAACGCGAACAGCCGCGCGCAAAGGAACCCCCCCTCTCCCCGCACATGCCGCCTTGTCTAGTGTGACCCGATTTCCAGGGTCAGCAGCAGAGGGCCTGGCCAGCTTCGGAAATACCACCAAGCGGTGGACTGTGGCACCAGGCAGAACTGGGGTGGGAGGACTATGCTAAATAATAATGGTAGCTCCCACTCCCACGCTCTGTGCTAAGTACTTGGCAAGCCCTCCAACTTTACAGAGCAAGAAACTGAGGCACAGAGAAAGGTCAGTTATGTAACTTGCTCCGTTATCCAGCTAGGGAAGTGACTTGGTGAGAATTTGAACTCAGGTCTCTCTGAGTCCAGGGTGATTAATATGCTACGTGTTCACCTTTGTATCAAAAATACAGGTCCGTCTACAAAACAGTGTTTATTTGAGGGCTATTTATTTTGCATGTAGCATTGTGGTTGGCATATAGTGGACACTCAATAAATATTTGTGAAATGAATGAGTGTTAGAATAAATGATTGACAGAATCACTGATGGCAAGTGGTTTTTGAGAGAATAGCACTAACCATTGTTCCTTCTGAGAGGATTGTCCTGACATCATAAAACTTCTGGCTGTTTTTTGAGTGTTTGCACATAACAGGAAACTCTTACTCAAAACTATATTAACCTCTCATCCCTACCCACCAGCCAACCAGCCTGGCAAGCATTTGAACTTGCTGGGGCACATACCCAAAGCAGCTTTTACTTGGTCTCAGCCATTTTTCCCCCATCCTATTCCTGCTCTGTAGGATTCTGCTAAGGGTCAGGCAACCTCGAACTGCAATGGAAGTGATTCTAAACACATAGCAAGAGGGGAGGAGGGTACATCCACCAAACGTGTTTCATTGGCTTCCCCTTCCACAGGCCGCTGGGGTTGGGGGAAGTGTGGCTTACAGCTCAGTGGTTATTTTTTAATTCGTGGACCACACCGTGCAGCTTGCTTCAGAGTCGCAGCCCTCACCAGCTGTGAGGTCACATCTCCAGGAAGGCAGTCATCTACTTTAACGGACAGCTCTTGCGATGCTAGGCAGTGGGACTACATCTGAGATTTGGAGACCTGCCACTGGTGCTCTATGTTGTCCTACTCCTTCTGCTGGCCCAGGAGAGGATGTGATTTAAAAACATTCTTACATTTAGATAGTCCAATAGAACGTATTTTTATACCATATCGTTATCTCCCCTCCTCCCCCCTCATTTTCTAAACCTAACCAGTTATCTCCTCTGTGTCACTAATTGGGTAACCTGAAAGGAGGACAGACTTCACTTCAGGTTACCTGAAAGTAAACTTTCTCCTTTCCAATGTGATCCATTCAACATCTATTGACTGCCTCTGTGATGTAAGTCACTATACTAGGCAGAACATGGAGTAGGAAAATGCCTATTCTCTGTTTCTGGTTATTGGTATAGTTCTTCCTCCTTCCCTTTCTCTCTCTCTCTCTCTCTGACAGTTGTCTGTTTTGGCGAGTCTTCCTACAATCATTAACTGAGAAATGACAACATGTATTTTCTCTCTCAGTTACAACCCAATCTTGATTATAAGGCTGAGGTTTCAGCCACCTCTTTTACAGTCTGGTCCTGAGTAACCAGCAGGAGTCTATGACCTTAGCTCAGGTTGGAAGCATCAGATGATTCCCAAAGAGGCCACAGCCCTCAATCCCACGTTGCTGGGTTGCAGCTGAGAACAGCCTTGCCAAAACTCACTTACCTCTCAGATGCCAAGGGGACTGGTGACAAGCGATGCTGAACCGGAGGTTCGGGATGCTAATTTGATTTATTATCTGTGTACAGCCTGGGGAGGAGAAAAGGCTCATAAAAGTGTTCTAGGCTGGTCATTCTGAATGTAAGCATTTATTTATCTGCAAAGCTGCCGAATGTCCCTGCAGGAAGTCGCAGGCGCAGCAACCCCTGACTGCACAGACAAAAGTCTCCCCTTTACACAGGACTGCTTTTATTGTTTCCAACAGCTTTGTGCTTTCCCTGGGGGAAGAGGAGAGTCACATAGCAAGTTTTCTTCCTCTTTTCTCACGCTGCAGAGGAAGTGATGTTGTGGAAACAGTGGCATTAACTTGGCCTGTGAACCACATAGGAGCCAGAGTTGGGAAAATCTCGGTGCATGGAGGCACTTCCATGGCTCTCCGGGATGGCGAGTACACAGAGGTACACAAAGCAAGAGAAGCCATACTTGGGAACCATTTCCTGGATACAAGGGGGCCCCTGAGGTATGGATGTTCTTGACCCCTTGAGCCTGCTTCTGATTAGGAGTAAAGCCTCCCCAAAGGACTTATGGAGCATATTTCATTCATTCTTCATTCATTTATTAGGCATTTATTGATTACCCACTTTGTGCCAGGCACTGTACTAGGCATGCAATGGGAAGCAAAAGAGACATGGTTCCTGCCCTCATGAAGCTTACATTCTACTTTGCTTGGCACACAAGCAAACAGGGTACAGCTTATGGTCTCTAACATCAAATCCTGTAGGTTCTACCTCCTTAACATCTATCCTGTACTCTTCCTCATCCAACTACCTTAGTGCAGATCCTTGAGGACTCTTTGATGAACAAATGGACCACCCCCTCCCCAAACTCATCTCCTCTATCTAATCACTCCATCCACCGCTTTAAGTCCTTCAAGCAGCAGGAGGGGAGAGAAAAGGGGTATTCCCTTACAGCCGACTCAGCCTTTTTTATAAAGATTTCCCAGAAATTGCACCCAGTGATTTCCAGTTATGTCTCATTGGCCGCCTCTTGCTGCAAGAAAGAGACTGAATGTCTCAAGTCAGTTCAGCTGCTATAACAACTACAGGTTGGGTGACTTCAACAAAAACCATTTATTTCTCACAGTTCTGCAAGTCCAAGATCAAGGTGCCAGCAGATCTGGTGTCTGGTGAGGACCCACTTCCTGGTTGTCTTCTCATTGCATCCTCATATGGTAGAGAGGAAACAAGCTGTCTCATGTCTTTTTATAAGGGCACTAATCCCATTCATGAGGGTTCCACCCTCATGACCCAATTATCTCCCAAAGGCCCTAATTAATACCATCACATTGGGGTTAGGATTTCAACATATGAATTTGGGGGGGGGATAAAAACATTCAGTTCACGGTACTGAGAAATGACATCTTTTAGGTTGGGTACATTACTGCCTGAAATTACTAAGGAAGGGCAGGGAGTGGATATTGGCGTAGGCAACTGGCCACCTCTGCTCTTATACTCACAGAGAGTATATGACAGAAGTATGGAAATGTTGAGTATGTGGTAGGGAAAGACTCAGTAGAGCCCTTTTGGGGTCTATTCCTGGCTCATATCCCTGTTGCTGGTGGTTGGGATGCCAGCAGCTTCTATATTACTATAGCTATAGGTGGAGCTGCCACTAGCCGAGCCAGTTTAGTTTTTTCTCCTGTGAACAGGGGATTGGGAAAGAGAAAGCTGGTTAGTTAGGGTAGGGCTGCCTCCACAGGCTTGAAGCTAGCATAGTCACACGGGCCCCATGCTTGGTGTTTAATGCTATGTAGTCACCATCTTGAAATTCTGCATAATATCTTCGAATCTGTGTTTTGTAAGTGAAGTGCAAATGAGACAATGGAGCATGCCCCAGGATCTTGGAGCTTCTGCTCTTGCAGGGGCCCACCTCCTGCCACCTCCTGGCTTACATCCCTGAGATGGGTTCTCAGATGCCCACTCCCTGCCGCCTGGTGCCCTGGGTCCTGCCCAGCCTGGCAGGCTGGGTGCTAACATTGGGAAGATCAGGGTCATGGTGAGGTGTGCCTCACAGCATTTTGGGGTGGGACAAGGTGGCAGCCTACCCTGCCCAGGTTGACAAGGCCACTTGGCAGGGACCTCTCTTCCACCTTGGATCCAGGTGCCAACTGTGTTTCAGTATGGAGGTCGTGATTGCCTGGAGGTTGCCTGACTGCCAAAGATTGGGGCGGTGGGCCTGGGAGAAGAGATTGATCTCCCTGGCTCTGCCTGGGGCTCTGTTTTTATTTTGTTCTGGGCCCCGAAAATTATTAGTCTATTCTGACCACAGGGCCATTGTGTTTCAGTTTGTGCATGTCAGGCCAGGGAAAGCTAGTCTACAGAGAGGCAAGCAGAAGTGCAATAAGTGACAGAGCTTCTTGAGAAACGTGTGGCTCCAGAGAGGGCAAAGATGGGTTCCTGAAGGGGTTTCAGTGCCGGGGTTCTGTCCCTGGGGAGGCCTGGCCACACTTTTGCTCCTGTGTTCTTTCAATCAATTCCCTTCTGTTCCTTGTGCTACTGTGAATGGGTTTCCTTGATTGTCAACTAAAAGTTCCCCAACCAAGACAAAAAAAAGAGCTTGGTTTGCAGTTCATAGTGTTGGGTTTCACTTCCAACTTTGCCATTTAACTAGCTGTGTGACACTGGGCAAGTTAATTATTCTCTCTGAGCCTATGTTTCTTCGACCTTAAAAAACTACTGAACACAGTAGTGCCAACGTTGTAGGTTGCTATGAGGATTATCTGTTTATGCCCCTTCTTGTTAATAGAAGGATTTAAGGCACAAAGGCATGCAAGAGATTTAGAGTGAAATGACTTCCTTTTCTCACTGTTTTTTCAATATTTAAATACTGTTAATTTGAATCTGGTTAACTCTAGTGGTTAGAATAGGGTCAAACAAGGCGGATGTCATAGGTTTGAGCACTGGACAGTTTTGCTTAGTGCATTTCCATAACTAAAGACTAAACCTATGTGGTAGATATTCCAGTCATCTATTGCTGCCCAATGAACAACCCAAAACTTAGTGGTTTAAAATAGCAACCATGTCAATATGTCTCATGATCTTGTGGGTCAGGGATTACAGTAGGACTAGGATGGGTGATTCTTCTGCTCCACGTAAGGTTGACTGGGATCACGCAGTGGTACTCAGGTCGTGGATGTTCTGGTCTGCAGGGTCCAAGTCGGATTCATGCACATGTGTGGTGCTTTGGTGGGGAAGGCTGGACCCTGCTAGAACTTTAGAATGTGGCTCCTACCTGTGACCCCTCCAGTGTGATGATCTTAGGGCAGTAGCACTTTTTACATGGTGGCCCAGGTCTTGCAGAGTGTTCCAAAAGACCAAGACAAAAGATAGCCTTGAAGGTCATGCAATATCACTTCTGCTGATTTACTTAGTTAGAAGAGAGTCACAAGTCCACTCAGATTCTAAAGCAGGGCACTGCACAAGGGTGTGAATACCAGCAGGCATGGGCTATGGGGGGTGGGGGCATCTTTGGAGACTAGCTATCACAGTGGATCAATCACTTTTGGTTTTTTTTGAGACAGAGTCTTACTCTGTTGCCCTGGCTAGAGTGAGTGCCGTAGCGTTAGCCTAGCTCACAGCAACCTCAAACTCCTGGGCTGAAGTGATCCTCCTGCCTCAGCCTCCTGAGTAGCTGGAACTATAGGCATGCGCCACCACGCCCAGCTGCTTTTTCTATTTTTAGTAGAGACGGGGTCTTGCTCTTGCTCAGTCTGGTCTTGAACTTCTGAGCTCAAGTGATCCTCCTGTCTTGGCCTCCCAGAGTGCTAGGATCACAGGCATGAGCCACCGTGCCTGGCCTGGATCAATCACTTATAAAGTCTGTGCCTTTAGTCCTGGGTGGCAAAGTGTTACTGTGTGGATAGGAGGCTTCAGATCCATTCCCATTTGTTATCAGAAGGCTTCCAAAATATCCTGAGTGAAGAGCAGGAGATGGAAAGGGTCTGGGTAATATCAGCCTCTGTAGAATATCCAAGAGCTAAGTCCCTGGACTTTAGGATATTAAACCCTAGTCCTGGTTCAAAACCAGCCTCTTGGGCTCTTGAACTTATGAAAAGTCTCAGATTCCTATGAGGGAGTTACTATAATTATCTCCATTTTCTATATGAGGAAACTTAATTAAATTGCCCAGAGTCACAGCTAGAAAATGGTACAGCTGGAATTTTGAAACCACATATTTCTAATGCCAAAGTAGCTGGTCATTTTAGTTTACAGTTTAAGCAACTTTCCTGGGTTCATACAGAGAAACTGGAAATACAGTTCAACACCCATTCATAGTAATAGCACTTAGCAAACTTAAAGAATGGACATTCCTTTATCTGATAAAGAGTATGTATGAACAAATCTTACAACAAACATTACATTTAATGGTAAAATATTGAAAGCTTTCCTTCTGAGATCAGGAACTAGACATGGATGCTTGCTATCACTCTATTAATTATTGTACTAGAGGTCATTGCCACTGCAATAAAGCAAGAAAAAGAAATAAAAGGCATCCAAATTGGAAAGGAAAATATGAAACTGTCATTATTTGCAGATGACATGTTTGTTGTGCACACTGAAAATCCCAAAGAACCTACAATCCAACTGTTAGAATTAGTAAAGTAATTCAGCAAGGTCACTGAATTTAACATAGAGCCGTTGTGAGAAATTTATATCAGATAATAAACCCTTACCTGTTTAATGCTCACAATCACCTTCCTTTGGCCTGTAACACTGGCCACACTTCCTCCTTCACATGCTGTTTTCCCTGGTCTCCTCAACACTATCTTCCCTTTGTGTCCTGTCATCATCTCCCTCTGGATTCCTTTCCCAGTCTCCTCTTTAGGTTTCTGTTCCTACAGTGTCAGCTGTGCTCAGGGTTCTGTCCATAAGCAGTGCTGTGGCAAGCACAACTCCATCACGTTCTTTTTTCTTTTTGAGACAGAGTCTGGCTCTGTTGCCCGGGCTAGAGTGCCGTGGCATCAGCCTAGCTCACAGCAACCTCAAACTCCTGGGCTCAAGCGATCCTTCTGCCTCAGCCTCCCAGGTAGCTGGGACTACAGGCATGCGCCACCATGCCTAGCTAATTTTTTTTATATATATATTTTTTAGTTGTCCAGATCATTTCTTTCTATTTTTTAGTAGAGACAGGGTCTCGCTCTTGTTCAGGCTGGTCTCGAACTCCTGACCTTGAGCGATCTACCTGCCTCAGCCTCCCAGAGTGCTAGGATTACAGGCGTGAGCCACCACACCCAGCCCCATCATGTTCTTTGTGGATGGCGCCTCCTGTGGTTGTCTGACACCCTCAACATTTCTTCCCTGGACTCTTTCACTGACCTGGTCTTTAGTTCTGCTGCCTCCTGTCTTGTTCCCTTTGCATCCATCTGTCCTACAGCCCCAAGGTTGTGCTTCCTAAAATACAAAGCCGATCTTGCCATTCTTTCCCTGTTTAAATTCTTTTAAGACTTTGAGACACCTTGATTAAGGTTAACATCATCTGCATGGCAGTCTAACAGCCCCCATGATCACTCTCCTGCTCACGCCTAATGTGCCATGCATTCTCTCTCTCTCTTCCATGCCTGTCTAAGTTTGGGTACCTCTACAAGCTGACCCTGAGCCAAGGATTTTGGGGCATAAGAGAGGTGATCCCAGGCATGGTGAGGGAGTGGGAATTGAGACAGGGCAGGGAGGATGGCCAATAAAGGGTATGCATTAGTGAGCAGATTACCTGTGTGGGAAACTGAGGCTCAATCCTGCTGGTGACCTTCTGGGATCCTGTGTAGCACACCTCTCAGGACTGTCCCAGTGAGAGGTGAGAAAGCAGGAGTATTTATCCACCAACTCACATGCAGTGGTGTGGGTGATAAATCAGCTTTTTGGGTGAACAAAAAGAAGTCCCAATTTATAGTATCTGCCGATTGCCATGGTATAAATATTCCCACCATGACTGATTCCAGGCTGCCAATGGTTTAATGATTGGCTTGCCAATTTTCTGAAGATTTAACCATCTGGCTCTCCAGAACTAATCCTACTGTCCCATTATACTACTGCCCTCATTCCTCATTAGTTGAGGGTTATTTTGGGGAAGTTAAGTACTTAGGATATGCCCCCACATATGGTGTCCAGATGAGCATGCTTCAGAGCCAAGAGAACACCCTCAGATGGAGTCACAGGAGGTCCTCATTGTATTTGGAAAGTCTTTTCAGGTGCCTTCCAGTGGGCACCCACAGAGCTCACTTCAAGGACTTTGCATGGGCTCTTCCCTCTGCTTGGAATGCCTGCTCCTTCTTAATCTCCTCGCTGAGCTCCTGCTAAGCCTTCAACCCTCAGTTACAGTGTCACCACCTCTGTGAAGCCCTCCTGGAGTTCCCACTAGTCCTTTCTCTCATTATAGCACAAAAGCACACTCTCGGCTTACCTGTCTTTCTCTCCCACTAGACTGCAAGCTGCTGAGGCCAGCGACACTATTACTTTCTGTAGCAGGGACCTTGTCCTATGACTTCCTGTACCCTTGGTATTTAGACCAGTTCCCGGCGCAAGTTTAGCTACTTAATAAATAGATAACTGGCCCCACAGCCCACCCTGGCATGTAGTAGTGGTTGAGTCCAATTAGCACTCTTCCTCCCCACTCCCCATTTATAGATCTACTTCTCAATCAACTGGTCTCTCTACGCCTTTATGGCTTATTCCCATCCGTTTCCAAAGAGGACTTTAGGCAGCAAGCAGGTGCTTCCTTTCCCGCGAAGGTGTGAGCGACCATATTTTCTGAAGCAATGATCAGGACACGTGATCTGACACATGTTCCAACACATGGTCTGACAATGGGACAGAATATTTTAAATCCCCACCGTCTCGGTAAATCTGGGCTGCGTGGCTCTGTGCAGAAAAGAGCCAGGAGCCATGGCCTCGTAATGCACACCCAGAGCAGGCAGGAGTTCTGTTTTAAAGACCTCTGTGATTTTAAGAGCGGCACGTGAAGATAGCTGAAGAGAGAAGTTGATTTCTGCGGCACTCTAGCTGGAGCGATCGTTGGGAACAGGGAAAAATTTGCGGTAGAAACAAGCTCTCATTAAGACCATATGCTCTATTTCTAATCGATGGCTCTTAGAAGTAATTCCCCGACATTTCATTCATTTTTACTGCCTCCCCTTCAGGGGCAGGAAGAACAGCGTTGTTAGCCTGCGTTTATAGATGAGGGTATTTAGAAACAGAGAGGTTAAATGGCTCAGCCCCAGTCACAGAGTGAATCAGAGACACAGCCAGCCTCGAATCCAGAATTCCGACTTGAGCTTCTGTGCCAAGATCCCTCGGGGCACATTTCCTTTCTAATTTGCATAAATCATCAACATTTTTTTCCAAGCTTGTGCTGAGAAAGCCCCTTTTCAAACAGCGGAAACTCCCTTTGCCTTCTGTCGCCTTAGTTTTATTTTATGAACCAAATTCTTTTACTTCAACACGTAGACTTGCTATTTTCCCTTCCGTTGAGCCCTTTTCAAAAGAGGTCGTGACCTTTGCTTATAGATGCAATGGAAACGGGTGAGCCCAAATGAAATAAAACAGATGATCTAGAGACCGTATAAAGTGTAATTTCAACTAATGTTCAAAATACCATGCTGTTGATTATAAATCTTGGATCCTGGCAGGTTATCAGAAAAATAAGAATGGCTTAAATGCTGCTACCAGTGCTTGAACCCTGTCGGGCGTAAGACATGCCTCCAACTTTGGGAGCAGATTAGGAATAAGAAACTGGACATACTAGGGTCACACAAGTTTTGAGAAGTTTCAGTGTGGAAATACGTAGGGACTCATACCTGAGATTGATATGTAAACCAGGGCTTCTAATCACCAGCATAATCACGTAATTACTCACAATCCTTCCACATAATTAAGAAATTCTTAGCTCATGACCTCATGTGTCTGATGGTCTTTAGGTGACTCTAGTATTAAGGTTTCTGGGCATGAACTTGGGATCCTTCCTGGGATCTCTGGTCAGCACTTAGCACATTGCTGACACGCAAGAAATAATAATAATCCTCTTGAGAGTAAAAACATGTGCCACGTGTTTGGGAAAACCTTCCCCTCCCTGTCAAGTACGTTAGATAATCAAAAGAATTTATGGCTCGTCTGTTTAACCATTACCAAAAAAAAAAAAAAAAAAAAAAGGGAATTGTATCTATTCAAAATCTTTAGTAAAATACAATTCAGCATACAGAAAAAGCTTTTGCATACATGGTATAGTCATTTGTTTTATTACTTATCAAATCAGTCACCTATTGCTGTAATAATGCTATGTAACAAAAGTTTTCAACACACCAAAATGCAGTGACTTCGAACTTGGATTTTCAGCTCCTGGTGTGTAGGTCAGCTGGGATTCCATTGGTCTCAGCAGAGTTTGGCTGCACTCTGTGGCTTGGGTCCAGGTCTGCTCCACGCGCCTCCTCCTTCGCCTTGGGCCAGCAGCTTCCTGGACCATTCTCTTCTTGTGGCAGATCACTGGAGAGCAAAAAGCAGGCCAAATCGTGCACGCACATGTAAAGCCTTTGCTGGTGGCACATCTGCTCACAGTCCATTGGCTAATGCAAGTCACCCAGTCAAGCCCAAAGGCAGTTGGGCAGGGACGCGCATCACCCAAGAGGGAGGGGGTGGGAAGTGAATATTTGCTGAACAACACTCCGATCACCTGCAATTACCATCCCTAGTAGCCTGTTTTATAGGCTGAATTGTGTCCCCCCCCAAACTTCATATGTTAAAGTCCTATCATCAAAATGTGACTGTGGCCGGGCGCAGTGGCTCACACCTGTAATCCTCGCACTCTGGGAGGCCGGGGTGGGAGGATCTCTTGAGCTCAGGGGTTTGAGATCAGCCTGAGCCCTGAGCAAGAGCAAGACCGCATCTCTACAAAAAAATATTAATAGAAAAATTAGCCCAGCATACTGGCACGCACCTGTAGTCCCAGCTACTCGGGAGGCTGAGGCAGGAGGATCGCTCGAGCCCAGGAGTTTGAGGTTGCTGTGAGCTATGATGATGCCACTCCACTCTAGCCTGGGCAGCAGAGCAAGACTCTGTCTAAAAAAGAAAAAAAAAATGACTGTATTTGGAGATAGGGCCTTTAAAGAGGTGATTAAGTTAAAATGAGGCTGTTAGGGTGGACCTAATCCAATATGACTGGTGTCCTTATAAGAGGAGGAAATTTGGACACACAGGGACACCAGGGGGGTGAGTTCATAGAGGAAAGGCCATGTGGGGACACAGTGAGAAGGCGGCCATCTACAAGCCAAGGAGAGAGATCTCAGAAGAAACCAACTCTGCTGACACCTTGATCTTGGACTTCCAGCCTCCAGAACTGTGAGAGAATAAATGTCTGCTGTTTAAGCTGCCCAGTCTTTGGTATTTTCTTATGGCAGCCCAAGCCCACTAACACAGCCTGTACACCTCTGTGGGTCAGGGCTGTGTCTCGCTCATTGTGCTGTCCCCCGACAGTACTTAGAATATTACCCTGTGTATATGTTTATGGATATTTACTGAATGAATTAATGAATGAAATCTTCTCTCAGTTTCAAAATCAAGAATTATTTTGTCAGTCAGAATTCATGATTGCAAGTGCTAGAAACCCACCTAAACTTGTTTAAGCAAAAAAGAAATCTTTGGGGTCAGATGGCTGGGAATGTTCTTGGGTAGCTTCTAACATCTGAGGAGTGATTACAGCAGCCAGGGCCTCAGGTGTTGGTACAGGAAACCACACGCCTGCCAGATCCTTTCTCTATAGCATCTCACTGAGGCATTGGCCTTTTTCTTGCAGAGAACACGGCTACCAAGAGAATGGCAAATTAGATTTTCCAAAGATGGCAACAAGAAGTGCCCCTGTATCCCAGGTGCTCATCTTACAATGTGGCTTTGACACTCCTCCCATTGAGAGGTGGGGTCTATGTTCTCTGCCCTTGAATCTGGGTGGGCCTGTGACTACAGTGAAATTGACACCATGTGACCTTCAAGGCTCGGTCATAAAGAATGATACAGCTTCTGGTTTGTTTGCTGGAATGTTGCCTTTGGAGTCCTAGCTGCCAAGCCCGAGGCTGCCATGCTGTGAGGGATCCCAGGCCACATGGAGCTAATAGCCAGCATCAGCCACCACATGTGAGTGAAGAGTTCTCCAGACGATTCCAGCCCCCAGTCATCCAGTCGCTCCTGGCCCTTGATTCTTCCCCACGAAGGCCCCAGATACGGGGGAGCAGAGACAAGCCATGCCCTGTCAGCCTTCCTGACCCACAGAATCTATGTGCGTGATAAAATGGTTGTTTCGTGCCGTTGTGCTTTGACAGAATTTGTTCTATGGCAAGAGTGAGTGGAATAAAGAGTCCATGATGACATCCTTAGAGTTAGCCCTCCACTTCCTCTTTAGAAAATTCTGGGAAAGGTCTTTAAGCAATCAGGCTTGGGTCAGTCACATGCCTACCGCTTGAGCTAATAATTGCTCTGTCCAGGAGGAAGTAGAGTAGCTCTAGCTTAGGTGATGTGTTAATTCCTGAGGGCATAGTCAGGGATGTCATTAGTGCCAGCCACACTAGAGGCCCGTGGCTGGATTTATTCCCCAAAGGAGATAGCTGTGCTATCAGAAGAAGGGGTATGATAACGTATTCTGGGCAGACTAAAATCGTCACGACATTCTATCACCTCTATTCGGTAACATTTTTGTTTATTTGGAGGTTTAAGATGGTTTCCTTTGAAAGAAGACTGGACCAGGCTCCATTACCTACAATCTCTGTGACTTTGGGCAAGTTACCTCACCACCCAGAGTCCAATAAAGACTTTTTTTTTACTTCTCTGGCAAGTTGTTAGGAGTTTGTTAGAAACACTTTTTATTTTAGTCAAAAATCATGTTGGATCAGTCATCACTTGGAAGCAGAGACTTCAAAGTCTTACTGAAGTGTCCACGTTGCTGTACGCATTAATTTCAACATGACTGAATTCACATCAGAGGTCTGGGAAGGAAGCGTCGCTGTCGGATCTGGGTGCTCCGTGGGACTCTGAGGAAAAGCTCGCACCAGGTAAACATCGTTCTGCCACCATGGGTTAAGGAGACCCCAAAAAGCCTGAGGGCAAAATGTCCTTGTATGCCCTCTTCATCCCATAGTCCCTTACAGACCTACCAGGAAGAGCACAAGAAGAAACTGCCAGACTATTTTGTCAATTTCGCCAACTTTTCCAGGAAATGTTCAGAGAGATGGAAGACCATGTCTGCAAAGGAAAACTCGAAGTTTGAAGATATGGCAAAAAGTGACAAAGCTCACTATGACAGGGAGATGAGAAATTACCTTCCTCCCAAAGGTGATAAGAAAAGAAAGAAAAAAGATCTCAGTGCTCCTAAAAGGCCACCGTCTGCCTTCTTCCTGTTCTGTTCTGAACATCACCCAAAGATCAAAAGTGAACACCCAGGCCTATCCACTGGGGATATTGCAAAAAAAAAAAAATTGGGTGAAATATGGCCTGAAGAGTCAGCCAAAGACAAACAACTGTATGAACAGAAAGCAGCTGAGCTAAAGGAGAAATAGGAAAAGCTGCATACCGTGCCAAGGGCAAAAGGGAAGCAGGAAAGAAGGGCCCTGGCAGGCCAACAGGCTCAAAGAAGAAGAATTAACCAGAAGATGAGGAAGAGGATGATGCGGAGGAAGATGATGATGAGGAAGAGGAGGAAGATGAAGAATAAATGGCCATCTTGTAATGATGCATATGATGTGTGTGCGTATGCTCGGGCAATTGTTTTGCTAAGAATGTGAATTCAAGTGCAGCTCAATATTAGTTTCGCTTTAAAAACTGTACAGATTTTTGTATAGCTGATAAGATTCTTTGTAGAGAAAATACTTTTTAAAAAATGCAGATTGTAGCATTTTTTTTTTTTTTTGAGACAGAGTCTCACTCCATTGCCTGGGCTACAGTACCGTGGTGTCAGCCTCGCTCACAGCAACCTCAAACTCCTGGGCTCAAGCAATCCTCCTGCCTCAGCCTCCCGGGTAGCTAGGACTACAGGCACGTGCCACCATGCCCAGCTAATTTTTTCTGTGTTTAGTTGTTTGGCTAATTTCTTTCTATTTATAGTAGAGACGGGGTCTCACTCTTGCTCAGGCTGGTCTCGAACTCCTGAGTTCAAGCAATCCTCCTGCCTCGGCCTCCCAGAGTGCTAGGATTACAGGCGTGAGCCACTGCGCCTGGCCAACGTTGTAGCTTTTTGAGGGGCTACTGCATCCAGTTAGATTTCCAAGTTTCTGACGTTGAATGTTCCTAAATATTGAATGGTTTCTTTAATTTCTTGACTTGTGTATGGTAGCACAGCAAGCTCATAGGATCAATAGTAAATTAGTATCAATAGTAAATTTTGGGTTTTTTATGATGTCGCCTATTGTTTTTCTAAAACAACTTTTGTAATAAAATTATGTATATTAAAAAATTTCAACATGGCTGCCATCTTTTCTACCCAAAATACACATGCATAGTACACTAGTCACATATGATATGCACACACAATTAGTAAATATATTTTTCATATATTCCAAAAAACCCCAAACATTTCTCTTTTTTTTTTTTTCTGAAAGCCAGTAATAATTTTGCAGCTTAGAAAAATTTCTAGAGCCAATATTCTCTACCAGAGATTGGCCAACTTTTGCTGTAAAGACTCCAGACAATAAATATTTTAGGATTTGTAGGCCATACGGTTTCTCTTGCAACTACTCAACTCTGCTGTTGTAGGGCAACCGCAACCACAGATAATAAATAGAAGAATGGGTGTGGCTATGTTCTAATAAAACTTTATTAACAAAAACAGGCAGCTGGCCAGATTTGACACACGAGCTATAGTTTGCTGTAGAATCTGTAGCAGCACAGTCCAACAGAAATGTAATGGAAGGCACTATGGAGCTGCAGGGAAAGGAGGTGTCTCCTGAGTGTTGATTTCCTGCATTTGGTAGAGCCAGCTCCCCTGGTACAGGAGAAATCTTCCGGCCAGAGCATCAGACAGATGCAAGCACTTGAGGCAGGAAGTTGTCAGAGTACAGCAAACTTTCTACGGTAGCTGCAGGTGAACTCAGCTAGGCCAAGGGAGTAAGGAGCAGGGCATCGATAGTGTCTGCCTCAGGTAGCAAAACTGAGGATGAAGCCTGAGCCTCGGAAGGCGGAATAGTTAAATGGGAGGTTCTAGGGCATTGGAGATTTTACAATGTCACTGGATCAAGGCTTGCCTGAAGCAAGATTTACCTGTGAACTTTTAGGTCATGTGAACCAATACATTCCCCCAATCGGTACTTAAGCCAGTTTCAGCAGAGGTTTCTATGTTTTGTAACGGAAAGCAGTTTTTACTGTTCCAGGAATGAAACAGGTTAATTCTCCCAGCAATTCTTTGGATGCTGAATATTTTCACTATGAGAATTGAGATGGGCAGAGGTGTGAAGATTCTCGTGTAGAGTATTTCCCAGCCCCTCTATATTTGATAGAGAAAATCTCTCTCACTCCTGCCCCTTCAAATAACAAAATGAACCCAACTAAGAAAAAAAACAACATCCTGATTTGCACACAGGAGTCTTGGACACTGGGAGGCTCGGCGTGTTGGTTGAAGCAAAGTGGAAACAGAAGCCACCCCACGAGTACCAAAGAGACAGGGTAGGTATGGTAGGATAGCTCCCCGAACCTCCATTTTGAGCAAGGCTCTAGAGCTAACAACCCATTCCCTGGACATCTGTGCAGTAGGGGTGGCCCTGTGATTCCTTTCTAGCCAATGGGCACAGCGGAAGTCCACTGGCTCTGCCTCTCTGCTGCTTTCTCCTTTTGCTGGAGCGAGGACCTGGGGCTGGAGATGCGGCACCACTGCTAAGGCTGGACGAAGGGGAAGACAGAAAGGCCTCGGTTCCTTCTTGGCCTTCTTAGACCACCATTCCAGACCTGGACTTACCACTGTCTGAAATGAATAAGTTCCTTTTCAGTTAAGCCATCACGGTTGTTTGGTTTCTAGTATAGACAACTGGACGCGATGCTGTGTGATACAGAATTATATTCCCAGCCCAGTGTGGTGGCCCACACCTGTAATCCCAGCACTTTGGGAGGCCGAGGCTCCCAAAGTGGGGATCGCTTGAGGCCAGGAGTTTGAGACCAGCCTGGGCAACAATAGTGAGACCCCCATCTCTACGAAAAATTTAAAAAATTAGCCAGGTATGGTGGCGTGTGCCTGTAGTCTCAGCTACTCAGGAGGCTGAGGCAGGAGGATCCCCTGAGGAGTTGGAGGCTGCAGTGAGCTTTGATTGCGCCACTGCACTCTAGCCTGGGTGACAGAGTGAGACCTTTTCTCGAAGAAAAAAAGAATTATATAATTATATTCCTTTACCTAGATGACAAAATTCCAACTTCTGAAGGAGCGTGGGCACGAGGAAGACCTCAGAAGACTTGAACTGTGGCCTGGGCTATCGATGCAAGTCAGGACAGATGAAAATGGTTTTAGGATAGCTAAACATCCATGGGAGGACTTATTCAAGCTTATTTTAAAAAAAACTCTTCAGGGAATCCGGGGAAGATCATACAGGGTTATCTGATGAATCCTTAAGAATAAAAAGTGCTCAGGAACCAACTTCTTGCCACTCATCGATACAGACTATTGGCGAGTCTCTGTTGGATCCCGCTGGAGGTGGACAGGCCAGCAGAGGCTGAACAATACTACCCAGCACGAGGATCATGAACATCTCATATTCCTCGAGGATTTTAGGGGTCACCAAACCCTTGTCCCTCATGAAAAAAGCCTTTTGTTTTGACTTCTTGTGCTTTCAGGAAGCCCCGTAATTCTCGCCACTTTTCTTCCTGGCACTTTGTGGCATTAAAATAACAACCAACACAACAAATTTCCTTTTCTTCTTGCCTTTCCAGCCAGAAACCTAAGTGCTAGTATTCTTTTCCACTTTTAATCACTGTTCGACAGAGATGGAAAGTGAAGTCATGTAATTGCTTTTGTGTTTTGTAGTTCTTTTCACTATTTTGGAAAAAAGAAATAGTGCAATGGATAAAATGTGGGTTTACACCAAACCCCAAACATCACGAGCCTTAATGGCAACCATGTGTTATTCCTGCGAATAGGCACCTAATTTGTTTGAGGAAAAAAAAAAAAAAGGCAGCAATGCTCAACTTGTGCACAGAGTGAGCCAGAAAGTTCCAAAGACATCTGGGGACAGATAGCTGTCTCAGGTATCTCAAAGTAAAAAATATATTTTGTAAAAACTGAAGGTGTAGATTGCAACAGGAATACTTGAGGCAAGAGTGTCTGCCCAAAACTCTTGAGTCATAAAACATGTGTCTCAAGGTTGGAAGGCTAGAGATGCCTGCAGGCGCATCTGGTCCGTCCTGCCGCCTTCTGCCTGGGATTGTCCGCAAAGTGACTCGGTTGCCATGTGAATCTTAGAGCAGCTGCCAAGAAGAGGAGCTAGAAACAGGTGGGGCTGCAGCAAGGCCGTGCAGAAGAGGCCCACCCCAGCTCCCAGCCGTCTGCACCTTCTCCTTCTCTGGTGCAACCAGAGCAGACCTCCTGCAGCCCCTGCAGGCAGCGCCCACCTCGGGAATGACATGAGGATAGGGCTCTCCACAGGGATCAGACCTTTACCCTGCACTAATCCTTCCCATTCTAATGCCAGCAGCCTCAGGTGGGCTGGGGGTGGTAGAGGAATGAACTTAGAGACCCCCTTGGTTCCAGGGCCTATGACTTTTGACCACTGAATCATGCTTTCCAGCTGGAAACGCCTGTGCAGACTTAGCCTGGTGTGTACCGATTTAGCGCTTGTTCAGGGACTAGAATCAGCTGTGTTTGGAAGCATCCCAGCCCCAAGTTGTAAAGTGGGTAGGAATTTGCGTTGGTCACAAACTCTGGTGTGCAAAGACTAAGGCTCTCTATCTTCCTGCCACTGAAACTGCCTCGGCTCTCAAGCACGCATTTCTGCTGATGGTAGACAGTGTGTCAACTCTAACCAGCTCAGGGGCTTCCGGTTTAGAGGTAGTCCCTTCCAGGATAAATGTGATTCTCCCTCACCCCTCCTCCTCCTTCCCTTCTCCCCTGCAGTAATTGTGGGCTGAGCCCCATCCTGGCACAAGGAAGGAGCTCACATGCCCCTGCTGGTACTCACTGACTTCAGCCGTTCACTTATCTGTCTCCAGCTGCATACCAAACCACTCCAAAACTTAGCAGCTTAAAACAAACACATTTATTCTTCCCATAAAATCTGTGATTGGAGCAGGGCTTGGCAGGGACAGCTATCTCTGCTCCACTTGGTGTCAGCTGGAGTGGCTCAAAGGCTGGGGGTTGGGATCGTCTGAAGGCTCTCTCTGACAGTTGATGCTGCTGTCATATGTGACCTCATCTGGGACTGTCAGCTGGAACATATGGCCTCTGCCTGTGGCTTGGGCTTCCTTACAGCATGGCAACTGGGTTCTAAGGGTAAGTGGAGAGAGACAGAGACAGAGTCAGGCAGAAGCCACTTTGCCTTGCATGATCCAGTCCTCAGAAATCATGTGTGCCACTTCTGTCCCATTCTGTTTGTCAAGGTGGTCACAAAGCCCTGACCAATTTCAAGGAGGTGAAAAAAATAGACTCTACCTCTTGATGGGGGAGTGGCAAGGTTCTGGAAGAGTATGTGAGCTCATGATTAGTGTTGAGGCCACTTTCAGAATGCAATCTGCTACAACCTCTCTTCTCAATGCATTTGCCACCGACCTCTTTAGACAGCGCCATGGTCTCTGGTTCATTCAGTCCACTCTGGTTCCCGTACCGTTACCCAGAAGCCCCTTGGTTTTCCAGCCTCACAGTCATATCTGTGCCCATCTTGGGGATAGGGAAAATCGGTAGAGCTCTATTTCCCCGTCCTTGAGAATGCCGGGACACGGCCCTCAGCCCTGTTGGCCTCAAGGCCTCTTCAGCCATAGCTGCTCTGTGGCTCTGGCATCACACTGGCTGCAACCACTCCTGGTACCCTCTGCCCGAACTCCAGCCTTCTGGTAGCCATTTCGGCCCACAGGGAAAAAGCAGCCACGATGACGGGCACACTGGTCTCATGAAGGACACATTGCAAATCGTAGGCACTCCTTCATTTTACACCGTACTGGCCAGGACTTTGTTGCATGGCCCCATCTCACTGGGAAATGCAGGCCTTATTCTGGCAAAGCATGTGTTCTGTGCAAAATTAGAAGTTATCAAAGAAGAAGAGAAGAATGGATTTTTAGGGAGAACTCTTATCATGACCACAAGAAGTGACAGGGAGAGTTGAGCCAGTCATGATAGAAGGAAGGGAAGAGGATTTTTAGACAGAGGGGGACAGCAAAAACGAAGGCTCAGAGGCAGGAAAGAGGGTGGCCTGCTCGAGGAGCAGGGGTGCAATTTGTAAAGAGTGTGCCTGTGGAGTGGAGGGCAGGTGCACAGAAGGAGAGACGTGAGATGAAGAAGGAAAGTGGGCAAGTTCCGGATCATGCAGGGTCCTGTAGGCTAGAACAAGGAAGGAGTCTGGATTTTTTTCTAGAACGTGTTTCCTAACACACTCCTCAATGCGTACAATTAGAAACAATTTCTTTGGTTAAAAAGTCCATTTAACATGAATATTTATTGAGTGCTTACTCATGACAGGAAAACAGAGGACCTCACAGGGAGGTAGGAATAGCTTGATGTTTGGAGTATGAGCATTTCGAAGGTACCCAGTTCTGCCAACTTATTCACTGCATATCCCTGGGCAAATCACTTCTGTGAGCCTCAGATTCCTCTCTAGGCAACATTGTGAGTTCTAAACAAAATAATGGATGTAAAAGTTCGTGGTGAACTCTAAGGAGCCGTAAAAATGTTATCGTTATTGATATATCGTTGCGATATTGTTGTGAGTTAGTTGTTCACATTCTTTCCGCAGTTCCAAAGGGCCTATCTGAGGAGGGTGGGGAGGGGATAGTGTGGACACAGAGATGGATCTGACAGGGAGAGGGCTGAAGGCAGGGGGCCTGGCACCGTCACCGAGCACTGTGCCCTGAGGAGTGAAATAGGGGACTGCCAATGATACTCTGGCAATAAGTGTCAGTGGCCACGCAGGCACTATCGATGCCCAATCCCACAGCCCCTCAGCCCACCTCTGAGCTGGCCTGCAGCAGTGCACAGTTCTAGAATGCCTGCAGTGCTTGCTTCTCTTTTCTTCTCTGTCTATAGGCTTTCTTTGGCACCAGGGAGCTTTCTGGAAGTGCCACAGAGTGAACTGGGGACTGGGAATCTGTGGATACATGTCCCAGGCTCCCTGAGCTAGGTGTTTGTGGGGGTATAGGTTCTAAGGTGTGTTCCAACGGTCTCTCAGAGGGTCCCCAGTGGGATCGAGCCCCAGTTGCGCACAGTGGCGACCTGCTCATTAATGCCCCCTGAATTGACTTCTCTTTGCTGTCTCCCCTCCCCGCTCCCCTCACCATGCTTCCTGGATTGCCTTCTAAATAAGCTACTGCGCTCAAGTCCTCATCTCGGGGAGCCTAAACCAACACCCATTCCCAACCCTTCTCCCTGCTCACCCTGCTATCTAAGGTGGAAGGGCCAAATGCTCACTTTCCCAGCTGCCTTTGCAGTTATATGTGACCACGTGACCCATTGCCAGCTATTGGGTCATAATGGAAGGTTTCTTGGAAAGATTTCACTTTTTTTTTTTTTGAGACTTGGTTGCTCTCTGTTGCTCGGGCTGGATTGCAGTGGCACGATCAGCGATCATAGCTCACTGTAACCTCAAACTGCTGGGCCCAAGTGATCCTCCCACCTTAGCCTCCCGAGTAGCTGGGACTACAGGCACATGCCACCACACCTGGCTAATTTTTCTATTTTTTGTAGAGATGGGGTCTTGCTATGTTGTCCAGGCTAGACTCAAATGCCTGGGCTCAAGTGATCCTCCTACCTCGGCCTGCCAAAGTGTTGGGATTATAGTCATGAGCCACCACACCCAGTAGATTTCACTTCTTTATAAAAGAAACAGACATTTTGGTGCTGCCTGCCCTCCTCCCCCTCACCCCCTCCCCCTTTTCTTGCCTTGATTGTGCCGGAGCTGGAGCTGCAGCGACCATGTTGGGGCCTCAAAGGCAGGCCAAAAGAATCACAGAACCTCCATTTTGTTTTAAGTTACCGAACTCACATCTATAGACATCTAATTCGTGACTTCTTTTGTGAGAAGAGTAACCCTCGTTTGTGTGGGATGCTGTTCACTGAGTTCTTGGTTACTTGCACCCTAACACATTCTTAACTAGTACAGTTGGTCAGGGTGCCACAGTCAGTGGAGGCTGCTTCACAGATTCGCGAGTCGTAGGGCCAGGGAGTCAGGCTTCTCTGTGACAAGCAAGTACAGCGCAGCCTCCCCTTGGCTGCCAACTCCCAGTTTCCCTCCCTGTCCTCTGAGAATTCTAGGCATTTCCCTAGCAGGACGGGCGAGGCCCCTGGGGACACTGCGTCAGGGCGACTGGCAGGGTTGGAGGTCTGCTGCCTCCTGCCTTCTCCGGCTCCAAGTGCAAGGCCTGCAGCGGCCACCCGCAAGTCTGTGGACTCAGGCCTGCTTCACTCACTCTCCAACTCCCACTGCCTTCTTTTTCACTTCAGTTTCACAAAGAGAGACCGCTCTGAAGGAAAATGAAAATGATCTATCCGCACCGTGAGGACAATTCCCCGATTCCCCAGTGATCGATGTTTCTTTTTCACTTTCTGTCTTGTTTTGTCTTAGAAGGCAAGGCCGCGAAAACCAGGCTTCTGGCTCTTTTGGACTGAGTTGTGTACGATTGTTAACTAGTATTTACTGAGAACCCAGATTGCTCTGAGCTAGGGAAAATACCAAGGAAACAGACGACCTGTCCTGCCCTAAAACAGGATACAGTCTAGCTGGGGACGCCCATGAAGCCACCCAAGACAGCCTATAATCAGAGAGGCACTATAGCATAGGGATTAAGAGCATATGTTCTGGAACCAATCAGGTTGGATGGAGCAAGTTACTTAACCTCTTTGTGCCTCATTTTCTTCCTCTAAAATGGAGAGAATAATCACATATAGTCCTTGGGGCCACTGGTGCATATTAAGTAGACTAATTATGATGATGATGATAATGATGATGGCAGTTGTGTGTTCATTCTTCATCTCCACAGTGCTCTACACATCCTAACCTGCAGGAATGGTTCCCTTCATTTAACACCTATTTGTGAGTACTTAGCATGTACCAGGCACTGTGCTAGGCACTGGACATACAGAGGCAAACAAGATAGATAAGGTTGCTGGGCGCGGTGGCTCATGCCTGTAATCCTAGCACTCTGGGAGGCCAAGGTGGGAGGATCACTTGAGATCACGAGTTCAAGACCAGCCTGAGCAAAAGCGAGACCCCATGTTTACTAAAAATAGAAAAATTAGCTGGGCATGGCGGCGCATGCCTGTAGTCCCAGCTACTTGGGAGGCTGAGGCAGGAGGATCGCTTGAGCCCAGGAGTTGGAGGTTGCTGTGAGCTAGGATGACGCCACGGCACTGTAGCCCAGGCAACACAGTGAGACTCTGTCTCAAAAAAAAAAAAAGATAAGGTATCTGCCTTTGTGGCCTAGTAGGGACACAGATATTAAAGTCATTACACCTGTGACAACTAAGTGTTCCAGGCAGAGGGTCCAGCCAAGGTCAAGGCCTCATAGTGGGAAGGGGGTGGGTCGCTGGAGCGGATGGAAGCTGAGCCCGGAGCAGGGTGCAGATCCCATGGGCACGGAGGGTTAGGTGTAGGTGGACACTCGATGTCAAATATCAGTGATCTGGACCAAACCGGTGGGGCATTCTGTCACATAGACACGGGGTCTGTGAGATTCACAAACTGTGCCTCCTTTCAATCTCTGTCTTGCCTCCTGTCTATTGGCAGTGTGGAGGGATCTGGGGTCCCCACAGGAGCCAGGCGATCTCCTGCAGGCAACGTCCGCGTGGGAAGATTAGCAATGGAAGATTAATTTCCCCTTGTCATTTCCCCAGGGGCCTTAAGCAATCTCGGGAGCGATTTTCCTCACCTAGAACACCGCCCTCGGGAAGCTGGCAGTGATCTGCTGCCGAGCACGCCAGGCGAGTCCCAGGTTCCGAGCTGCGTGGCGAGCCAGGGAGAAATGTGCCTGCTGAACAGTCAGTGCCCTAATGTAATGGACACCGAGTAAAAGAAAGGAAAGCGTGAGCAGCGCTTTGCGGTGTGGCTTTCCATTTGACTAGGGAGCATGAAGGACGCCTGCAAGCGAGCTCCCTGACTTTCAGCGCACAGGGCCACACGGAGCTGGGCAGCCTTCGTCTGGGATGAGATTGTTTTTCATAGTCGAGGCTCTGCCTGGAGGGCAGGGTGCTGAGTCCAAGGGCGCTCTAAAGAGGAGCAAGAGGGCAGGGCTGTCGCGTGCTGGGGTCAGGGACCAAACCGCATTCCGAGAGGGGAAGCTGAGGTTAGAGCTTAGGAAGGAGTTCCTGGCTGTAAGAGCAGTCTTCAATCTGGATTTCGATTAGGGGATTTTTGATGAAACACAAAAAGCTGTTTGGGATGAATTTGAAGATGCTTCAGCTGGGGAGTGAAGGGATGGATGGTCTGAGGATCGGGACAGGGTGTCCTCCGCATAGGGTTGGGTTTCTGGGCCCCAAGATGGACTGTGCCCTTCAGCCACTCAGCTGCACCCCATGCTTGGTTGGCCATTTTCCCATCATACATTTATGGGACACTTATCGTGTTTAAAATATGGCTCCACCAGTGTGACCTTGACTCCAGACTCCGTTGCTTCATTTCTCCAGTGGGCTTTAATAATGTCTTCCTCACAGGTAGATGGAAGATTGGATGAGCTAACATATGTAAAGCTGCTGGTATATACAGTCATGGCATTAGATGGGGCACCTTCAGCTACAAGACACCAGAAGATCCAACTCAAAGTGGCTTAAACAAAAGGGGACTATTATCCTCAAAAAAACTCCTGAGGCACAACAGTTCCCGATGGGTGTAGCAAGTGAGGGGCTTTCCATCTTTGCTCTGCTGGCCTTGGCTCATTGGAGGTGACCCTCTTCAAGGTCTAAAGAGGACTGAGGGACTGAAGGAGTTCCAGGCATCACATGTTCAGCTTAGAGAAATTGGCTCTTCCTTCTCTGTGAGTATTGGATTAGTGGATTTTACTCAAGGTCCCATTGTCTAGGACTGGGTCACATGATCGTGCTCAACAAGTCTTTGGTAAGAGATATGAGGCCACCATGGTTGGCTTAGACCAAGCACGATTCACCCCCGTAGGACTTGGGAGGGGTCACCTTCCCTGATCACATAGGAGGGGGAGCACCAGAATAAAGTTTGAGTTTAGCCACTGGAGAAGAAGGAAGGGAGTTGGAGGCATAGAAGGAGAGAATTAATCACTGGATAGGCAATCCCTAGTTTTGAGCACAGTTAATTACCTACCTACCTACTTACTTTGTATTCTTGACTATATGTCATATTCCCATTAGTAGAGAAAGTATAAAACCCTTGCTGGCAGGAAGCCTGTTTATTTTTATATTCCCCAGCCCCGAGCACATAGTAGGCACTTCGTAAACATTCGTATTGATGATGATGACATTGTATATAAATTACTGCAAACGTCATGGAGCAGTAGAGTTTGTGCATATTTCTCTTTTTATGAAAGCTGTCAGGGACTTTAGGAAACATAATTTTTTGAAGCGGTACTTAAAGCATTACTCTGAAATTCATTAAGAGAGAAAGATCAAGGAGGAGATACTACAGAGAAATAAAAATATGTCGTCTGGTGAGAGGAAGTCGGGAGAAAAAAAATAACCAACATACATCTAAGGGAATACATATACACACACAGACTTTTTTTTTTTTTTGTCGAACTTTCATTTCCTGCTTTACCAAAGTAATCTACGTTGAGAATATCCATCCCCCACCCCATAGTAAAGCAGTTTTGCATTTTGGTTAACTGAACAAATCAATAGTGGCACCCAGTGGCTAGAAGGGTTAATCAGGGAAGGGCAATTTCTTTTTGAATCTCAGTTCTACCCACTATAGCTGTATTTAAAAATTAAACCACTGAGTCAAGCACTCGAAGAAAATGTCTGTTTGGGCTTGGACTCCCGGTAGCATTCTGTTTCCCACAAAAGCCTGTCTAATGTTCCCTCCCTTCTCCTTTTAGCAGTGGAGTCTACGAAGGCCCATCCTCCACCTTGGAGCCCAGGGCTGGTGGGCGAGAAAACCTCTGTAGTCTGGCACAGTTATGGGGATTGTTAAAAGCTTATTTATTCTATGTCCTCTCTAAAATTGAACAAGTATAATTATGTGCATTGCTGGAGTTCCAGGTCTTTCCTCAAAAGTACATCTGCCCCACCCCCCAAAGTTGCTGACGTCTGGTCCTTACTGGATTTCAAAAGGTGCATGAGCCAAAGGAAATGCAAACCTCTGCCAGTTAGCAGGATAGCCAATTAACCACGCCAGTGATAGGGAGCATGTAAATGCCCATGCCTGGCATTTGAGTTTCATCTTCATCCTTCCAGCGTATTGTTAGTAGTGGGAACATGTGACTTAGGCCAGGCCACTAATCACTTAGTCACCAGGCTTTACAAGGCTCTAAATCCTATTTATTAAGCTGTGTGGACTGTGCCTCTGACTCAGAAGGGAAGGTAGGCCCAGGTTACATACTGACATAGGGTAAGAATTGTTTCCTGTTCCAAAGAAACTAGAAGAGCTCCATGGCAGAGGTCATTAGTTGTCCCTAAATACTACCCTCCACTCCTGCCCCACAATTAAAAGTAATAGAATTTTAGCTGGGTGCATGGCCTCCTGGAGAAAAAAAAAACAAAACCCTATATTTTCCAGCTTCCTTTGCAGCTAGATGTGACCATGTGATGAAGTTCTGGCCAATGGAATGTAAATGGAATTCTTGCATGCAATTTCTGGGGAGTAGGACATATCCTTAAAAAGACCGGTCTTGCCTTTCTTTCCCTGTTCCTTCTAATGTTTGCTTGGAATCTAGTTTTGATGGCTGGAGCTTAGGCAGCCATCTTGGACTGTGAGGTGGCATAGAATGGTCAAATACCAAGATAGAAGAAATATGGGTCCCTGAGTGCCATGTCAATTCTGGGCATATTATAGACAGGCTCTTTTCCCTAGCACTTTCCTACTCAAAATGTGGTCTTTGATCAGCAGAATCAGGAACACTGGGGAACTTGTTAGAAATGCAAATACTCAGGTCCTATCCCAGACATACTGAACTAGAAACTCTGAGAGTGGGGCCTAGATATCTATGTTTTAACAAGCCCATGGTGATTCTGTTGTACTTTACAGTTTAAGAACCATTGCCCTAGACTATTAAAATATTTTCCCATTAAGGTATTTTTTATTGATTTTTCTCCCAAACTCTATCAACAAAAAGTATTGTGAACTAGGACATCCTGACATGTCTTTTCTTCTACCTATTTTCCCCCCACCAAATTTAAGAGTAGATATTATCAACATCAATAAAATTACAAAAATACATAAATTATGTATGGGTGAGGGCAGGACTCCTTAAAGCATAAAATTGAAGACAGATGAGAGTAAAACTGGTACTGCAAGCTAAAAATGTCCAAGGATAAGACCAGTTGAGTACGTGGAGGATAGTGTGATGGTTAATTTTATGTGTCAACTTGACTGGGCCATGGGGTGCCCAGATATTTGGTCAAATATTATTCTAGGTGTTTCTGTGAGGTTTTTTTTTTTTTCAGTTTTTATGGTTTTATTTAAACACAAATATGTCTGTGCATTTTCCTTGCTGTGCAGCCTGGCATTGGGATTGGTGGCGCTGATGGCCAGCTGGGCTGCTCTTTCCACAGGGGCGTTTTGGTTCTTGGAGGAAACATTGTGAGCAATCTCCGCACGGTAAAATTTGTTGCACATCAGCACTTTCTGCTCCTTGATGTTGTGGACCAGGAAATTCCAGAAGCCACTGGGCAGTCCGTGCTTTGTTTTCTTGTTGCTCCCATAACCAATGTTGGGCATCAAGATCTGGCCTTGAATCTTCTCCGATCTCTGTTGTCAGTACCTCTGGGTTTCCGCCAGTTATGCTTAATTTTGACGTATCAGTCTCACTGGTGCTGGACAAACTTCTTGGTCCTCTTTTTGACCATCTTGGGCTCCACAAGAGGTCTGAGAACAGCCATGATGCCGAATAGGAGATGGCTGCCACCTCTGCAGGGCTAGGAAGAGAGAGTGGAAGGTGTGAGGGTGTTTTGGGCTTAGATTAACATTTGAATCGGTAGACTGGGGGAAGCAGATGGCTCTCCCTACTGTGGGTGGACCCATCCAGTCAATTGAGAACCTGAATAGAACAAAAAGGTTAAGTACAAGGAAACAGTCTGCCTGATTATTTAAGCCTGGGCATTGGTCTTCTCCTGCCCCATCCTCCCATGTCCCAGCCTAGAATTTATACCATCTGCTGTCCTGGTGCTCAGTCGTTCAGACTCCAACTAGAAGTACATCATCGGCTTTCCTGGGTCTCCAGCTTGCTGACTGCAGATCTTGGGACTTGTCAGCCTCTATAATTGCATGAGCTAATTCCTTATGATTAATTCTGTGTGTGTGTGTGTGTGTGTGTGTGTGTATATAAATCTCCTACTGGTTCTCTGGAGAACCCTGACTCATATAGACAGAGAGGCAGTATGGCAGAGAAAAAAGAGCCAGGGAGTCCTGGATTTCAATTCTGGTTTCGTTACTAACTAGCTATGAAGTGGCTTAGCCTTTTGAATCTCACTTTCTTCAGCTGTAAAACGGAGCTAATCGTACCTTCTTTTCTAAGACAAGATTTTGACAAGATTAAAAGAGATGATGTTTGTAGAACACCTAACATAGTGTTAGAGCAAGACCCTGTCTCTAAAAAAAAAAAAAAAGAACCAACTTCCAACTTGGCAGCCATGTGAGCTACCGGGGAAGTGTATCTTCCAGCCTCCTGACTTCAACTCTTCCAGCTGCAACTCCAGATATAGTGAGCAGAGACATACTGTCCCCACTGTCCCTTATCTGAATTTCTGACCCACAGAAATCAAAAGATACAATAAATTCTTACTGTCTTTTTTTTTTTTTTTTTTTGAGACAGAGTCTTACTCTGCCACCCTGGGTAGAGTGCTGTGGCATCAGCCTAGCTCACAGCAACCTCAAAACCCTGGGGTCAAGCAATTCTCCTGCCTCAGCCTCCCGAGCAGCTGGAACTACAGATGTGCACCACCACACCCGGCTAATTTTTCTATTTTTAGTACAGATGGGTCTCGCTCTTGCTCAGGCTGGTCTCGAACTCCTGACCTCAAGCAATCCTCCTGCCTCAGCCTCCCAGAGAGCTAGGATTACAGGCGTGAGCCACTGTGCCTGGCCATTATTGTTGTTTTATGCCACTGCCTTTCTGGATGATTTGTTATACAGCAGTAGATAACTAATATGGGGTGGGGGTGAATTTCCTCAGAGCTCAGTCGCAGCTGACTGTGCTCATGGAAGTTAATGGCAGGCCTGGAGGGGACATGTCTGACCAGCCTCCAGTCAGAGGGAAGGAAGTGACAAAAGGATCATCTATTCCCCTTGAATAAGTTTCCATTACCATAATATTTAGGCCTACATTTTAAAAAAAAATTTAAATATTACATAAGATTTTAAGATATTGTCTAAAAAAGAAAACCTGAAGATACTTGAGAACTAATTCATAATTAAGTTGTAGCCTTGGGAGACCAACGCCCTAGATTTGTGTTTGTACACAAATCTCCAGTTTGTTACAAGGGACTGGAAACTCCAAATAACGGTGGCTTAAGAAAGAGAGAAGTTTATTTCTCTTACACATAAAAGAAGTCCAGAGTAGGCAGTCCAAAGCTGATAAAGTGACTTCACAAAATTGTCAGAGACTCAAGCTCCTTCAGTCTTATGGCTCTCACATTCTCAGTGTAGGTTGTATCTCATGGCCCAAGATGGCTGCAGAATTCCAGCCATTATGTTTGCATTACAGCCAGCAGGAAGGAGGGAGGGATAAAAAAGGGTGCACACAATCTCCATTTAAGGACATTTTCTGGAAATTGCACCTAAAATTTCTGCTTATATCTTATTGGCCAGAAGTTAGTCTCCTGGCCACACCCTGGAACTTCGGGTCTCACAAGGCTGTTGGCTGGAGGCTGCCCTTAGTTCCTTGAGGCCACATGGCCTCTTGCTTCCTCAAAGCCAGCAAAGGAGAGAGAGACTCCACCTTTCCCAAGGCTGCCAGGGAGGAAGGAATTATAGTTTTCGCTTCAACAGCTATGTTTCTAGAATGGATATTGGGGGACTCAGAGTTCATACTCCTACATTGTATCAGTAGGGATTAGTTTCAGCTCTGTGTGATTGAAAACCCTAAATAACAGTGGTTTAAACAAGATAGGAATCTAGTCACATCAAAGTCTGGAGAATGACACTCCAAGACTGGTATGGTAGCTCTTCTTTAGGAAATGCTCCCAGATCCAGACCTTTTCTATATCCTTCTATCTTATCTGTGGTCCGTGTCCTCGATTACTAAGGTCATCTACGGTTTAACCATTCAACATGGCTACCCAACCTCCAGCCAAGACTTGCTACGTAACTGTGGGGCCTGGTGCGAAATAAAAATGCAGAGCTCCTTGTTCAAAAGATTATTAAGAATGTCAGGCCGGGCGCGGTGGCTCACGCCTGTAATCCTAGCACTCTGGGAGGCCGAGGCTCAAGGTCAGGAGTTCGAGAGCAGCCTGAGCAAGAGTGAGACCTCATCTCCACAAAAAATAGAAAAATTAGCTGGGTATGGTGGTGCGTGCCTGTGGTTCCAGCTGCTTGGGAGGCTGAGGCTGGAGGATCACTTGAGCCCAGGAGTTTGAGGTTGCAGTGGGCTATGATGATGCCACTGCACTCTAGCTGGGGCAACAGAGTGAGACCCTGTCTCAAAAAAAAAAAAAAAAAAAAAGAAAGAAAGAAAGATAAAAGAAAAAAGAATGTCAATACAATGACAGCAGAGCATTAAACCAAACACAGGGCCCCTGTTAGTGTGGGGCCCCTTGTGGCTGCACAGCTCACGCACCCATGTTGCTGGCCCTGCCATTCCAGCCAGGAAAGAGAAAGGAACTATGATCACTGTGGCAGCAGCATGTGGCTAGAGGCCACATCTGGCAGAGCACCTCCTGTAGAAGCGAAATACTACTGTTTTTGCCTTAAGTGTTTAATCTTAATTATCTCCCTAAAGGCCCTTATTTCCAAATACTTCCACACTGGGAGTTAGGGCTTCAACATATGAATTTGGGGGGATGCAGTTCAGCCCATAACAGCAGAGGATGTAGACCTGACCTCTTGATGGGAGAGGTGTTAAAGAATTTGGGCCACATTTAGAAACTGCCAAGATCACTTAGTTTTTTCCTCTGGGAAACCATTCTTCCCCCTTCTCAGTCTACATGATTTGGTTAGAGCCTACTTCTGCTCTAGCTCTTAGGGTAAGCCATGCATCCTGGCTTGGCCAAAGCATCACATTCCCTTGGTCACAATGGTAGTTTCTGAGATGGGCGTGTGACCTGGATTGCTTTAGTTACCTGTAACAGATACAACTCCAGTTAATTTAAACAGTATCGGTTACCTATTACTGTGTAGCAGACGACCCCCGCCCCCAAACTCAGTGGGTTAAAACAACCATTTATTTAGCTAACGATTCTGCTGCGAGGTCCTTCTGACCTGGCCAGGCTTGGTGGATCTCAGCTGAGCTCCTTCATGTGTCTCTGCACAGTTGACAGGTCGGCTGGGACTGGCTGGTTCCAGATGGCCTCACATATCTGGAGATTGGCTGGCTAGCAGCTGGGGGGGTTAGGCCATGTGTCTCTCATCTTCTAAAAGGCTAGCTGTGGCAGATTCACATGTCGGCAGGGTTCCAAGAATAGCAAGTGGGCAAGCTCCTATGCACAAGCACTTCTCAAGGCTCTGTGTTGATCTCATTTATTAACACACTATTGGCCAAAGAGAGTATCATGGCCAACCCAGATTCAAGGGGTAGTGGTGGAGGGTTTGGTGGACAGATCTTTAAAGTAGCCACATGGTCCCCCTCCTGGTACTCATGCCCATGTATAATCCCCTCTCCTTGAGGGTGGACACAACCTATGACTTGCTTCCAACAAATAGAGTATGGCAAAGGTTATGGGATGTATGTGACTATGAGGCTACAGTACATAAAAGTATAGTACCATCTTGGTGGAGTCTCTCTCTCCTTTGCTGACTTCGAGGAAGCAAGGAGCCATGTTGGGAAATCCCACATGGCCTCAAGGAACTAAGGGCAGCCTCTAGACAACAGCTGCAAGAATCTTAAGTCCTCAGTCCTACAACCACAAGGAACTGAAATCTGCCAACAACCTCAGTGAGCTTGGAAGCAGATCCTTCCCCAATTGAGCCTCAGATGAAACCCCAGCCCCAGCCAACATCTTGACTATGGCCTTAGGAGACTCACAGCTCATGTGAGCTGTGCCCAGATTCTTTAACCACAGAAATGTGGATTGATTTAAGCTGCTAAGTTTGTGGTAATATTGTTATGTAGCAATAGATAGCTAGGACAGAAGGGAAGAATATATGACTATTTTTGTTATATGAGTCAATTATTATGTTGTCTGTACTTTAAAATATGGATTAGTAGGTTCGGCTGCCATAACAAAATACCACAGACTGGGTGGCTTAAGCAACAGACACTTATTTTCTCACAGTTTTGGAGGCTGAAAGTCCAAGATCAAGGTCCTTGCAGGGTTGTTTTCTGCTGAGGCCTCTCCTTCTGGCTTGTAGACAGCTGCCTTCATACTGTGTCCTCGCATGGAAAGAGAGATCTATCTCCCTTGTGTCTCTTCTTTTTCTTATAAGGACGCCAGTTCTATTGGATTAGGGCCTCACCCTTATGACTCGTTTTACCTTAATTACATCACTAAAGGCCCTGTCTCCAAATACAGTCACATTGGGGATTAGGGCTTTAACAAAGGAATTTGGGAAGGACACAACAAATAACAAAGTATTTCTGTATAGTGTGACATATATGTGTATTTTTGTTTAGTCTATACCATGGAAGAAGTCGGTTAACATTTGAAATACCCTAATGAAGAATGCTTAGTTAGCATCTGAAAAGCCCGAATCAGAAACCCACACTCCAAAGACAGCTACCACAAGCACATTAGCTATCTAAATTTACACCAGAGGGTTCACCAATTGGCATAAAGAATGTTAGAAATAAGTTTTCATTGATAAAAAGGGTGACGTTCAAGATGTGGAGGGTGACTAGAAATACTATACCAACACCTCTGCTGTTGCCTGAAGGGAGTCTATGAAGGTGGCCAAACACCCTTGGCTGCGGTGCCCCAGGCCACTGATTTGTTTACTCCTGTGGCCTGCCACTCGACAGAGGACATTGTGCCGTTCTAACTGGAGGGTTAGTTGAATCCTGCCTCTTAAATATTGTCACATCTATGCTCAGTGTACCTTTCACGCAAGGTACTTGTTGGCATGCCTAAGGGCAGAGACTGGGCACTTCACTGAGTTACAAGAGCAGATTGCATAACTGTTTTTGTGCCTGCTTGTAATAAATGTTGTTACGTGTGATTTCTGATTCAGCTGGAGGCTGGTTATGATTCTTTAAAATAGTGATTTCTAACAGAACCCCTGGTAGTGAGGTTGGGAGGGACGGGACCAGGGGGCTCTTAACCTGGGGTTCAAGGAGAGAATTCACAGGATCTGTGATTTGGTGGAGGCAAAAAACGACATCTTTCTTTTCACTGAAATTTATCATTTCCTTCAATCGCAAATGTTGACAACAAACCACAGTAGTATTGACAGTACCCGTGATTCTGTCCCCAATCGAAATCACATTCTCATTGTTGCAGACAGCTCGAAATATCGTTTATGCTCATCAACATCATAAAATGATGGTGGTTATCAGACTGCTACAGAATCTTGTTATTTGATGATTTTATTAAGAAGCACATAAATTTCTACATCACGAATTTGTTTTAATAATTTGCTAATGATTTCAATGTCATTGCTTTCCTTTGTAATCCGATGTATTTATTTATGGTTAAGGACTTCGTTCTGGAGGCTTCTGTCATTCACGAGATAGTCCCAATATACGACGTACACTCAAGGCCAGGCTTGTCATTAAAATGGCAGTGATTGGAAGCTCGTGTTTCAAATTGTCTCCTGATTTTTTCAATTTGAGGGCCGACTTCATCTGAGATCTGATTAGATTATGGTTGTTTTTGCCTCATAATGTGGCTGACGAAGAGCTTATACTATACGAAACATCTGCTCTGCCTCCATCTTGTTCGGGCGTGCTTGTATTATTAGCATTATTTTTAACACATGGTTTCTTCTCAGGAATCTTTTTAAGTCCTATGGCTCATTTGGGAGTTAAAACTAGGTCATGTGATCAGTAAATCCACATCACTAGGCACCTGTAAGCTGCAATGTGTCACAATATGCTGATGGCAGAGGAGGGAGGGGGCTTCCGGCTCCTCTCCTGGAGTCACGCAGGTGCCACCCGTGACCACGACTCACTGTTGTATGGCCCAGATAAGGGCATTCATGAGTGGCAATCTGCATGGCAAACACAAATGGAGACTATTCACTTTGACTTTAATCTACAAATAAAAAAGGAATTAATCTCAATATTTACATTACAACTTTATGTATAGGTTTTAATCCTAAAAAATAAGAGAGAAATTAAAATTGTAAAGTTGTCAACAAACCTCAAAGGCTAGCCAAAGCCTTTGGTATTAGCATTTTTTGGCAGTCACATGGCATAATAAATACATGTGGCATTTACTAAAGCCCCTAGGTCATAGTCGTTCATACATTGATTTTATTCATTTATTCATTCAACAAGTATTTATTAACCACTGTTCCATGCCAGATTCTGTGCTAGGCACTCTGGTTCCAAGATGAATACTCTACATTCTGCACCTTCGCTTGGCCACAGTCCAAGAGGAGACGAATAGTGAACAGTCTTGGGACACTGGGAGAAGGGGGACTCTGTAGGTGAGTACAGGCTTGGGGGCACAGGGGTGGGGAGCCGCTGGCTTGGGCATGGGCTCAGTCTGGAAGTGACCCCTGGTCTGGAGAGAGGACATGTGTTGGGCATGGCTGGGAAGTTGGAGAGGACCTTCCAGCCTTACAGAAGGAGCTCACAGTGAGTTTTGGGCCAGTTGCTCATCATGGGTGCTGGGCACCTGGTGAGTGGCAGGAAGCAGGATGGGGCCAAAGCCTGGGACACAAAGCCTTCATGTCCTTTGGAGGACTCTTGATTATATCATAGGGTGATGGGATGGATTTTTTGGTGTAGTTTTTTTTGTTTGTTTTTCGGACCGTAGGCAGGACTTATTATTTATTTTAACCTGTTGAGATCTTTTTCTATTCTGATTAGTCCTACATTTTGTGCCATGAAAGTTGTTGAATGGGATTGGGATATGTAAAGCAAATCACTAAAGACAGCAGATTCCACTGAAGGGAAATGCGTAAGGTGACAGACACTCCCCTGCACTGCCACTCTGGGGTAGGGGTTGGGAGAAAACAGTCAAACCACTTGCTCTCCATTTTGGTGTCATTTCAACTTCAAATAAACCACTGAAGGAGATACAATAAGAGGGAAAAATCCCTGGCCAGAAAATATATCATGCCACACTATGGTGTGATGGCAAAATGCTTCCCTATAAAAAATGAAAAAGGAATCTGTAACATCTAATTATACTCCAGCAAGTTCTTGTTCGATAAAACAACGAACATTGCCAATCACCAGTTTTCCCTTCTACACATGACAGTGTCCAGATTTGGACACTTGGAATCTCACACGAGGGAGACTCTGACACCATTTGAAATGATGATGGAGGAGTTGGAGATTTGATGATTCTTTTCCCTTTTTAGTATGGTAAAATTGGCCTAGATATTTTTGTCTTCCCAAATATGCCTGGGGCTGTGGCTGCTGGTAAAGGAAGGCAGAGGCGGGAGCCAGGCCTTTTCATCTTTGCAGGGAAAATCTGAATTCAGGCCGGCGTGTAGTCACTGAGCTTTATTACCGCTTTCTGCCTGCCTCCGGGTTTGAGAAGGTCGCTGCAGCCCAAACCCTCTCCCAGTTTACTGGATCTCATCTCACTGTGTCCCGACACACCAACTCCTCTTCTTGGAGACACCTTACCCCGAGGCTTCTCAACAGCTCCAGTTGAGCTGGTTGTTTCCTATGATTGGGGCACAGCTGTCATTCTGGGGTGTCCCTTCCTCATTGTGGAGATTCCCTTCGACTCTATCTTGGGGGGCACCCCCAATTTCCCGGATCCCACATTTTCCTCCTTCCTGATTTTTCCTAACATTTTTGTAGCTCATGTCTTACAGGAGCTTCCTGAGAAAGGATGCATGGGCAGCAATTTTTGGGGACCTTGCATGTCAGAGAGACATTTTTCTACACTCATACTTAACTGATAGTTTGGCTGGATATAGAATTCTAAGTCGAATCATTTTCTTTTAGAATTTTAGAGGCATTTTTCCATCTTCTCCCAAATTCATGCTACTGTTGAGAAGTCCAAAGCCATTCTGATTCTTAGACTTGTGTAAGTCTAAGAATTTATATGGGTCTATTTTCATCCATTGTATTAAGTACTCAATGGTCCTTTCAATCCATAAACTCGTGTCCTTCAGGTATAAGAAATTTTCCTGAATTAGCCCTTTGATGTGTTCTTTCCCTCTGTTGCCCTGTTCTCTCTAAAACTTTTATTTGGACTTTTGGATTAATCATTTTTCAAAAAAACCCTTCTATTTCTTATCTCTTTTTCTATTTTCTGGGAAATGTTCCCAACTTTATATTCCAATCTTTCTACTTAATTTTTCATTTCTGCTGTCATATTTTAAATTTCTAATAACTCAATTTTTATTCTCTGAAAGTTCCTTTTTATTCCCTGAATGCTGCTTTTTATTGCTATTAAAATAATGCCTCTTCTGGGACATTATCGACAGGTAAGTGTGTGTGTGTGTGTGTGTGTGTGTGTGCATATGTGGGTGTGTGAAGTTTACATTTCTGGCATGGTCTCTATTTCCTCTGGATTGCTTTATCTGTTTGTTTGGGTCCTGGTCATTCAGGTTAGAAGTTTGCCTTAGATGCCTGCTGATCCCCAGTTATCCGTCCACACTTTATAGCAGGGCACTTAAAAGCTGAGGGAGAAGCTCTATGCGTGTGAATGAGGCTTGCCGATTGCAGACTTCCTCCAGAGCAGAGCTTTTCAAAGCATGGTCCCTGGATTGGCAGCAACAGCCTCAACTGGGGATGGCTAAGAAATGCACATTCTTGGGCCCTACCCCAGATTTACTGAGTTAGAAACTAGGGGCCCAGCAGTCTGTGTTTTAACAAATCCTCCAGGGGATTCTAACGCAGCCTCAAGTTTTAGAAACCCCTTCTAAGGTGAGCTGGACAAATCTTTTCATTGGAAAAATCTCTGATGTCAATATTCAATCTCCTTTTGAGAGGGTCTAAGCCTGAATGTCAAGTTTCTAGGAGTTGAGTGGGCAAGAGTGCTGGGCTAGGGCACAATATTCAGTATGAGAATCTACCTACACCTAATCTCCCTCTTTGCACTTGGGCATCCTACCCTCTATCCAGAGACCCTCTCCAGATACTAAAAGTCCATTCTTCTGTTGGGGGCGGGGGGATGAGGGTGGAGGGACTGTCCCTTAGGTGCGTAGAGCAGAGGACGGCGTCTGAATATCTGCTGCTCAAATGGATTTTCAACTGATTCTCCTGTTTTCGGTCCTGGTTTCACCTTGACTTCCAGAAGTACCTGGTGTTGCCACTTTGGAGTCTTTGGAGGGGGAGGGGGATTCTGCAATGCAGCTCGGGTAGCTTCTTGGCTAGCCCCAGTGCGGTTTCAGATGCAGCATTCTCAGCCCTGCTCTGAGTTAGTCATCACGCAACCTTCTGTTTTCCAGCTTCCAAAGCTCTGGGCTATTTTCTCCTTTCCTGCTCTCCTCACACTCGAAGGTGAATGCCTTTTAAAAATCCCTTTACTATTATTTTAATGAAGCTTTGGAATGAAGCAGCAGGATGAATGCATGTGTTCAATCCTCCAGCTTTAACCAGACATACCATTATTCTCTCAAAGTGTTCCCTTTGGGGACGAGGAACTATATAAACCATCAATGAGAGAACAGAGTTTCCAAAATTGCTCCCTACTGCCGCTACTGTAATCGTGTCAGGGCTGGGGGATCTGGCTACATTGTGGCCTGTCTGGGCCCCCTGGGTAAAAGGGCAAAGGATCCAGGGCCTACTGTCATTTTGACAGAGTAAACTTAGGAAAATACTGCTCTCCTCCCTGGCTGCAGGAGCCGAGCGTGGCACTGTTTATATCTTTCAGGGGAGGCTTCATTGAGCTCGCTCACCTGCACACCTCCCGGCTCTCCTCTCCCTTCCCCTGACCATAGGTGCTGGCGTTCCTGCCCCCGCCTGACCCCTTATACCTAGAAGGACCCTTCTGTCCCCTTTGCCTGTCCAAACCCTGCTCATTCCTCCAGGTCCAGATGAGATGCCCCCATTCCCTACGTATTCTTCTGCTTCTCTGCTCTGACTTCATTGGCTCGTAGGCAGCATTAGTCAGCATCACACAATTGAGCCCTATGGTGTCACCCCATGAGGACAAGGACCAAATCCAACCTCTTTTCTGGGCCCAACATCATGCTGGGAACACCGTGGATACTAAATATATATTTTTGATTGATTGATGAGGACATATTGTGATCGTCTCTTATATTCTTTATTATTAATATAGATCCTTTATTAATATATTAATATATGACACATAATATGTATTAAAAAGTGACAAGCAATATCCTTACTTTCTCTTTCCTTACAGTTTTTCTCTTGGTACAATCTTGCCCCACGAGTCTAAAGAAAAGGTAACAGATTTTGCTATACTAGTTGATTATCAGTCTGTTTTTTAATGATAGAATTTCTGCCTGATAGGTTTTTCTTTTTTTTTTTGAGACAGTCTCACTCTGTTGCCCGGGCTAGAGTGCCATGGCGTCATCCTAGCTCACAGCAACCTCAAACTCCTGGGCTCAAGTGATCCTTCTGCCTCAGTCTCCCGAGTAGCTGGGACTACAGGCATGCGCCACCATGCCTGGCTAATTTTTTCTATATATTTTTAGTTGTCCGATTAATTTCATTCTATTTTTAGTAGAGACGAGGTCTCGCTCTTGCTCAGGCTGGTTTCGAACTCCTGAGCTCAAACAATCCGCCCGCCTCGGCCTCCCAGAGAGCTAGGATTACAGGCGTGAGCCACCGCGCCCAGCCAGGTTTTTCTTAAACACATGAAAAATACATTGCACAAAGTGTTCGAACAAGTTTTTCAGAAATCAAAATGAATTCACCAATAGTCCCATCATAGTAACACATTAAACAATTTTCGTTTTTCCTCGTTCCCTTTCAATCTCCTCTTATCTACTGTTTTAAAAAATTGAGGCAAAATTCGCATAATATAAAATTAACTATTTAAAGTGAGTAAGTCAGTGGCATTTACTGCATCCACAATGTTATGCAACTGTCACCTCTATCTAGTTCTAAAACATTTTTGTCATCCCTAAATATTATAAAACATTGTACCCATTAAACGATCGCTCCCTATTCTCCCTTCCTCCCAGCCTCTGGCAATCACCAATCTGCCTGACCCACTTTCTTTTTTTTTTCTTTTTTGAGACAGGGTCTTGCTCTGTCATCCAGGCTAGAGTGCCGTGGCATCAGCCTAGCTCACAGCAACCTCAAACTCCTGGGCTCAAGCGATCCTCCTGCCTCAGCCTCTGGAGCAGCTGGGACTACAGGCGCATGACACTACACCCGGATAATTTTTTCTGTTTTTTGTAGAGACGAGTCTTGCTCTTGCTCAGGCTGGTCTCGAACTTCTGGCCTTAAGCAATCCTCCCACCTCGGCCTCCTGGAGTGCTAGGATTACAGTCATGAACCAACATACCCGGCCTGCTTGATTCACCTTTAAAAACATTAATTCTTTATTGTAAAAGATGAATAACATAAAATGCACTATCTTAACCATTTTAAGTGTACGGTTCGGTCGCATTAAGTACACTCACAATGCTGTGCAACCATCTCCAGCATCCATCTCCAGAACTTTTCATCTTCCCAAACAGAAACTCTCTCCCCACTAAACACTAAATCCTTATTGTCCCCTTCCCCTACTACCTGGCAACTGCCGCTCCATTTTTCTGTCTCTGTGAATTTGCCTACTCTAGGTACCTCATATAAGTGGAATTATACAGTATTTTGCCTTTCGTGTCCGGCTTATTTCACTTAGCGCAATGTCCTCAAGGTTCATCCATGTTGTAGCATGTGTCAGAATCGCCTTCTTTTTTAGGGTCGAATAATATTCCATTGTGTGATTCCAGCACGTTTTGTTCATCCATTCATCTGCTGACAGACACTTGGCTCGCTTCCGCCTCTTGGTGATTGTGAATACTGCTGTTGTGAACATGGGTGGGGTGTGTAGCCTTGTTTGAGTCCCTGCTGCTCGTCCACTTGTGACACAGCTGTGACGGTTCCTCAGACACAGTTTGGAGTTCCACTATTTTATTGAATGTTATAGCACATCTGCTTTTTTTCAATTTGGTCTTTATAATCATCCTTCTCAATAGTTGCTTAATAGTCCAACTGAGTGACTTGATTTGCAGAAAGTAATGCAGGGCCAGTTTAGACAAGCTCTTACAGGCCTTCGCATCCCGGGTCTTTTGAAATTTTGGAGTGGGACACGTTTGGAAAACTCTCCTTGGGGGAAGCAATTTGATCTCACAGCACGGACACCCTCTGACCTTCTTCCTCTGACCTTCCATCCCATCCCCATCAAAGCTTCAGGAAAGCAAAAGGAGACAACTGTGTCCTGAAAACAGACAATGAGCTTAAAAACAAAGAGTAGTTTCTCTGAAGTTCAATGCTGAAAATAGGAGGGGGAAAAAAGGAGGTGAGAAGAAACTGAAAGAAACGCAGAAGTGAATTGCGATGAATTTGCATTCAGCCTCAGAGGGCATGTGCAAGGCGAGCAGGCGAGGCGAGCTGAGTGCCAGGCCCTTGCCACCTCTGCCTTCGCCCTGGGAGCATCTAAAGGCTCTCTGAGCTGGTCTCACACAAATCTGGTGTCGATGCTGGGTGTCCGCTGGGACCCCAGCAGGGGTTGTTGACTGTGGCCTGATCTGTGTGGTCTCTCCATGTGGCTTCTTGGCTTCCATCCTTGGGTAGCGCTCATAACGCGCCCGGAACACTGACCTCTTTAGCTCGTGTCAGGTGATATAAGCGACACTCAGGCCCCTTCAGATAACAGGAAGCAACAGGGGCATAAAATAGCTTTAGAGGACCCAGGGATGCCCTCTGGACAGCCCTGGGTGCCTGGTGTGGAAACAAAGTGTTTTGTTTGGCTTTGTTTTCCTTGCGGAGTCTACTCTTCCAGCCCCCAGTCGCCTTTACAGTATCACTTGAAGCAACAAAGCAGCTTAATTATGCTGCCTTTTAAAACTTTGAACCAGGCAGGCTCCACTCCTTGTGCTAAAATCCCTTCCCTCCTTTCAGAGCTGAAAGAGCTTCCCTGCTCAGCCTGGTTTTAAAACCCTTACATCAAGCATGGAAAATTCTATAAATACCAAATGCAAACCTGGAGTTTAACCTTTAATTATTCTAGCCTCCAGCTCGACCTCCCAATTCTACCATTTTCTTTCTGCACATAGGCCCTCTTTAAACTCTGTCCGGAGCTTGATCAACATTAATAATAAAAAAAATCTCGTTGGGAAGACTTTCAGAGCCGCCTGAATAGAAATTGTCAAAGTGGGTGTGATCTTTGGAGAAACACTTATCTGGCAGCCTGTGGCGCCACATTGATGCAGGAGGTTTGGCTCCGTTCGATGGTCTGAAATCACCGCAATCCCCCGCCAAGCAGGTAAAGCAGGTATATGCTGACTTGCTGCCACTTCCCCCCGGGTGGTCTTCTGGGTGCATCTGCTCCGAAGACCACTGCTCTAGTTATCTACAAACCACCTCCAAATTAGTGTCTCTGAACATGAGTCATTTAGTTTGCTCCCAAATCTGCAATTTGGCCAAGGCCAGTGGGTCCGGTTTGTCTCTGCTCCACCGGGCATCCTCTGGGGTGGCTTAAAGGATGGAGGGTACTTGACAGCTGAGGACAAGGAGCATCTAAAGGCTCTCTGAGCTGGTCTCACACAAATCTGGTGTCGATGCTGGGTGTCCGCTGGGACCCCAGGAGGGGTTGTTGACTGTGGCCTGATCTGTGTGGTCTCTCCATGTGGCTTCTTGGCTTCCTCGCAGCATGGCACTGGGTTCTAAGGGTGAGTGTCCCGAGGGAATAAGGTAGAAGTGCGTGGCATTTTTTATGACCTAGCCTCGGAAGTCACATAGCTTCACTTCTGCCGTATTCTATTGGTTGAGGCAGTCATGAAGTCCTAATCAGGTTCAAGGGGAGTGGGTGTAGACCTGACCACTAGAATGGTCATTGTCATTGGAGTGTCATTGTCACATTGTAAGAAGAGCCTATGGCAAGGGAGATACTGTGGTGACCGTCTTAGTCTGCTTGGGCTGCCATAACAAAATAATACCACAGACCGGGGGGCTTAAACAACACAAATTTATTTCTCACAGTTTTGGAGGCTGAAAGTCCAAGATCAAGGTGCCAGCAGGGTTGGTGGCCAGGGGGCCTCTCTTCCTGGTTTGTAGACAACTGCCTTCTCCTTGTAGCCTCACATGGCCTTTCCTGTTTGTGTGCATGGAAGGTGCAATTTCTCTGGCGTCTCTTCCTCTTCTCATAAAGACACCAGTCCTATCGGATTAGGGCCCCACCCTCATGACCTCATTTAACCTTATAGGCTCCATTTCCAAATACAGCCACATTGAGGGTTAGGACTCCAACCTATGAATCTTGGGGGACACAGTTCAGTTCATAACAGTGGCCACTTTTGGAAAATACAATCTGCCACAAGCCCTTAGTTGTTTTACTCTCTCTTTGGGTCACTCAAATTGAAATCATCCTTTTTTTTTTTTTTTTTTTTGAGACAGAGTCTCACTCTGTTGCCCGGGCTAGAGTGCCGTGGCGTCAGCCTAGCTCACAGCAGCCTCAAACTCTTGGGCTCAAGCGATCCTCCTGCCTCAGCCTCCTGAGTAGCTGGGACTACAAGCATGCGCCACCATGCCCAGCTAATTTTTTCTATATGTTTTTAGTTGCTCAGCTAATTTCTTTCTATTTTTTTAGTAGAGACGGGGTCTAGCTCTTGCGACGGGTGGTCTCGAACTCCTGAGCTCAAAACAATCCACCCACCTCTGCCTCCCAGAGTGCTAGGATTACAGGCGTGAGCCACTGCGCCCAACCTTGAAATCATCACCTGCCTAAGTGATAGGCAGGTCAAAGGACAGTGCTGAGTTTGACCTGCAGGTGAGATTTGGAAGATGTTACCCTGTGAAAGTCTCTCCCTTCCTGAGCCAAGTCTACCTGCCAAGCTCGGGACAAAGAAATGTTTGAGGACTAGCAGCGTAGTCTTCACTTCTAACCTAGCTGTGTAACAGGGCCACAGGGAACACTGTGTCTACCAGTTCAAACTTTGATCCCTGTGGTGGTTTTGTATTGTGTCACCTTGGCTAATCTGGAGTGATGCTTCCCAGAATTCCCTTCCTTTTATGGTTCCAGATTAGAGTTGGTCAGAAGAGAAATTTGCACAACATCTGGAAGGGGGAGGAGAAGCAAGCTGTCACTCCTCTCTGGTTGTCATGGTTAGATGCAGTGAAGGTGCCGGAAGGTGCCAGCTTGCCCTTATTCTCTCCTGTTCTGCATCCAGCTCTTCTTTCCAACTACTGGTCCTGCTAAACCATGACCACCCCAATCCCACCACCAGACATAGAGCCACAACCTCCATGGGCTTCTTTCTCCCCAAGGTCCCCTCTGCGGCCCCACTCAGGCAGCTGCACGTGCCTGGCTTCGGGAAGGCTGGCTAGTGCTTCTTCTCCAATCTTCCACCTTCTCCTTGCAGACCCTTCCTTTCCTAGCCTCTCCCATGACTGGGTGAGATCTTATTCCTACACGAAGCCCTTACTCCATAATATTCATAGAATCTGCTTCCCTGCTTGGACTTTGACTGATACAACCCTCCTCCTTCTCTCTGCCCCAGTCTTTTCACGGAAATGGGCAGGTATGGGTGGCTTCCCATGAATTTGATGAGAATTATTCATAACAGAGACCTCAGGGCCAACCAATGCTCTCCCCTCCACCTGGGAACCACATCGTAGCCTTATACTTGCATCAGCCCAGGGAAAACCCTGGGGAGAAGGACCACATTCATGCACCCCATTTCCTCAGTAGGTTCTACTCTCATGGGAATATAAGGCATGGTTCTCACCTGCCGGAGGCCTGGCCACGTCCTTGAGCCAGGATTGTCAAACGCTTAAAGATAAGCAACAATGCTTGAAGACAAAATGGACTCAGCTTTGTACGGGAAATAGAAATGACATAGCTCAGAGGTTCAAGGGGTAAGATATTTTCTGGGGTGGAGGAATGGTCAGTATTATTTGACACTTTTGTTTAATTGCAGTTGGGCACCAACTCTGGCTGCCAGTGACTCATGCCCTGATCAAGATTTGCACAATGGGCGGGGCACGGTGGCTCACGCCTGTAATCCTAGCACTCTGGGAGGCCGAGGCGGGTGGATCGTTTGAGCTCAGGAGTTCGAGACCAGCTTGAGCAAGAGCAAGACCCCGTCTCTACCAAAAATAGAAAGAAATTAATTGGACAGCTAAAAATATATAGAAAAAATTAGCCGGGCATGGTGGCACATGCCTGTAGTCCCAGCTACTTGGGAGACTGAGGCAGGAGGATCGCTTGAGCCCAGGAGTTGGAGGTTGCTGTGAGCTAGGCTGACGCCACGGCACTCTAGTCCGGGCAACAGAGTGAGACTGTCTCAAAAAAAAAAAAAAAAAAAAAGATTTGCACAATGGAGGGAAAGGAAACCAGAGGGTTAGAACAGAGTTTCTGGCTCAGAGTGGGGCCCATCTCATGGTCTCTATGCCTCGAATGGCGCTGTTGGAGCTGGCGGCAGCAAAGGGTGCGCCCTTTCACTTTCTGAAGCTGGGAGGAAAAGCACCTCATCTCTGGGCGCTGGATAGTTCCAAAGTGTGTCCTGGTTTTTTCCATGACATCGTTCTCTCCCTCCAGCTTTAGAAACAGTGTGAAGACAACAACACAAGCTGGCTTGTAAGGGACAGGTCTTCCTTGCCTTCAACGACAGCACCATAAAAATTCCTTAACACTAAAAAAAAAAAAAAAAATCAATTCACCCAAGAAGTTAATAAATCTGTTTGATATGGTGATCTCACTTTCAAGTGACTTTGAAGTGTGCTCAGACCCAACGGTGAAACATTTTTAGCACCCTCCCCACTATATGTATATCCATTTATGAATTATATTCACGCGCTAATGTTTTCTGCTCGATCACAAGGCCACGTGTATGCGTATGAGGTTCATTGCTAACAACAGAGGTTGAAAGTCCACATTTCAAATTATCTTCTTGCTATTGTTGAAAGTTTTAAAATGTACACCTTGCCAAATCAGGTGAGATGGGCCTCGTTACTCACAATTGGCTCAAAGAGTCTTGTACTCATAAAACTGCCAACGCCACCAGTTTCCTCCTTGATTGTGCTTGCGTCACAGTGTTATCTTCGAGCCACAGTTTCCTTAGAGGAACCATGTTAAGCTCCTTGCCCATTTTGTGATGATTAGTTTAGTTAGAGCTAGATAATATAATCTATAAAGCCACTCAACATGTCACACATAACAGTCCATTTGCTGGAAGTGAAATATCATGTAAGAGGATGCTGTCAATGCCTCCTCCAAGTTCTGGGCCTCTCACCCTTCCCTGAGCTTTCCTGCCACACTGGATGCTGTGTGCTGACATACGGCCTGAATGCGGATCCAGGGTCACTCTGCATGGTTCATGGTGGTAACTGTAACAGTCAGCTGTTGCTCCAATGATGCTGCATAACAAACACTCTAAAGCTCAGTGGCTTACAACAGCAGGTATTTTTTTTTCCTTGCTTGTGGTCCTGAAGGGCTCTGGGGGTTTGATTGATCTTGGCAGGGCTTGGCTATTTCAGGCTACAGGTTGCTGGGTTTGGCCCTAGGTTGCAGGTTTGGTGTAGGCCTGGAGCCCAGACTGATGTGACCACAGCTACCCAGGACATGTTCTTCTCCGGGCGATGGCAGAAGCTTAAGAAGGCAAACCATGCCATGCAACACATTTAAAGTGCATGCTCACAACCTCATCTGCTTATATTCTACTCGTCAAAGCAAGGCACGTGGTCAAGCCCAGCTTTGCTGGGGCGGGGAAGTCTATGCCACCCAGAGCAGGAAGCACTGCAAAGTGACATGGCAAAGGGTATTCATTCTATTCCAGATGAGTGACAAATTGGGATCAATAAGCCAATCTACCACAGTGCTATAAACGGAAGTTCTGAAGTTTTGCTATTTTCTTCCTACCTGTATTAGTTTGCTGAGGCCGGTAACAAAGCATCACAGACTGGGTGGCTTAAACAACAGAAATTTATTGTCTCTCCGCTCTGGAGGCCCGAAGTCCAAAATACACATGCCAGCAGGGTTGGTTCCTTCACTGTGAGGGAAGGATGTGTCCCAGATTCTCCTTGGCCTGTCTTCTCCCTGTATCGTCACATCATCTTCTCTCTATGCGTGTCTGTGTCCAAATTTTCCCTTTTTATAAGGACACCAAGTCGTATTGGATTAAGGCCCTCCTTAATGACTTCACTTTAACTCGATTATCTCCGTTAAGGCTCTATTTCCAAATAAGGTGCCATTCTGCGGTCCTAGGGCTTAGGATTTGAACATATGAGTTTCGGAGGGACACAATTCAGCCCACAACAGTATCCCTCAAAGGACTGTCTTGTGTGTCACTTAAGGTGTGTGTTCCCCCACCTTGGAGACTTTCTGGTACAGAGACCAGTGGAGAAACTTCTCTCACTCCTCATTTTCTCTTCTGCTGGTCATGACCAACACCGGTCTCTTCACTCGGTGTTGAGCAGAGGGCAAAGGCACCAGATGTTAAGCCCCACCCCCATCCCCACGATGATCAGGAGAAGGCCTGACCTCTTTGGCCACACCAGACCCGAGCCTTAGGTCAAGTTCACCGATGTCACTCGTACTTGCTTTGCTGGGGGAAAAAAAAAATCTGTGCTGATGACTTTAATGTGTCACAGAGGCAGAACCTGTGATTACTCTTGCCACATGTGAAAGGAGCGTGTTGCTTCCCTTTAATGGGGTGTTGTGATGTTTAATGTTTGCCAGGAGGACCCCAGAGGAAAGGATAGAATAAATCCCAGTGATGATTCTAGACAACAATCCTGCTTTGCTTATTCGTGCTCAGGAAGGAGTCTGGGACAAATGGCTGAACTCACACAGGTTTGTGTTCCAACTAACGGCTGAGTCGGCTAGCATGTACACACGCAGTAAATATCTTTAACACTTTACGGGAGTGCGAAAGGAGGCCATTCTCTCAGCAGACTGCCCCGGAACGCTGGTCTGATTCATTCCTGACTGATGTGGCCCATATGTGTTCCCTGCGACAGCAGAAACAAGTGGCCTTTGTGCCCTGTCAGCGTTTTCCACCCTGGCGTAAATTAGGTACACTGCAGCCATTTCATTAAGAAATTATGTCTCCGATGTGACGTGTCAGGTTTCCAGAGGTGGACAGAACAGCCTGCCTGTGGCTGGGGACGGCCATTGCCCCCGAATACAATGACTGCCCCTATGCCACCTGACCATTAGGGAGAGGAGGAGGAGGAACAAGCAGCCACACTAGCCACGCCACCGCCACCGCACAGTAGGACAAGAATGTAACAGAATTATCGGTGGCTTCGTTGTCGTCCTCCCCACCCCCACGCCTGACATTGGAATATTACAGACATCTGGAATTATGACTGGTTAAATGCAGTCAAACACAGATTTCTTTTTGTGGAAATATTCTGATCTAAGACCCAGGAGGGCAGGGATATTGGATAATTGCCATCCTCGCAATAAACATATTATGGAAGTTTATAAACTTGGCCTATCTCTTGGCTGCTTTAGGCTTCTGGTGCGCCTGGGATGGCTTTGATTTTGAAATTACTTAGACGATAGGCAGACTTTTCCTCTCCTCAAATTTGCAGTGGAATCTGATAAACACATCTGCGGCAAGTCCTGTTTTGGCTAGTTTGGGGCAGACCAAAGGATAGAGTACTTTTCACGAAATAAATATCTAAGAAGCATTTATGTGACCCAACTGGAGTTGGGAAGAATGGAAAATATCACAAGATATTCTGTGCACACGATATCTAATCTCCCTTTTATACAGAAGAAATTCAAATGAGCTTCTGCCATTAAAACTTTGATTATCAAAAACTTCGTTTTAATCAGAGCTTGCCATAAACTCTGCGTGCTCAGCTGACTTGTGTATTTAACATTCTTGATATTATATGCTGTTCCAATTATCCAAATTTTTCTTAAACTCAATTTCCCAGGGCCTCGTGGTGTTCAGCTAATCAAGCTTTAACTTTTTAAAAAAGTGTTTATCTCTAGCTCTCTATATACACACTGTGTATATATACACACAGGCACCAGATCTAGGAAGATGCCGGGTGTGTTTTTCAGGCAGCCGAATGCACACCCACAGCGTGGTACTTTGCTGATGAAGGAAAAACTCTCTCTGGTACCGTTGGGAATTTAAATGCCGCTGGCTTTATTCTCGAACACCTCAATGCTCTGCTGGAACAACTGGCCTCATATTCACACTGCCTGCCCGTGCCACCTCACGCTCTCCCGTGTCACCCGGTACTGACCACCAGAGGCAGATGGCATGCTCTGCGCATAGATACTTGGCCAGCTGCTGCTTTTCCTCTGCCCTCTTTGCAGTCGCTCAAAAGATTAGCCTTCAGGAATGTGGTTAGCACACACTGCACTCATAACTCAACCTAGTATATCACACAATCACAGGAAATGCCGCGTGTCATTACAACATGCACACTCCCGAAGCAGTCCCCACACGCACCACATGTTGTGGCGTGCACACACGCGTATTGCACCCAGACACGCACCTCCGTTCTGCACCCACAGCTCACTGTGCAGGCCGTGCACACTTGGGTCGGAGCAGTTCAGGGAGAGGATCGACATTTTTTTTCTTTTATTTTTTAATCTCTGTGGCTACTTTGCTTCCTATTCTAGGTTCGGTCCACGAGGGTCGAGAATTGTTAACAAAGTCGATCTTGGCCTCAGGCCATTCCAACCACCGGAAGGGTTGGAGCCAGAGATTGTGTTATTTCGGTTGAGGGAGGGCAGGCCGGTGCTTGCTGGGCCCCCACTCTGCCTGCCTCGGGTCCCGCACAATTGCACCCACAGACCAGCCGCGCCAAGTCCGATGTCCACTCAGCATCTTCTGCGCATGCCTAGCAAGCCGCTCGGCCCTTTGAACCAAGCTCTTTTCTGCCACTGGAATGTTCTTTCCCCCTTTCTCTGCCTATTGAAATCTTCTCCTTTTCTCAAAGACTCACTCAAACCCCACCTCTCTTGAAGAGGCCAGCTGGAAATGATCTCTCTCATTTCAACTCCTTAAAGCCCTTATTTTCTATAGCACTCATTGGATCCAAAGTAAACACTGCCATTGGGCGTTTGGGGTTTTTCTTTCGTACATGTATGAGCAGGGACATTGTCTTATACTTCTCTGCCTCCTGATGGAGACCAAATATGATGGTTTGCACAGAATAGACACTCAACAAATGTTTGTGGATGATATACTGCTACTAACAGCTACTGTTAAGTGAGCACCTACTGTGTGCCAGGCACGCTACATATATGATTCTATGTAATTGTTTGTTTTGGATTAAATTTTTTTTTTTGAGACAGAGTCTTACTCTGTCACCTGGGCTACAGTGCTGTGGCGTCAGCCTAGCTCACAGCAACCTCAAACTCCTGGGCTCAAGCGATTCTCCTGCTTCAGCCTCCCGAGTAGCTGAGATTACAGGCGTGCGCCACCATGCCTGGCTAATTTTTTCTGTTTTTAGTAGAGACAGGGTCTCGCCCTTGCTCAGGCTGATCTCGAACTCCTGAGCTCAAGTGATCCTCCCACCTTGGCCTCCCAGAGTGCTAAGATTATAGGCGTGAGCCACTGTGTCCGGCCGGGATTAAATTTTATATATGTAATACTTTAATATGTTCTCTTTATAAAAAATTAAAATTTAATGCATAGAGTAAAAAGTGAAAGTCTCTCCCATTCTACTCCCCTCCCCCTATATCCACCACCTTATTTCCCTCCCCAGAGATACCCACCCTTAGTAGTTTGGTCTGCCAGACCTCTCTCTAATGTTTTTATATATATATATGTAAGATATACATATATGTAGTTTTAATATATATAAATGGAATTATACGTACAGCAATTCATAGTTTAAACTTCACAAAAATCTTAAGAGAAGAAGTATTATTATTTTAGAGTGAGAAAAACTGAGGCAGAGAGGTTGATGAACTTCTCCAAGGTCACACAGGTAGTAAGTGGAAGAGATAGGACTTGAACCTGGCCTTTGCTCTTCATCTGAATCACTGTGGGGTGTCAGAGTTGCCTCTGAACCACCTGTGTCAGAACACCTGGGCAGCTTAAATGGATAGATTTCTACCTGCCCCTTGGCCCTGGGTTCTGATTCAGCAGGGTCAGGATGAGCTCAGGGTTCTGTACTGTAACAATCACCAAGTGGTGAGTCTGATGTATGCAAAGGTTATGAAAACACTCCTCTAAAAGTATCCAGGGTGGTCTCCTGTCTTCTAGCACTTGCCTACGCTCCCCTCCCCCACCCCTACCACTAGAGGTGTGGCCAGGGTCAGCAGAGTGGTGGTGTTGCCCACGTGAATCACACCATCTGGGTTCAAATCCTGGCTCTACAACTTTCAACGTTGTAACTTGGGCAAATTAATTAACCTCTATGGGCCTCAGTCTCCCCATCTATAAAATAGGGATGGTAGATAATAATGATAACACCTTACTCATAGGGTTGTTGTGAGGATTAAATGAAGTTAATGGACATAAAGCACTTAGAATAGCACCCGGCAGAGTAGCGTCTATACCGGTTGCTGCTGTTGTTAGAGCTAAACTAATCTGGAAGCTTTCTGAGGAGCCCCCTAGGTCTCCAGGCCAGCATTTGATAGCAGGGTTGCAATATGTAGTTTTTAGTGACATTGTCAGATTGGGTTCTTTTTGAGCCCAAATATCCTGTTTGTGACTGCCTAGAAAGACTCACTCGAGTGGAGACCGTTCCCTGTCTATGCACTCTAGTAACAGGCAGCTGGAAGGATCCAGAGCATCTAGCCACCTCCAGAGCCTTTGTATTGCATCTGTCTTATTTCTCTCCTGCTGTTGTTTCAGAGGCCAGCCCTTCACGGAGGCTGTTGGTGTCCAGCCAGATTCCCTGTGCTGGCTGGTACGTCTGTCCTCAGACAAATGGCTCCCAGCCTCAGCCTTCTCTGGAGAATTGCTCTCTGCCTACACGAACAGCCTCACCCGGAGATGGCGACTTGGGGCTCACGTGTCCCCCTTTCTACACGGGGGTGATCTGCAGTCAATCAATGACTGATTGATATGGGGGACATAAGGCCTAGTCCCCTTGCATCAAGTGTGGGGATGAGCGACGCTGTGATGCCATTCATACTCCAGGACATTCCTCCCCTCTGCTCCCCCCACCTTCCCCCAGGGTGAGGCTAGACTTTGGCCTCCCCCACTGCCCCCACCCCACCCTGCTTCTCTCCATCCTTACCTTTCTCTCCTGAGAGCCCCTCCTCAATCGTTCACTCATGCAAGAGTCCCTGTCTGGGGCTCTGTCCTGACTTAAGATACTGCTGGTCACCACGGCCTGCAGTAATAACTCTCACAATGCATGGTGACGACCGTTACCCAGCCATTCCTTGGCCTCTCTGTCCCCCACTTAAGTAATTAGTTCCCTCTCAGGGCTTATTTTCTAACCCTCTAATCAGAAACTGGCATCAGAGGGAAAGGATGATAAATGAAATACGGGCGGTGGTGCAGCGAGAAGATGAGAAGCACCTGGGAGGTCACCTGGGAGCCAGGAACAGTGGGAAGCTCCTACTCAAAACCCACTGTCAAGACCACCAGCCGAAGGCACTAATTTGCCCTCCTTTCTGCATATTTGCACCCCGAGGTCAGGAGCCTTAATGCCAACAAAATAACATTAGTTATACTGCTCGCTGCAGATACATTAAAGCCAACGTGGTGGAGGCTGGACACACGGGAAATGCAGAAGAGACTTTTAAACGTGTTCATGTCCTTGCGTCGTAGGTTTGGAGGGGCAGGAAGGCGCTGAGGCTCACACGGGCCGGGGATGTGTGCCTGCCGTGGTTTATCACAGAAGCAAAGCGGCCGCCAGGAACGGCTGTCTTGCCCCACTGCCTTTTGGTCGAGCACTTTCTCGATAAATATCTGTTGACATCAGAGCCTTTGTGTTTTTCTCTGCAGTGCAGCTCCCTGAATGCTCTCTCTCCAGAAACTGTTTTCTAGGGAGCTGATACTGCTGTAATGGTGGACATTTAGATTTTAACTCCCTTTCCTACTTCTCCAAAAGAAGCCAAGTGATAATGCGGCTTATTCCTTCCCTTTGCTGGGCAGGGTCTGCCGGTGGCTGGGGGCCCCACAGCCAGATTCACTGCCACAGGGTAACTGACAAGGCCTAGAAAGGGGACACCAGATATCACTAAGGCAGCTTTGATTCTCTGTAAAAATTACTTATGATTTAAATATAAAATATGGTACACTAGGGCAAAATGTAAAGAAACACAGTCACCTAGGGGCAAATCTAGCAACTTTCTGCATAAATTTTAACTCACAAACAAATGCTTAGCCAACTTCTAATTTTTCTTCTTTGGCTTCAAGGAGAACCTTTAATTTACTCCCAACTAGGTTTCACTGAATTTTGAAAAATGTCAGATCTGGGTAGATCTTTCCAGCTCTTTCATAACTGGGTGTGTCCATGTGGATGGTTCAACATTCACTTGATTTACCAACAGTCTATGTATTTACACACTTATACATACAAATATGTAACTTTTTTTCTTTTTTGTGGAGACAGGATCTTGTTCTGTTGCTCAGGCTGGTCTCAAACTCCTGGCCTCAACTGATCTTCCGGCCTCAGCCTCCCAAAGTGCTGGAATTACAGGCGTGAGCCACCGTGCCCGGCCACATTTTAATATTTTACACATAGTTCATACAACAGGTCCCAAAGGTGAGGCACCGAAGGTGGGAAGGCTGGCCTCTAACAGGCAGAGTTGAGACTGCATCACTATTCTTGCTTTTTCCCCCCAGCAAATATGAGTTTAGCTGAAGAAATCAAAACCACAATGAGAAACCACTTCATACCCATTAGGATAGCCATTATCAAAACAAAAACAAACAGACAAAACCCAGAAAATAACAAGTGGTGGTGAGGATGCGGAGAAAGTAGAGCCCTTGTGTACTGCTGGTGGGAAAACAGTGTCTGTGGAAGACAGACGCGAAAGAACAAGTACTGTATGATTCCACTTACAGGTATGAGGTACCTGGAGCAGTGGCACTCACAGACGACGGCAGGATGGCGGCTGCCAGGGGATGGGGGGAGCAGAGGAGAAGCGGGGGAAGTTGTTGTCTAATGGCTAAGGAGTTCCAGTTTGGGAAGAAGAAAACGTTCTGGAGATGGATGATGGTGATGGCTGCACAACAATGTGAATGTGCTTAATGCCACTCAACTGTGCACTTAGAAATGGTGAGAATAGCCAATTTTATGTTGCGTGTATTGAGCACGATAAAAAACATTATCGAAATGATCTCTTCTAAAGCAAACTTCATTCTACTACTGCTTCTATACACACACACACACACACACACGTTTAGCTAAAGATTTGAGAGAGAGGTTTTGCTTCCTTGAGACGGAATTTAACACAGACACCGGTTCCCTCGCCTGTCCTTTGCCTGTGGAGGGAGGGAAGGAGCCCACCCGCTTGGAGGCCAACGGCCAGAGGAACTTCCCATGCGAAGGCGACCTGGCGCCAGAGAAGTGGACGTGCTGTGGGCACATCCTTCCCCTTTTCTTCTGTCTTCTCTGTTGACGACCTGGGCGAAAGGACACAGGTTGAAAGCTGAGAACACCCTAGGACATGCAGAGCCTTCCTCGAAGCCTCTCTCCGGCCTCTGCCTCACCCCGCCCCATCCCGTCGCACTTCCTCTGTGGAAGCCCCCACGAACCCCTCCTTCCTCATAACCATAGCAGCAGTTATTCATTCCGCGTGTGCCTTTGGACGTGTCCGCCTTACTGTCTCGTGTTAATGACTTTGCATGGGTGTGTGTCTTCTCTTCCCAACTAGAAATAGAAGTTTCCTGAAGGTAAGATTGATTCTTAGCCCACTCTGGATGTCTTTAGCTCTCGCATCAGTGTCTAGTACGTAGCAGGGGGTATGTACATCCCGACAATGGAATATTACGCAGCACTAAAAAGAAACGAGCTATCGAGCCATGAAAACACATGGAGGAAGCTTCCATGCCTATTACTAAGGGGAAGAAGCTAATCTGAAAAGGCCATATGCTGCTTGATTCCAACTATATGACATTCTAGAAAACAAAAATCTATAGAGACAGTGAAAAGATCAGAGTTTGACAGGGGTTATGGGGCGGGGGGAGGGATGGGTAGCTGGACCACAGAGGATATTTAGGGCAGTGAAACTAGTCTGTATTATACTGTAATTATGATTATGCATTTGTCAAAAATCATAGAATGTATAGCACAAAGAGTGAACCCTAATGTAAACTATGGATATTAGTTAGTAAGAATGTGTCAGTATTGGTTCATCAATATTGAACCTATATTCTAATGCAAGATATTAATGGTAGCAGAGGCTGGGCTTATCAGTGCTATCTGTTCATGTGTAAAAAGTTCTTCTAAATATTTAAATGCACACATATATTTACATATAGGTGTGTTTTATCTTTTGTTTATTCATTTTTCAAATGGCAAGTCCAAAGTACCGGGACCCCAAAGCCAGGGTTGACAGGTTGGGCAGCCCCAGCTGAAGAGGGCTGGGGGCTGGGTGGTGGGGGTGAGAGGGCCACAGAATTGAGAGCCCTCTGTGTTTCCCTTTCTCCCACCTCCAGTAGCAAGATTTTTTTTTTTTTTTGCAACACATTCCGGTGTCTCTTGTCAAGCCCATACAAGACAAGGCCAAGCCAAGGCAGAGGCCTGGCTGATTTGGTGGGTGAAGATGCAGTGAGCCGTTTTTGGATTTGGACAGTTCATCACTTACAGCAACAGCGAAAGGAACATTAGCCAAAGGTGCCAGCTGCCTGGGTCCTTGGCCCACACTGAAACAAAAGGCACAGGATGACTGCAACACAAGTCGTGTGCCACCCCCTTGCTGGGGGTCTAGTTCTAGCCTAGCAGTATTAAACAGTAGCTTATGGCCTGCAGCTCTGTCATGAGGGGGATAGGGTGGGAAGCCTTATATCTCATCAGAACCCCGGAGGTGACTGTCTCCTGACAGCCCCGCAGGGGAGACGGGGAAGTCTTATCGGCTGAACTGTGTCACCCACCTCCAAATTCGTATGTTGAATTCCTAACCCCCAGGACCTCAGAATGTGAGTGTATTTGGGGATAGGATCTTTACAGAGGCAATGAAGCTAAAATGAGGTCTTTAGATTGGGCCCCACTCCAATCTGACTGGTGTCCTTATAAGAAGAGGAGATTAGGACACAGACATACACTGAGGGAAGACCACGTGAAGACACAGGGAAAAGCCAACGACAGAGGCCTGGGATCCTTTCCTCACAGCCCTCAGAAGGTACCAACCCTGTTGACACCTTGATCTTAGACTTCCAGCCTCCAGAAGTGTGAGGCAATAAATGTCTGTCATTTAAACCACTCGGTGTGTGGCACTTTGTCTTGGCAGCCTGAGCAGACTAATCCAGGAGGCGAGTGGAAACGGCCTCAGAGCAAATCCTCATAGGCCTCCTATCTTCTCGTGTTCCGCCAACACTCGGATTAGCTGCAGCTCAAGCCTTTGCCTGCATGGCCTATGTGGATATGCACAAGGTCACTGAGGTGCCACGGTGGAGCCCTTCCCCTAGCTGTCTGTCACCAGCTTTGTGGATAGTGAGAGAGATTGTGTTAGCCGTGGCATCCAAATATTTCAACACACATATATATTCACTTGTATTGTTTTAACTTTTAAAAATTCATTTAAAAAATGGGATTGGGCCGGGCGCGGTGGCTCACGCCTGTAATCCTAGCACTCTAGGAGGCGGAGGCGGCAGGATCTCTTGAGCTCAGGAGTTCGAGACCAGCCTGAGCAAGAGTGAGACCTCCGTCTCTACTAAAAATAGAAAAATTAGCCCGGCATGGTGGTGCATGCCTGTAGTCCCAGCTACCCGGGAGGCTGAGGCAGGAGGATTGCTTGAGCCCAGGAGTCTGAGGTTGCAGTGAACTATGATGAAGTCACGGCACTCTAGCCCAGGCAACAGAGCAAGACTCTGTCTCAAAATAAATAAATAAATAAATAAAGGGATTATACTATGCCTACTTTTTTGCAAGACACGTTTTGCACTTGACACTGTATCATGGACACTCTTACAATGGCCTCCTGACCGCTGGCTCACAGCTGTGACAGTGTCCTCTTCAGGCCAACATTTCCATGGGCAGCCCCCACATTCCCCCCGACCTTCCCGATGGTGGTGGCGATGACTTAAGAGGTGAACAAGTAAGGAGACCATTGTGTTTTCAACACTAGAGGTCATGGTGACTTAATATAGGACGGTGGCAATGAGGGTGGGGAGAGTAGATGAATTTGAGATCTATAAAATATGTGTAAAACCTCGCCCTTCTTCCTGCCTCATGCATCCCCCTTCCCTAGAGCATATGTGAAAAGCCCTTTCAAATATTTAGTGCACACAAATACCCACATATAAAGTTCTGTTTCAGCTTTTATTTACAAAATAGAATCACGTTGTACCTATTTTTTTTGCAGGATGCTTTTTTTTTTCACTTAATGTGTGCACAGCCTTATACACCAGAAAGCACACCTGTGCCTCATTTTATTAGCTGCATACTGTTCCAAGTCAGAATGAAGCATTATATTACATGTTTTTTCACCATATCACTATTGACGAACAACTAGAGGTTGACTCCACTATTTTTTAATGTTCCAATAAATGCCATTGGACATATTGTCTTGTGCTCACAGGCGTTTCTGTAAGATAGATCCCTGGAGTGAAAGTGTTGTCAAAAGGTCTACACCTGGCAGAAATGTGTTTCTGTGGGCACAAAAGACACATACAAGAATGTTTCATGCAGCACGATTTGTAATAGCCCCAAACTGGAAACAATCCAAATGTTCTTCAACAACGCAACAGAATAACAAAGTTTGGTCTATGCATGCAATGGAATTCTCTACAGCAACGAAAATGAACGTTCTGCCTCACGCAGCAACGTAGATGAATCTCACAAGTATAATATTGAGTGAAAGGAGCCAGACACAAAACAATAGATACTAGATAGTTCCATTTATGTAGTGTTCGAAAACGGACAAATTGTGCCACAAGTCAGGATCGTGGTTACCTCTGGGGGGATTTACAGACTGGGAGAGGGCACGAGGGATCACCTGGGAACTCAGTGCTGGGGACTCAATGCTCTCTTTTTGCATCTACACGATGGTTACATGGGTGTGTTCACTTTCTACGCTGCGCACACTTGCAATTTGTGTACTTTTCTCTATGCATGCTGTACTTGAATAAAAAGTGTATTTACATTTCTTTAAAGGTGTATGCATTTAAAATAATGGTTGGAGCTGCCAAACCACCCGCCAAAAAGGTTGCACAGATTTACACGCTCACCGATAACACACTCAAGCTTAGCCCGCATCCTTGCCAACAGTGGATGCTAGAAAGCTTTTAGATTTTGTGCGAATTGGATGGCTTTAAACAAAAAAATATCTTCTCGTTTTCGTTTGCAATTTTCTGGTCGTCAATAAGTATCACCAGTAGTAAATAGAGTATCTCTTATGTTTATTGGCATTTGATTTTCTTTTTCTATGAGTTGCCCGTTTCTCCTCCCTCTCCCCCATTTTTCTATTGAACTCTTTGTCTTTTTCTTATTTCTATACAATGAATATTAACTTTTCGTTGGATGTGTTGCAAATGTGGTGTTTCTCGTCTTTTCCTTCTGTTGATGGCAGATCTTGGTGCCGGCTGAGGCTGGGCAAGGAACACAACACCTCTCTAAGATCCACAGCCCCTGCTGGGCGGGAAGGTGGAAACCAGAGTTCCACATCTTCTGACTTTTCAGGGGACGCCGAAAATAGGGATTTTTATGGGAAAACTTCCCATTTTCAAATACTGGCAACTCGTTCAAATATTTTAAGCACTATAAAAGACAACACACGTTTGGGCTAGGTTGGATCTGCAGGACACCAGTTTGCAACCTCTGGTTGATGGTGTAGTTCACTGCAAAGGAGTTTTGGGTTGTCACATCCATCCTTCTTTTCCTTTAGGACTTCTGAGTTCTTTGTCATTCCTTTTTTCTTTCTGCCACTTTAACACTTTTTTTTTTTTGTACTCTCTAATCCTTCTATTTTGAGGATACGTAGAGCAGCTTTTCATACTTTTTATTCATGTCTCCTTAATGAAACATAAAGGAGAGTATACACATTACTGGACTCAGAGGGTAGGAAAAGTCCTGACCTTGAGGTCTTAGGTGGCTGGGCCTAGGGGAACTTCTCACCAGCTTCCCATTTTCTTATTTAAGGACAAGGACCACCCCCCCCCCCACATGGTGAGATGTCAGGGGAAGAAAATAAAGTGTTTTATTCCACGATGGAACCAGAGGTCCTGGGGACACTAAAATTCATACTAAAGTGTAAATGACTTACCTCAAACTCCTTTCTGGGAGTAGGTGCATGAGCGAGGGCAGGAAGAGAGCAACTGGGCACTATAAGCCTGAAGGAGCAGGAAGGCAGAGGAGCTCCACTTGAGCTCCACTCCTCTGCCTGACGGATCGTTACCATTTCTAGTCGTGCAGGGCCCTCCCTGCACACTTGGCTTCCACTCTGGCTTGGTGCTGGCATCGATCCAAGCAGAGTTGATGGGAAGCAAAACAAACACCCCCAACCATCTGGGGCTGTTTAATGGCCTTTGGTGGCATCATCTGGGCATTCCTCACCCATGAGAATAAGCAGCTTGCTTTGGCCAAAGTAGCACATCGTAGAAACTCCTCTGGGGTTAGAAAAAAATGTCTCTGGCTGTGTAGACAGCAGGACTCAACAAGGGGCAAAACGGGATCGCTGGCTGGGGGTGGGGTATGGCTCCTTTGCCGGCACGAGATGAAGGAGGTGCCGGGCTTGTCCAGGAGAGTTGGTGCTGGTGGGCATGCATTTATTCCTAATTATCATAACTGCACTGATTGAGTGCTTGGTGTGTGCCAGGAGCTGTGGCTTCTCACCTCGTCTAATCCACACTCAGCCTGCAAGGTAGGGCTGCTACCCTAAGTGATGGGGCCCAGCATGAACCAGGCGGTGTGCGTGAGCCTGGCCTCCCAGTGCTAATTCCAGCCCAGGGCTTCCTGGCCTCCTCACCCCAGGCAGGCAGGGGCGGCTGTCCGTTCCAGCAATCTTTCCAGCTGGCCCTGCAGGGCTGCGGCCCCTCGACTGCTGTCCACAGGACAGTGGGAAGCAGCCCTAGGTACTGACCGTGCAGGCTCCAGGCTCGCTGCCCCTGCCCTTTGGCCTTCCTGGTTGGCGCCTCTCTCTGCCCATGTCTCCCCTGGTTGAGCACTAATGTGTCCTGAGACACTAGCTAATAATCCAGGTGTGAACCAATAACAGAGGTGCTGGCCGGGAAGGGTTTTAAGGTGTGACTTTGCCAGGCTGCTTGCGTTCGTAAAAAGCCACACAGACAATACAGTTTATTTTCTAATTATGAAAGGAATTCATGCCCTTCGCAGAGAAGTCAAAGATATAGAAAAATCTAAAGCAGGAAAAAAAGTCATCCTACCACCTGGAGATAATCATTGTCAACATTTTCAGATGGTTCTTGCCAGTCATTTTCATATTTAAAAAAATATGTAATTTTTAAGCAAAAATTGAGATCATTCCAGCAATATACTTTTAGATCAGTTCTTGCCACACATTGTATCATGTGTGAGCACTTCTGAAAGGGACCCCTGGAAGGCAAAAGTCTTTCTGGGTCAGAGGGGTGACACTGAGGACAGGGGAGGGTGTGGGGTTTGTTCAGCTGCAGGGGGGCCGACTCCACTCGGGGCACAGTGGTTCCTGGACCTCTGCCTGGGGTGGAGCGACACTGGCAGCTTGGGGTGAGGGTGAGGAAGGATCCCTCTGCCACTCAATTCAATGTCACTTGCCAGTTCTGGGGAGGTAATATCTGCCTGTGTGGCAGGGGCCTCTGGTCATGCCTCACCCCCACCTCATTGTGAGCCAGGCCCCCACGGCCACCCCTGTCCCCTAACTTGCTGTGTATGTGTGTATGTGTGTGCTTGTGCACGAATACGTGCGTATGTGTGTGGAGCGGGCTGTCCCGTGGAGGGACAAATGGGCTGGCTTCTGCTTCCCTGAGGCACTTGGTGATAGGAACAGGGCATCCTTGGCCAAGGCACTTCCTGCCTCTTGAGAAACAAGCTGCCTTTTGGCTGTGACCACAGTGCTGCTAAGCCCCATTAGCTGTTTTCTAGAAGTGAAAATGGATTTGCTTCGAGTTTTGTCATCCCTTGTGATCCAGGGCTCATGGCAAAAGGGCCAAGAGCACAGGACTGGCCACCAAATGGAGCCATACTAATCTGCCCTCAAGGGGAACACGGGCTTGATGCCAGTCTTGTGAGCATGTCCCCTGCCTCCTTCCTCCAACCACCTGACAAAGACAAAGCTCTAGAAATGTGCAACAGATCGGTGCTTCCCTGGAAGGTCATCCATTCATTGCCGCCAATGGTTAGAACCCAAGAGACCTGAGTTAGAGTCCCAGCTCTGACCCCAGCTGGGCCACCTTGGGCAAGTTACTTAACCCCTCCGAGTTCTGCTTTAAATTACATACATATTGTATCTCCCACAGCAGATAGTCAATAAATGACCATTGTTGTGTCTTAAATTTACTCCTCATAACTTAAAAAAAAATTTTTTGGGGGGGACAGTCTCGCCCGGGCTAGAGTGCAGTGGTGTCATCATAGCTCACTGCAGCCTCAAACTCTTGGGCTCCAGCGATCCTCCTGCCTCAGCCTCCCCAGTAGCTGGGACTACAGGTGTGTGTGCCACCACACCTGGCTAGTTTTTCTATTTTTTTGTAAAGACCAGATCTTACTCTTGCTCAGGCTGGTCTTGAACTCGTGAGCTCAAGCAATCCTCCCACCTCGGCCTCCCAGAGTGCTAGGATTACAGGTGCGAGCCACCGCCCTAAGCCTCCTCATAACTTTTGGCAGCAAATATTATCACCCCATTTTATGGAGGGGGCCACTGAGGCTCAGAAAGTTTCAACAGTGTTTTGGTTCTTTTTTACGGTGTAACAATCATCCTAAATGTTAGTGGCTTAAAATGACAACGAATGATAATTTCTCATGATTCTATAGATTCACTGGGTGGTTCTTGGGCTCCACATGGTGTCAGTCAGGGTCCCTCACATGGATACGGGCAGCTGGCAGCTAGATCGGGCTGGGAGGTCAAACAAGGCCTCTCACGTGACTGTGGGCTTGGTGCTGGCTGTTGCTTGGGTGGCCTGGGCTCTCTTCCTCATGACCTTTGCACCTAGTTGGCTTGGGCTTCCTCAGTCATGGCAGTGGGGCTTCAGGAGGAGTGTTCCAAAAGGACAAGCCTCAATACACAGCACTCGGCCTTCCTCTGCTTTTCATCATGCTTGTTAATGTCCTCTTGGCCAAAGAAAGTCATATGGCCAAACCCAGTGTCAACATGTGAGGGGATTACACAAGGGCACACAGGGGCTGTGGGAGGCGTGGCTCCTCGGGAGCTGCCCATGTGACAGTCTAGCCACAGAGGCTTGCCAGGGATCCCACAGCTATTGAATGGCCTACCTGGGATTTGAACCCAGGCCTGTCTGACTCCAAAATCCATGCTCCTTCTTCAAGGCATGGTTGAGGCTGGCATCTGTGGCTCCACCACCCGAGTCTAGTGGAGAGGTGATTTTCCATCTTGTCTCCAGTCCACCCCTACCCCCAGCACTCTCCATGATGTTCTTATCATACCTCTCTTGTCACCCTTCTCCTGCTGGGCACCCCTGGTCTTCTCTCATCTGCATTGCCTACACAGAGCTGCTCCTCCTTCCTCTAGAGTCGCAGCCAGGATGGCAGTGGCCCCATCACTTCTGGCTTCTGCTTGTCTCACAGCACACACGCCTCTCCAGGCCACAGCTCAATCATCAAGAGTACTTTTACTAGGCAAGCTAGGATCCTGGGAATGAAGGCAATATTACAAAGATAAGCCCACGGTTTATAGCACGCTGTCATCATCCCAGTGGACTTGCAGTCTTCCCACCGGCTGGGCTGTCCCCTAAGATGGGCCTCCTAACCTGACCCCTGTCTATACTCAGCCCAAGGCTGATTCGAGCTGGCCCCATGGTGACGCCTTTCCAGGCCCTGGGCGATTCTGACCGCTGGTGTGACCCCAAGGCCCAGCACGTAGGTGAGGAATGCCCTCCTCACAGGTCCTTCCCTGCTCCTAGTTCAGTGTTGACAATGAGCATTGCTCGCTCTCCCGTGGTTAGACCCTCACCCTCCTTTCCTCTCGAGGCCCCAAGAGGGTAAGCCATTTATTCAATACTCTGTCGTGAGATGACGGCGAAGCTGAGGCCTTGAACCTGGGCTGTTGTCTCCAGCCATCATTCTTGCAGGAGCCCCTCTGCCCCCAGCCTGCGTTTTTGGAGTCTGAGCAGGAACCAGGGCAGCTGTTCTGCCTCAGCATGGAGTGAAGGCTGACAAAAAGCATGATCTGGACAAAGAGGAAATGTCTTCTGGACGCTGAATTGGTGACCTTGGGAAGGTATATGTGTGTGGGAGGCCTCCGACTTGTGCCCAAGGAAAGGTCACGGTCAGTGAGAAAGTCTTTGACTGGAGAGAGTCTGAGATGGAACCAAAGAATATCACCAGGCAGCTGCACAGGCTGGACGTGGGACCCTTGTCAAAGCAGGCCAGTTCTCTTGATGTAAGACCAACAGGCCAAGGTCCCGGGATGTGAGTCCCAGGAAGTGGCCCGGGATGCCTGAGGTATCTAGGAATTAGTGGTGTCCTGTGTGGTCTCGCTGAGGGAAGCCAGGCGAAATTTAGCAACTTAGCTGTAACAGCCAGGGCTCTTGGCTCCAAGCAACAGGAAGCAATTCTGGTTTATTTAAGCAGAAAAGGACTTTATCGAAAAGATCCTGGGGAGCTCACACAATAACCAGGAGGGCTGGAGAGCTGGGTTTGGAAAGCAGGCCAAACAGAGGAGGCTGTGCCGCGGTCAGGGCCACAGCCAAAGTCAGGCCAATCCGGTGACGACCCCGCTGCCAAGTCCAGGGTGCCCCGGCTTACACTACCACCTCTGGACATAGATATGGTCCCTGCTGCCCCAAGAAATGGAATGCTTCTGCCGTGGCGACTGCCACCCTTCTCCAGAATGGACCTCTGGGCTCCTTGCATCTCTGCGTCACCAGCTCCTGACTCCGAGTCTTTGATGGGGGCATCTGATTGGCTAAGCCTAAGTCAAGAGCCCATGCCAACCGCAATGGCAGCTGGGAAAGTGCCTATCTGGCATTTTTAGCTCCTCTGGTGGGAGGCAACTAGGAAGACGGAGGATTCCCCAAACGTGGGAGGAGAGGTTGGATGCTGGTCATGTGCACCTACTTCACCTGGAAAAATGCAGAGCAGCTGGCCCCAGGAATTGTTAGAGAACCACGTTCCTCCAGGGACAGCAAGGACAGGAAGTACACAACGTGGGGTTAGGAACCCTGGGTTTGATTGTGAGTCTCCTTTGCCTGTCAGTCAGCCTTAGACAAGCCGTTCACAGTCTTGGGACCTCAGTTCTACTCCATTGCCTGCTGTCCAGCCTTTGAGCATGCAGAAGGTGTGTGGTAGCATCTGCTGTAGTGTGGCCACCTGGCCAAAAGATGCCCCAAGAGTGCCAAAAGCCCCATGTGGAGTGAGGCTGTGGGTTTAGTGTAATGGTTGAGAGTGCAGGTTTTAGAGTCAGAGAGATAGGGGTTTAACAGCCATGTGGCCTTGGACGTGTTCTTTAAGCTCTCTGAACTTTAGTTTCCTTACCTGCAAAATATAGGCAAGGTGGCAGGCACTCCTCCTCCGTTCCAACCTCGTCCTATGGTGCCTCCGTGGGCTGCAGAGGCCAGAAGGCTAAAAACTACATTTCCCAGACACCTTTGCAGCAGGGGCTGTGGATGAGATTAAATTTTACCAATTAGGCGCACTTGCGTGAGGTCAGGGGGGCCGATTTAAGGCAGAGACTATGGTATTTGCCTGCTTCTCTGACTGTTGCTGCTGGAGACATTGGCATGTTTGTGTGTGTATGAAACAACATTCCAGTGTTTGCTCAGTCACCAGTTTTGTGGGTCTTGAGGGGTGTTGTGGTGGCACCGGCTTCCTGATCCCTGGATGGCCGCTACAATAGCACGCTTTGGAAATCAACATCACTCCCCCCTTCCCGATAGTGGCAGAAATGGATGGCAGCAATCTTGGCGGACCAGTTCGGTGGTGTTGTTTTGGGAGTGCAGACACTGCTCATTGGACTGTGCCCTTCCAATAATTTTGTAACCACCTAATTTCCTGTATTAAATCTCTTCTTGTTTAAAATAGCTGGAGAGGTTCTATCGTTCCTGCGAGTAAACTCTGCTATAGGGGTAACACCTTTGCTCACACGGTTGTTGATGGAATGACATGATATGGTAAAGCCCTTTACGTGGGTGTTTTCCAAGGAAGGGTATCTCTTTTTTCAGGGCAGACTAAATGTGATAGAAACCCTTGTGACGAGCCACTCTGATTTGTACAAGCTCCCAGCCAGCTGTTTTACACATAGTCGTTGGGGGCAGAAAAGGACCTGAAAGAATTCAGGTTCTTTGGGTGGGTCGCCTGCTTTGGAAGACTGAATGGGTCCTTGTATGTATTCAGGGGGAATTCCACCTCCCTGCCTACAGTTGGAGCAAGGACTGGCGCCACAGGCAGCTGGGAAAGGTGACAGGCTTCCTGGTGTGAGCCCAGAAGGTCAGCTGCCAAAGGCTTCTCCCCTCCCTGTGCCTGGGCTCCCACCGCCATCACTACTAGCTTGTGTTAAAGCACACTAATTCGTTACCCCTCCCAGTTAAATCTTCCAACGGTATTTACAAATTCTTCCTCTCCTCTCCCATCAGATTTGAAGAACAGGCTGCCAAAGGCTCTGTCTTTCTGTGGTGAAGAATGTTCTCATGGCTATGGCCTTGGCCCCCTGAGTTAAGAGTTTCCAGAGAAAACAACTGAGAGAATGTAAATTCTGGAGGGGCAGGTTGCTTGGGAAGAAGTTCAAAATACAAGGCTGGGCTTGGGGGGACCTGGTCACCCCAGCACAAGGGTGCTGGGTGCTGAGGGAAGAGAGGAACACAACTTGAGAAAGGGCATGCAAGTCAAGGGGAATCTTGGGGAGCCCCCACCCTGTTGAGCCAACAGATTGCTTGTCTGCTCTCATAGTTCCAAATCCCTCATCTTCCCACCTCACTCTTTTGCTCCCTCTCATTCTATTTCCAGTCACCAAAGGGGGACCCCTTGTGGAGTGAGGAGCCAGCCAGGTGGCCCTGGGGGTGGGAGCCAAGCTGGGTGGAAGCTGGGCCAGGGTGGGCTGCCGGCAGAATCCAGGCCCCACTCCAGCCCGTCGGGGGGCTTGAGGCTGAGTGGGCGAGATAAACTGTTTCAGTGGTTTTCAGGAGCCCTAATCAATTGCGAGGCAGAGCGAAGCCCTCTGGGGACAGATAAAACCAGCCCTGCGCTCCATGCCCTGTTGGAGTTCGTGTGGTTTGAACTTTTGTGTGGTTTGGACAAGTTCGCCAGGCTTTGCTGGGGCGGTTTACTGCTGCTCCCAAACTGCAGCAGAGCGAGGCAAATGGCTCCGGACCCTACAAGCCACCCGTGACATGCGCTAGGTGGCTTCTCCTCTCTCCCGCATGGTCCCAAAGACTCAGAGAAGAGAGGCTGGGCAGGTCCGGGCCATACTTCGCGCTCCTGGTTCCCGCCGGTGGCTCTGGGTGTGGACGTTTCTAGAAACGCTTCCTAGCCCAAGGCAGACTAGACCTTCGCGTCAGGCAGTTGAGCTGCCGCAGGTTTGATTGTCTGTCGCTGCTTCCAAACCAGAAAGGCGAATGCCCACTTTCAGATTCCATCTTCCACCGCGGACGCCTCCGGGACGCGTAGCCGCCCGGCGCAGAGGAAGCCCGGGACGCTGGGGACACCGCCTGGAGCCTCCGCGCATAGCACCGGGCCGGTTTTTTCCCTTCCAGCTGGAGGCTTCTCGTTTAACCTCTGAGGTACCAGAAGATCTGGACCGCTCGCGGGCAAGCCTTTGGCTGGCTCCGGGCGAGGCTGGGCCCCCCAGATCCGAGCGCCGCCGGTGGGCACTCGGCGTGCCGGTGTCTGCGGTGCTGTGTGCGGGAGAGGAAGTCTGCCCGGCGAGATGGACGCACGCTGGGCCCGCAGGGACTCATCTGACAATGCTCCGTCCCCGGGAAGCCCGTGCCTGCCTGCGGGGGGCCAGAGCAAAATAGAACCAGGAACATGTGCTGCTTGGGAGGGAAGCCAGGGCGCCTGGCATATCTCAGTGGTGCACGCACCCTCTGGGGACCTTCCTGCCTCCACAGAAGGTGGGGACAGGGGGAGGCGAGCATGGAGAGAGAGAAAGGGAAGTGGGAAGAAATTGGTCACGGAGGAAGCTATTTTTATTCCTTGCTACAGCTGCGTGCATTTCTCTGACCAACTAGGCAGCGAAAATTAGACCGTCTCCGGCTGAAAACAGGCCCTAAACTTCACAGGGGGCAGAGGGTGGGCAGTGGAGGCGCAGGAAAGGGGTGGCCAAGGGGAAATCCCTGAGGATCTGGCAAGGTGTCCCGGAAGCTCTCACTGCTCGAAACAAGCCCCCTTGCTTTCCCCAATTCCCCCCACCCCATGCCTCAACCTTCACCTTGGGTTTCAGACATGGGGCATCTTTTCTGCTCTCTGTGACATCTTGAGCATGAAACAGTCAAGATTGGGGATGTGTTCATTGGTGTCTTCTGTTGTTAGGCCTCAGAGGAGAGCCTTATCCCTTCTGGCAGGGAACAAGACCTCCTGGGTGGCCTTAGTCACCACTCAGTTACCCGAGCACCTGGAGAAATGGCAAGTGTCCCAAACAGGAAACTAAGATTGGGAGTAAGGGCCCTTAGAATCTTTTGGGATTGTCTAGGTCAGCAGTTCCCAAAGTGTGGTCTGAGCATCCCTGTGGTTCTCCCAGCCCTTTTCAGACCTTTGTCTTTTCTCACTGCAAACCAAAACAACCAAAACAACGTATCACAACAGATTGGATGCGCAAGCAGCTATGAGAAAGCAGCTGTCTTCGATTAAGCCAGATATTAAAGAGGTTTGTAAAAATGTAAAAGCATGCCACTTTTCTCCCTACATTTTTTTTTTTTTTGGTTTTGGAAAATAGTTATTTTTTCATAAAATTGTGCTATGGATGTTACCAAGGATATTATCCATTGCTGTGTAACAAGTTACCCCCAAAACTTAGTGGCTGAAAACAGCAAACATTTATTATCTCACATGGTGTCTGTGAGTCAGGAATCTGGGAGCAGCTTAGCTGGATGGTTCTGGCTCAGGTGCTCTCAGGACACTGTAACCAAGGTGTGGCCCAGGGCTACAGTTATCTCAAAGCTCCACTGGGGAAGGGTACAGCTCCAAGCTCACTCATGTGGCTGTTGGCAGGCCTTGGTTCCCAAGGGCTGCCTCATGACAAGACAGCTGGCTTCTCCTAGAGAGAGTGAAAGAGACTACCCAAGACAGAAGGCACAGTCTTTTTATAACTCAATTTTGGAAATGACACCCCAACAAGACAATAGATGTCCTGTTCTATCTATTAGGAGTGCATCTATAAGTCCAGCTTACATTCAAGGGGAGGAGATTACTCAAGGGGGCGAATGACAGAAGGTGGGAATTATTGGGTGCCATCTTAGAGGCTGCCTACCACACCTGTAATAAATTCATTGTTGTTACTTTTATATAAATACATAAATGTTAAAACTTTTTCTGTTTTCATTTCCGATGTGGGAAATATTGACAGATATGGCTGATATAAACAAAAGCTTTTTGGAATCCTCAATAATAAATAAGAAAGAAAAGGGGTCCCAAGACCTAAAGGTTTGAGAACTGCTGGTCTAGGTTTGTGGTATTTAACAGAAGTACCTTGGTATTGCAGCCAGTCTGTCCACCCACCCATCCATCCATCCATCCATCCTTGCATCCACCTACCCACTCTCCTATCCACCCATACATCCAATCAAGATGTTCCAACCACTGGGCTAGGGCTGGTGCTTTAACAGTGAACAAGACTGCCAGTGACTCTCCTATGGAGCTATAGCATTTTAACAGATGATACAATTAACAAGTAAATAAGATGATATATTAACAGTAACTTCAGGTCGTGATAATTTGGGCCCCCAAAGCCTGGAGCCTGGGGAAGCAGGAACTCTCAAATTGGCACCATTTTTTATGGGGGGGGGGTGACATCACAGGTAGCCCAGAGCAGGGGTGGGATGAGCCCAGGCTGCAGGATTTAGGGAGAAGAGAATGTGTTCCAGCTATGGTCAGATAAGTGCAAGGCCCTGGTGAGCCAGAATGATCTGGTATATCCCAGGTTCTTCATACCTAGTTAATTTTTGACCCCTGCCCTCCACTGAGTTTTTCATAAAAGTACATCCTCCTTTAAGTCTCTAGGGCGAGCCCGGGAGGGATTCATCCAGGCTTGCCCTGGAAGCCAGGGGATTGGTGACTGTGGGACTTGGAGTGAGAGACCCTCAAGTGGAAGATGCAACCCACATGGGCAGTTCCGATCCCTTTTGCTCACTTCCTCTTTTCTCAATGGAAGGTCTCCTTCTGGAGCTGAGCTGACATGCTCTGCCTTTTACTTTGGTCCTGGAGATTCCTCCATGGCTTATAGTATCCCCTGGGAATCCCTGTGCCTGCGATCCCCCCATTTGAGATTCCCCAGGGAAAATGCTAAGATTTATGGAAAGTACTTTAACCCGCTACCCCCAGATATACAAAGATTACGTTCTTTTATCATCTTGTTACCATACCCTGGAAGCTTTAAGCTGGCGATCTGTTGATGGGAGGAGGTAGGGGAAGGCCGGGACAGAGAGGCAGCAACCCCAGCCTGGAGACATAAGGAGGCTGGGCTGGGGGACATGAGAAGCAGGGGTGGGTGGCGGGATGGAAGTAGAGCATAAATGATGAGTAGTGACTTTTCCTACTTCAAACCCTTACCTCAGCCAGCCCTGCTCTGAGCTTTAGCTAAAAGACTTTGGTCATTTTAAAAAGGAAATGTGCTTCCATCCCCACAATTTTCACAGTGTAAATTGTGCTCCAGGAGGCCGGGGCCCACCCCCTTGGGAGGCACAGTGGCTTTAATTGGTTACCCCTGCTTTTAGTGACCATGTCCCAGCCCAGCAGTTTCCAGAAAGACCAGGCCAGGCCTCTTTGGAATGACATAGGGCAGGGATGCTTTTTGGGGGCAAGGGGGGGGCAGGGGTCTTTGCTTAAAATATGGCTTCTCTGCGGCCCTGGCGCAATTTTGCTTCCAGAGCAGTCTTCTCCGAGATGGTCCATCGTTGGCTTCAGGCCTCAGGTTGGAATGTGGATTGTATCATAGCAAAATGCTAAAACCACGTGAGTATTTGTGTGCACATTCAACCCCTATTTGGCTCTTGAGCCCTCTTCGGGAGATTACAGGGTGTTACCTTTGGTTTCAGGCCTGGTAGTGGATTAATTTTGTGAGCTAATAATAACCAGCTCAACTGCCTGTGAGACCGGTGGTTCTCGAAGCGGTGGTTCTCAAAGCACGGTTCTACACCGGTGGCGGCAGCAGCAGCATCACCTGGGAGCTTGTTAGAAATGCAGATTTTGGGGGCTTACCCCAGACTTAGTGAGTCAGAATCTTCGAGGTGTGCTGGGGCCTGGGAACCTGTACTGTAACAAGCCCTCCAGGTGATTCCAATGCCCGTTCAAGTTCGAGAGCCGCTGTTTATTAAGTATATGACTCTCCTTTAGCAGATGAAGAAAATGAAGTTCAGAGGGGTTAAGCAACCAGCAAGTGGGGTGCCAGGACTCAAACCCTGGTCTTTCATTAGAGCAACCATGTTTTTCCCTTTGTCTCTTCCACCCTACCCTTTCATCCTCTTTCAGTCTTGTTCCTCTATCCTGAGGGTTTTCAGCTTGCCTGCATATTGACATCACCTGGGGAGCTTTAAAAAAATAATATTGACGCTAGGGCTCCACCCTAGAAAACTGCATCTCCAGGGGGTGGCTCCAGCATCTGCGGTCTTTATTCTCTGCTCACAGGCAGCCTGGATTCCTCTGCCATTGAAAATGTTTCTGATGAATGCATTTGCACTAAGGTGTGAGGAACTGAATGTGTTACCTTTCTGGGGTATCTGCATTTGAAAAAAGAAAGCAGGACATAAAATAATGAATTGCATAAGCATCCCAGCGAGTGGGAGAGACCAGCTTTTGATCCTGGTTTTCCCACTTTCAGCGGATTGATTGCTCTTACACACCCTGCCAGGAAGCTACCGGGCAGACCTGCTCCCACCTAGTCTCGTCGGAGATTTCTGAATACGCTGTGTCTGTTTGATGGGGATTTTTGGACCAGAAGAACTTGAATGAATCATTCTCGAATGCCCTTAAGCCATCAACTTTACCCACAGAGGGCTGAGTTTCCAAAACCAGTAACAGCCAGTCAGTTCCATTCTAACTAGGTAGCAAAACCAAAATTATTTTAAAGAAGAATTTTCTTTTAAGCATTCAAGAGCAAATGCTAAGGATCTCTGTCCTCAGGCCCTTTCCCATGCATATCCAAACATACTCAGCCACAGAAATCAAGGGGGCACAATTCAGCCAAATCGGGTGAGACCCAGAGTGTGGTTATCTCTAGGACATGAAAAGGTTTCGGCGTTGACTTAGGCTGTAGGCTCCCTCTTTTATTTTAAACTGTTTTAAACCTTTGATTTTTAAAAGTGAAGGGAAAGAAAAGCTCACCCTAAAATGATTTTTTTAAATGGCAGCTACAGTCTCTAGCCCGTTTCCGGCACCTGGTGGGGGACACGGAACACCTCCGCCCTTCAGGAAACAGCCCACTTGTCAGCAGCTGGGCTCCCAGGAACAAAGGCCTAGGTTCATTACCACGGTATCGACCCTGACACGTTCCACCCAGGCCACCTCCCCCAGAGTTCCTCAATTCACACCCCAAATGAAGTGTAATTGGACCTGGACACCTTTGAAGTCCCCTAGCAGATTGCCAGCATTTTGAAATGTCCTTGATTTGCATGGTGAGGACCTGGTTGGAGGTGACATTTTCCTTCCCCTCATCCCACGGTTTTAAAGACAGAATTATTTTAAATGACATTCTCCAACCAGGAAGAGTTACCATGGAAGAAATAAAAATTCTCAAAGCCAAAAAAAGAAAGGGAAAAATAAGTCCGATGATTTGATTAATCTCTAATTAGCCCTTTGGCCTAGTCCTGGTTGTACGAGTGCCACATACAAGGCCACGGTTTTCTCTCAAACTTCTCCTCAGCTCCCCAACCTGGGGGATGACAAGGATTCAGGAGACTTGACTAGGAGGTTCTGAAGGCCAGCAGGTCACTTGTCAGACCTGAAACCAGAAAACAAGCCGAGCTGCAGGCCAGTGGGCTGGTGAGGGAGGTGGGGCATTGATTGTGGATGGTCTATCTTCCCTCCCAGCTGAGCCAGGCTGCTCTGAGGAAATCACGTGCAGTCCCAGAAATAATCGTGCCTGCGTGCTCCGTGGGCCTAAAGCTTGGTGGTTTCCTGCAGTCCAGAGAAGGAAGGGCCTGCCTGGTGGAGTCACGCCTGCAGGCACATGTCGAACCTAAGAGGGGACAGCTTGGCAGTACACTTTGCTCTGGGAAGCGGCCCGCCCCCAATGTACAGCCACCCCCAACTTGTCTGCTTCTGTGAGCTTCCTCAGGGGCAGCCACCCTCTGTAGCAAATGACCCACTTTCCCCTAGAACAGCGCTGTCCGATAGAACTTTCTGTGAGAATAGAAACGTTTTATGTCTGTGCTGTCCGATAAAGGAGAGCCACTAGCCAATGGGACTTATCGAGCACTTGAGATGTGACTGGTGCCACCGAGGAACTGAATTTTACATTTTATTTAACTCGCATTTAAATAGCCACATGTGCCTAGTGGATAGCATGGGAACAGATGAGCAAACGAAACCCAAGAATGGAAGTTCCAGTTTGTGGGGGCGTATGGTGTTGACTATCGACTTCCCAAAAAAGAGCATCAGAAAAATTTCTCAAACAGAGCTAAGTTTATTGGACCTACTTCAGCAAGAGAGAGTAGCCCCTTGACAGAATGTTAGTAATGTCTCAAAGTGGGGAAGTTGGGGCAGGGTGTTTATAGTGTTTTAGAGCCCAGACTAGGTGATTTTTAAATTGGGTCTTTCAAGGCAAGAAACTGACTGGGATTGGGGAGGGTTTCTGACAAATAGCTTTGGGTTGGTGCACCCAGCAAGGCAAAGTCGTGTAGTAAGTCTTGATCAGCTGGCTGTTGGTCTTGATAACAAGCTATTTCAGTTGGTTTAGTTTTATCTTCCAGAAGTGAGTATTCCTTAGGGCAAGTATTAACATAATAGCTAAGTTATTTTTACTTGTTCTCAGTATTATTTAAACATGGGGACAGGAAAGTGTGCCTGGTCCCAGTATTATTTAACACAGGGACAGGGAATACCAAATGACCCCAAAACTTAGTGACTGTGACTTAAAACAACAAACATTTATTATCTCACAGTTTCTGACGGTCAGGAATTTGAGAGTGGCTTAGCTGGGTGGTCCTGGCTTGGAGTCTCTCATGAGGTTGCAGCCAGGATGCTGGCTGGGGCTTCCAACAGTCATCTGAATGCTTTATTGAGGCTGGAGGAGCCACTTTCAAGGTGGCTCACACATATGACTGGCGAGATGGTGTTGGCTGTTGGCAGGAGGGCTCAGTTCCTTGCCATGTGGGCCCCTCCAATTGGACTGCTTGAGTATCCTCATGACATGGTGGCTGGCTTCCCCCAGAGCAAGTGATTCCAAAGAGACCCAGACTGAGCTAACAATGTCGTTTATCACCCAATTCAAAGTCTCACTTCATCATTTCCACAACATCCTATTGGTTATACATGTTGGCCGCATTCAGTGTGGGGGTGACTGGGCAACGGCCTTAATATCAGGGCAGGGGTGAGAGTCACAGGGAGAGGGAATGAAGTGGCTTCAGTTCAGTGGTAAGTGGGGGGCAGTGGTATAAGAGGGGTGGAGGTTTGTGGGTTTCAGAGCTGAGAAGCAGTAGTGGCAGGTCTGAATATGCAGGGGAGGGGACCCACTGGCTAACCCAACCTTTCACCCACCTTCTTGTGGCACATTGTTCCAGTTACTATTGCTATGTAACAAATTACTCCACAGTTTAGTGACTTCGAACAAACGTTTTATTATACTCATGGACTTTCTGGGTCAGGAGTTCATGCAAGGTACAACAGGGGATGGCTCGTCTGTGCCCCACAACGTCAGGGGCCTCAGCTGGAAAAGCTCAAAGACCAAGGATGATGGGATGGTTGGCGGCTGGAGTCATCTGAAGGTTCCACCATTTACATGTCTGGTGCCTGGGCTGGGAGGACTCAAAGACTTGGACTGTGGATTGAAGAGTCTACAGGTGGCCTCTTCATGTAGCTTGGGCTTCCTCACAGCATGGTAGCCTCAGCATAGTGGTACTTCTTACACAGCAACTCAGGGCTTCCAGTGTGATCGTGCCAGCAAACAAAGTGGAAGCTGCATGGGCTCTTATGAGTCAGCTTTGGGAGTCACCCAACCTCACTTCCACTGTATGGATCGAAGCAGTCACAAGCCTGCCTGGATTCGAGGGAAGGGGACACAGATCTCATCTCTCGATGTCAGTGAAAAGTATCAATGTCACATTGTAGAAGAGCACATGGGATGGATGATATTGTTACAGCTGTTCTTGGAAAATACAGTCTGCTACGCACACCAATTTCCCAGGCCTTTTGTTTGTGATGGGTAGGAGCACAGGGGCAGGGGGAATTTGGGCCCAAGGCATCCCACAGAGGCGTCTTTGTTAGACAATGCTTGCTCTATCCTGATCAAAGCTCACTGGCTGCAATGGTCTGAATGTTTGTATCTCCCCGAGATTCATATGTTGGTACCTAATCCCCAATGCGACAGTATGAAGACATGGGGCCTTTGGGAGATGATTAGGTCATGAGGGTGGAGCCCTGATGAGTGGGATTAGTGACTTTATAAAAGAGTCCCGAGGGAACTTGTTTGTCCCTTCTGCCACGTGAGGACACATAGAAGATGCCATCTGTGAAGAAGAGAGCCCTCACTAGACACTGAATCTGCCGGTACCTTGATGTTGGACTTCCCAGCCTCCAGACCTGTGAGACAATATATTTCTGCTTATAAGCTACACAGTTCATGGTATTTTGTTGTAGCAGCTTGAAGGGACTAAGACACTGGCCCAAGCCTGAGCTGAGCTTCCTTCCTCACACAAGGAGGAAGAGAGGAACCTAGGGAAGGGGGTTCTCCACACAGCCTCATAGGACAATGTCCCTGAGGGTGGTGCCAGAGAGAGCTCTGCTGCTTACTCTGTGTGGCCTTTGACAAGTGGCTTGACCACTTGTGTGCCTTATTTTTAAATTGGGAAGAATAAGCTCCACTTCAAGTAGGTTAGGCACGTTGTGTAAGTATAGCAGGGGGCCTGGCACAGAAGTGGGCATTCGACAGCCGGCAGCTGTTGTAACGACATCGTAATTACTCCCCCACCCGTTATCCAACCTGAGCCCAATCATCTGTGGCACAGAGTTAGTTAGATATCGCTGGGTAACAAATCACCCCAAAACTTGGTGGGTTTAAAAAAACAAAAGTTTTTGTTTGTTTTTTAACTCTCCTGGTTTCTGGGACTCAGAATCCAGAGCTTGGCTGGGCAGCGTGGCTCAGGGCTTCTCAAGAGGTTACAGACGGAAGTTGGCCCCGGGTACAGTCCTCTGAAGGCTCAGCTTGGGCTAGAGCATTCATTCCCAAGGTGGTTCACGCCTGTGGCTGTTGGCTGGCGGACTCAGTTCTGTCCACGTGGGCCCTCCCCAGGGCTACTTAAGTGTCCTCCTGGCATGGTGGCTGGCATGCCCTAGGGCAGGGTTTCTCCACAAGGGCAGAATCTGGGTCTGTCTTAGTACCCACTAGATCTCCAGAGCTGGCCCAATGCCTGGCTCAGAGTATTCGTTGAGGTTCCAAAGATTGAGAGCTGCCTTAGGTATTCTGTCCTAGTTCCTTTAGGCTCTTCTGCAAGGTCTTTGGTGGCTCCACCCTACATCTCTGAGTGGGAGAACCTTGTGGGAAAGAGAAAACTCAGTCCTGCCAACTCTCAGGCCTCGCTGCTCCTCCTTATCAGAGACTTTCCTTCCAGAGCTCAGCCTTGGGCTTCTGCGTGCATTCTAAGAGAGTTCACATTCATGGAAACCCAAATAACTGTTCTACAAGGCAGAGAACTGTGTGGGCCCCAAGAGAGGGAGGAGAGGGCATGGGAAGGAACTCACATCCTGCTGAGGGTAGCCAAGGGGCCCAGTGTTCCAGCTGGGCCAAGAACTGGTCAAAGTTGCCATTCTGGTTAAGTAGTATGTGCAAAGGCCCTGAGGCAGGAAGGTGTAGAGCAAGTTCTGGGGCTGCTGAACAGCAGGGCTGGGCTGTGAGGACAGGGCCAAGATGACGCTGGAGCACAGAGTTAAAGCCAAATCGTAGAGCGGTGGGATAATGGAGGTGGCCACAAGGAGGGAGATAGGGCTGGGGTGACAAAAATGAATCAGGGAGCTTGCAAGTGTCTAGACAAAATTCATGAGGGTCTGAACCAAAGCCGCAGCTCTGGGAAGGCAGTGGAGGGGAAGGGAAGAGGCACAGTGAGAGGTATTTGGTGTACACTTGACCAGATTAGATGCCCGGGTTAGATTAGAGGGGAGGGGGCGGGGACAGGCAGATGACTGGTTTTCCCTCTCATGAATGTCTGGAGGAAGCAGCACTTGAGGCTTAAGGTGTTTGCTCTGTGTCCTGGGACCAGAAAGAGACTCCAGAAAGCCTGGAGCCCAGCAGAGTTTGTGCCATGATGTCATTCGCACAGGGGATCTGGCTGCAGCCTGTCTGGGGTGAGGTCCCCACTGCTGCTTGTCTCCTAGACAACCTACTCTGCTGAGAAACACGCGCTAATGACCCTCTAGATTTGTAGGTTACCAAGCACTTGCACATATATCTTTGTTTCATTTAATTTTCCCAGTGGGGGTCATCCCCATTCTACAGATGAAGTAACTGAGGCCTCAAGACTCAAGAGAGGTATCTTCTCTCAGATCCAGTTGAGTCTTCTCTGCAACACACTTCCCTGCTTTCTAGTCTCCTAGTCTCTGGCTCCTGTTTTTTTTTTTTTGTTTGTTTGTTTGTTTTTAAAGGACGGGATCTCCTTCTGTTGCCCTGGGTAGAGTGCAGTGGTGTCATCATAGCTCACTGCAATTTCAAACTCCTGGGCTCAAGTGATCCTCCCCGCTTCAGCCTCCTAAGTAGCTGGGACTATAGGCCTGCGCCATGGAGCCCAGCTAACTTTTTTTTTTTTTTTTTTTGAGACAGAGTCTCACTGTATTGCCCGGGGTAGAGTGCCATGGCATCATCCTAGCTCACAGCAACCTCCAACTCCTGGGCTCAAGCGATCCTCCTACCTCAGTCTCCCGAGTAGCTGGGACTACAGACATGCGCCACCATGCCCGGCTAATTTTTTCTATATATTTTGAGTTGTCTGATTAATTTCTTTCTATTTTTAGTAGAGACCGGGTCTCGCTCTTGCTCAGGCTGGTTTCGAACTCCTGAGCTCAAACAATCCGCCGGCCTCGGCCTCCCAGAGAGCTAGAATTACAGGCGTGAGCCACCGCGCCCGGCCACAGCTAACTTTTAAAAAATTTTTTTGGAGACAGAGTCTCCTTATGTTGCCCAGGCTGGTCTCAAACTCCTGGCCTCAAGGGATCCTCCTGCCTCGGCTCTCCGAGCAGCTGGGACTACAGGTGTGGTGGCCCAGCTCACAGCTTTCTGAACAGCCACTTATATTGAATCCAGTTCACAAGTATTTGCAGGGTGCCTCCCGGGCCTCTGTGAGGTGGGGAGGTGTGGCAGGCTTGGGGTGAAGCTGCAAGCAGCTCTGGGGTGAAGTCGCAAGCGTCAAGTTCACAGAGATCTTGATAATAGGCTTCTCTGCTATCTCCCTTTTCTGGTGCCAGATGTTCATGACCTTGACCTCACCTTCCTGGTTGCATCCGCTTATTGCTTCCCCTCCACATCAATGCACCTCCCCTCCCCCTACCATGTCCCTCTTTGCTGGTTGTCTCTTCCAGGAATGGGTGGCCAGGGTAGTACCAGAACCCAGGAAGCAGCTATGAATTCCAGCCTCTCATTTCCTTCCCCAGCTCCCGTTGCAGCCGGAACACCTAAGTGCTTTCTGCGACAAGCTCTCTAAATGATTGGAACTTTCTCCCAAATCAGCACTTTTTCATGCTACATTAGCATTTATTGGTTTGATATTTACATTCGGCAAAGGAGCACCCAGTCCCTGAGTCCCTGGGAGCACACGCCATCAACTGAAACAGACGCTAATTGCCATTCAGTCCCCTCCCTTCCCCCCTCAGCCCTGTCCCATATGCCACCTGCCTTGTCCCTCCCCCACCCCCAGTCCAGTAAAAAAAGTTCCTAAGGGTTATCTTCACAGACCAAAAGTTCTGCTGATAACAGGAGCCTTGTCCAGAGGGGAGAGGGGTTCCCAAAACAAAAGGCCTGGCAGGAACCATCTGAATTGTCTTGCAGTAATACACGTACATGACAACTTCTCCTTTGGAGTATGATCTCTTTGGGGGCAGAGATCAATTGTGGTTCTTTGAATTTCTCCACATTCCCCTCCAGGGCCAAGGACCAAGCCAGGCAAACAGTAGGTTCTCAAGGAACATTTGTCTACTCTGGAATTAGTAGGAAGTCCCTCCGTCCCTCCCCTCCTCTGACAGCTGCAGTGAAAGAGGGCAGAGGAATTATCCAAGGAATAGGAGGGGAATGGGGGCCACGTGGTAAGGAGGAAAGCTCTCCCATTTTCCTTTCAAAATCCCCTACAGATTTGGCCAAGGAGCCCAGCCCTTGGAGGTTGTGGTGGAGGGAGGAAGCTGTGTGGTAATGTGGTTAGAGTTCAACTAGAACTGGCTCCAAAAGTCAGCGCTGCTATGCGACTGGTGCTGGGCTGTTTACTGCATCCCTCTGGGCCTCAGTTTTCCTTTTTGGTCAAATCAGGATTGTGATAACTTCTTCCTTCATAGGCTGGTTGTGAGGATTAAGTGAGATCAGGTGTGTTATGGGTTTAGGGTACCCTGCAGGCACACCATAGGCTTAGGAGATGGTGGATCCTCGTATTTATTCAGACCTGTGGCCCCATGACTTGTGGGAGTGGAGTCCTAAGTGTAAATCATAACTCCCATGGGCCTCTCAGTAGATTTCTGCTGTCCCCTGTGGTTTTCAAAGGGCAGGCTCTCACATCAGCCTCAGAGCCTTGCTACTCGAAGTAGAGCCCACAGACTGGCAGAAGCAGCAGCACCAGCCAGGAGGCTGTTAGAAAGGCAGGCCCTTGCATCCCACCCCAGAATCTGAATCTGTATTTTAAGAAGTTCCCCAGGTGACTTGTTTGCACATTAAAGTTTGAGAAGCACTTTAGAAACCACCTGTGAAATATGCAATGTGAAAATTACTACTTCCAATTGGAGGAAGAGAAAGCTTCCTCAAAGAATTGATGACTTACTTTGCCCAAACTCATGAGTATCTAGAAGAGAGAAGAGGATTGGTGACTCCTATGTGTCTTGGAAACTTTTCTCTACCCGTAGTTGTTTCTTTCTTTTTTTTTTTTTTTGAGACAGAGTCTCACTGTATTGCCCGGGCTAGAGTGCCGTGGCGTCAGCCTAGCTCACAGCAGCCTCAGACTCCTGGGCTCAAGTGATCCTCCTGCCTCAGCCTCCCGAGTAGCTGGGACTAAGGCATGCGCCACCATGCCCGGCTAGTTTTTTCTATATATTTTTAGTTGTCCAATTAATTTCTTTCTATTTTTAGTAGAGACGGGGTCTCGCTCTTGCTCAGGCTGGTTTGGAACTCCTGAGCTCAAACAATCCACCCGCCTCGGCCTCCCAGAGTGCTAGGATTACAGGCGTGAGCCACCGCGCCCGGCCCGTAGTTGTTTCTTGAAGCCTGAGCACACTCCAGTGGAAGGTGGAGATGAGTGGGTCAACGGGCAGGGCTTTCATCTGCAGCCCCATCTCCATCTGCTGTCTGTGTCTGGAGTTCACCCAGAGGAGGATGGAACATTGGCTCATGGGTTTGAGTTGGGATGATAAGGAGGCCAGAGAAAAATGTTGTGTCAACAGACACGGCATTCCTTTGTTAAAGGAGAATTTTCAAAAGGTTAAAAAACTTGACTGTTATGCAAATATAAAATGACTACATGTCAACGATTTCATTTAACTCATTAATTAATGAGGAAACCTGTAAGATGTTACAACTGGTCCCAATACGAATATGAGGAGCTAGGTATTTATAGGCAATTTAATAGAAGAATGCTAAGATGAAATGGCTGGGTCAGAAATTATTTGCGTCTCTACCAGACAAAAATCTTAAAATTAACCTTTGCCCCTACCGGGACAATCAAAAGTGTAAGCTCAGTTTCGCACTGCGAAGAACACCCAATAATCTCTTTTGCCTATTTCCAATTTGGGATAATTTTTTCTGACAGTACCCTCCGTTAGTCCTTGAGAATCCGGAAATAGCTGTTGCCTGAGAATTATCCTTGGAATGGAATGTGAGCCTTGAAGAAAAGGAGGAAAGAAAAGATGAACAAGCCACTCTTCTACCAGATCTGGAGTGTTCTTTCCTGTCTACCTTCCCTGGGTCCTTCGGAGCACAGTACAACTGCTTCCAGAGGATGTGAGTTGGCATCATGCAGGGAGAGTGACAGTTCACAGGAAGAAGACAAGGCCTTGTCCCGACTCCTATTCTCCTTAACCTTGGCCGTTGTGCAGAGGAAGATGATGTATCTGCAAACATATGCAGCCTTGTCCAAAATATTTTCCCCTCCTATGTAGTTCTTGCCAATATTGTTAATCTGTGGGTTGACTTCAGACCAAAATAAATCTCCCAGCCCTGGCCACCAGCTAGCTAATTTTACTTTGTAACCAGGGAATAGAAAGTGCGGGCCCTAGGCAGACCATGCTGTGTTTATTTTGTTTTCTCTCTGCTGCAGTTTAAAAATCACATTTGGAAAAGCAGACCCTTTATGCAAAAGAACAGGCACTGAGAGAGCAGCAGCAGAGATGGATGGATTGAAAACAGCAAGTGCTGTCGTTGCGCTCCACATTTTCCTCTCTTCTCGGGGTTCTGATCGTGCCCATTGGCCTCTTCTGTGATGTGTGGAGTTGCAAAATGTGCCAAAAAGCAGGAGGATACATGGCCATTCGGGGAGGATTTTAGGGACTTGAAGAAATTGCTCTTGAAATTTCAGTAAGTGAGAGGGTTGTGAGTGGCCTCTGTCTCTGGCGCTAGGTACGTTATGTCACTCTTGTCATCACTACCTGAGAGAATTTAACTCTGGGTTCTCCCTGACCAATTCCAGAGGAAGCAGGTGGGTAGAACCTTAACACATCTGTGCTGGAAGGGACCTTGGAGGGCATCTAGTCCAACCCGGCCAGCTGAGAAGCAGGGTTACCTGGTGGTTGAGAGCACAGACTTGCAGCCACACAGCCACAGTTTGAACCTGACTCCACCACTTACTAGCTATGTGACTTTAGACGAGTTACTAACCTGTGTCTCAGTTTTCTCATCTGCAAAATGGGGATGGCGATAATTGTACCTACCTCATAGGACTGTAGTGGGGACTACACGAATTAACATATATGAAGCACCAAGAGCAGTGCAAAGCATACAGTAAGCGCTTGATAAGGTAAGGAAACGAGGCTCAGAGAGGAGAAGCAATCTCCCCAGGTCACTTAGAGAGTTGGCAAACTGAGTTGGATTCGATGAAAAAAGAAGAGAGGTCAGTGCCTCTTGGAAAGTTTGATTAATAACTGTTTTCTTTGCCTGTGTTACATCATCCTCGCTCAACATTTGGAGAGAACCCTAATGTGGAAGTCCGCGTGGCGCATTCTGGTCCTGGTGTGTCTCTAACTGATGGTGGCCCTATTGGTCATTAGTTTGAGGCTGGATGCTCTCTGGGGTTCCTGTTGGTACTAACATCTTATAATTCAAAATTAGGGTCTGCACCCCACATTCAAGTCAAGCCTGTCTTTTCTTACAACACTCTTTGCACCATTCGTTTGTTTTTTTTTTTTTTTCCCATTTCTCTCTGACATTTTGCCCAACTATATCCCATAGGCATCAACAACCAGTTTTCTCTTGGCTTTCTGACTCTGCTCTTCCCCTCATTACTCCCCCCTGCTAGGGCAGTTACAATCATCAACTGCCCCGTATCTGAGCCCTGCAGTTGCCATACTTTTTAAAATTATCTATTTATTTATTTTAGAGACAGGATCTTGCTCTGCTGCCCAGGCTGCATTGCAGCGGTGTGATCATAGCTCACTGCAGCCTCGAACTCCTAGGCTACGACTAAAAGTGTGTGCCACCATGCCCAGCTAATTTTTCTTTCTTTTTCCTTTTTTAGTAGAGACAAGGTCTTGCTATGTTGCCCAGGCTGGTCTCAAACTCCTGGCCTCAAGTGATCCTCCCACCTCAACCACCCAAAATGCTGGGATTACAGGCATGAGCCACTGTGCCTGGCCAAGTTGCCATTATTTAAGTTGATTGTGCATTATCAGTCTAGTAGGAGCTTTGAAAATAGGGACTTCATTTATTCCTGATCATGACCCACTTTGAGGGCCTAATAGGGTGCCCTTGGCAGGGTTTATCCGTTATGGTTTGTTGACTGGCTCCAAAACAAGCTGGGATATTGGATGACATTTTATATTACCAAGACTTCCTCTAGTACATTCCTCACAGCTGTCATAGATGTCCTTTTTTTGTGAGGAAGCCAGTTTTATCAAACTTCAAAACCTGATAAAAAACGGTATTTTAGAATAATTACAATTTCAAACTTGAAAATGTCAAGCTGGGACACAGGAGTATGTTAGATACTTCCCCTGCTACCTTCCTTTCTCCCCAGATTCATTTCACATCTCCTCTCCTTAAAATGCAGGCCCAAGTCCAATGTTAAGCTACTACCTATTGGTGAAATGAGGCATTGCAACCCAGCTCTACAAGACCTTGTGAATGCCTGGATGACAGCAAGTGGAGATCCTTTTACGGTTCCTAACGCGATTGGGTTTTCATGCTAGTTTGTGAGATGTGCCTCCCTCAAACCTTGTTGTGATGTCGGCACAGTATCCATCTGATGTGAAACAAAACAAGGATGATCTGGGAGCTGAGAAGGTAGTGTCAAGTGTGGCTCAGAGAAATATCTTTTGGATTAGGCTGATCCCGAGAGAAAAGTGAAGGCTAATAGCAGAGGGAGGTCCCAGAGTAAGAGAGAAACTACTGAGCACTCTAAGGGCTACAGTTATCTGGAGACACTAACTTCTGTACTGCATATTACTACTAGCATATATATAACAAGGCCCAGTGTATATATAGCAATGCATGTATAACTGGGCTGACCACCAAGGTAATCCTGCCTTTTTCAAACCTTTATCCTTAGTTAAAGTTGTTGGAAACCAACTTAAAATTCTACATTGGAAAGCAAGGAAAAAAGAGGTTTTACTAGAGAGTTGGGACAGGCTGTATTTTCAAAAGATGGCTGCAACAGTATCCCACACACTTCTGCCATGTGACCTGCCACTCCCCCATCCAGTAGAGGAGACTGTTTCTCCACTCTCTTGAGCCTGGATGGGTTCTGTGACCATTTTGACTAATAGAATGAAGTGGTAGTGAGGCTGTATGATTTTCAAGATGAGGTCACAGAAAGCCTTGCAGCTTCTACCTGGCCTGACTAGAATGCTGGCTCTTGGGATATTCCCTCTTGGAACCCAGCCACCATGATGTGAGAATCCCAGTCTATATGGAGAGGCCACATGTAAGGCACTTTAGTCAATAGCTAGTCAACAGTTAAGTTCCCAGCCAGCAGCCAACATTAATTACCAACCTTGTGAGTGCACCATCTTGGTTGTCTAGCTTGGTTAAGCCTTCAGATAACTCCAGCTCCAGCTGACGCTTGACTGCAACCACATGAGAGACTGAAATTGAAAACCCTTCAGCTGAGCCTAGTCAACTCACAGAACTGTGAGAGTTAATAATAAATTGTTGTACTAAGCCGCTAGGTTTGGGGGCACCATGCAGTAATAAGAATAGCAACTTTGGTTAGACACATGAGCCATGGGATAACACATAATTAGGTACATTTAAAAAATCTTTAGAGCAATGAGTTCCCAACATCACAGAGTGGTACTGTTTCAGTTCACATCTGCTGCCTGTGACCAAAACACTATCTTGCACTTCTGGAGAGAGAGAGAAAGAGAGAGAGAGAGAGAGTATGTGCATTTCCTGATAGGTGTCCCCTTGCGTCCTCATCTGGGTGACTGTGGAGTTCAGTGTATTTCACACATTCTAGCATGGTACTTGGTGCCTTATTTGCAGGCCCTGAGGGAAGAACCCATGCTGTTGTCTTCAGGAGGTTTCATGGGTGGGACTGTGCCATATACAGAAAAAATACACCCATACAGTTTCTTTTAATCACTTTTATTGATGTATAATTTACATATAGCAAAATGTACCTATTTTAAGTATATGGTTTGATGAGTTTTGACAAATGTAACCCATGTAATCACCACCATCATCAAAGTATAGAACACTTTCATCACCTCTGAGAGTTATTTTGTGCCCCCTTTGCAGACAATCCCCTCCTCCCATCCCCAGCCCCAGGCAAGCACTGATTTGCTTTGCCACTATAGATCAATTTTTATCTTTTCTGATATTTCAGATAAGTGGAATCATGAAGGATGCACTCTTATGTGACTGCATACTATTTTAGCATAATACTTTTGAGGTTCATCCATGTTGTATGTATCTAGAGTTAATTTCTTTTTATTGCTGAGTAATAAATATCATTGTATGGATATATCACAATTTGTCTATTCATTCTCCTGTTGACGGACATTTGGATTGTTTATAGTTTGGGGCTATAATGAATAAAACTGCTATGACTGTTCATGTATAAGATTTTGTACACATATGCTTCCATTTATTTGGGGTAAATATCTAAGAGTGCTATTACAAGGTTATACGATAAGAGTATATTTAACTTTATAGGAAACTGACAAATTGTTTTACGTGCTCACCAGCAAAGAATGAGAGTTCCAGATGCTCCATGGTCTTGTCAACACTTGACATTGTCAGTCTTTTTACTTGTGGCGTCCTTGGTGAGTATAATGGCACCTCATTTGCCCATAGGTTTTTAACTATCTCCCCTTCTAGGATGTCAACAGAGACTTGTTTTTTCACTGCTACATCCCCTGCACCTGGAACAGTATACAATAAAGATTTTTGGAATGAATGAGTTCATGTCTCCTTGAGCTTTTGTATATTTCCAAAATATTGATTTCTTTAGGGGGTATTGTGCACAGAGGATTTATGCACTTACAGTTCTTACAATTGTGAGAGATATTGCCAAATTGCTTTTTTTTTTGAGACAGGTTCTTGATCTGTTGCCCAGGCTGGAGTGCAGTGGCCTCATCACAGCTCACTGCAACCTCAAACTCTCTCACTGTAACCTCGAATTTCTGGGCTCAAGATATCCTCCTGCCTCAGCCTCCTGAGTAGTTGGGACTACAGGTGCATGCCACCATGCCTGACTAATTTTTTCTATTTTTTGTAGAGATAGAGTCTCGCTCTTGCTCAGACTGGTCTCGAACTCCTGGCCTCAAGTGATCCTCCAGCCTCAGCCTCCCAGAGTGCTAGGATTATAGGTGTGAGCCACCGTGCCCAGCCCAAATTGCTTTTTAAAAAACACTGAACCAATTTACTTGCCTGCCAACACTGGTTATTGTCAATTGCTTAGATTTTTCTGCCAATCAAACAAGTTAAAAAATGGATATTTCATTTTGGTTTTAATTTTGCATTACCCTTATCATTGGGTGAAAGTGAGCATCTTTTCATATGTTTATGGGCCTTTTCTACTTCTTCACCTCTGATTTGTGTTCCTATATTTTGTTCATTTCTTATTTGGCTATTTTTTTTCAAATTAATTTATAGAAACTCTTTGCTTATTGGAGATGTTCACATTTTGTCTGTGATGCATATTGCAAACGTTTTGGAGAGTGACAAGCAGAAAGGTCCAATGATCATTCCAGGAACCCTTTTTATGTTGCCTGCTCAGGCTGAGGGCCCCTCCTTTCCCCTAGTTGGAGTGGCTGCGACTGAACCCAAGTTTGCATTGGGCTAAGGGCTCCCCTTTCTCTAGCATGTTTGCCCTCACGTCTTGACTGTTTATTTCCTATATATAAAGCCACTGCAAGCTTACACAATTAAAAGATAACGAGCAGGGTAAGCTGGTGCAGGGCCCCTCTCTTGGATCACAGCCCTGCCGTGCATTTAGCTCGGCCCCCCACTTCTCTCTGTGAGGTGATGAGAGAACAGGCCACGTGCCTTATCTTACTGAGCACTTACTTGAAAAATTCCCCAATAAAACCTGCTCCTTATACATGATGGTATTTGCCTTCACCTTCTTCTCCCCACAGTTTCTCATTTATTGCAGACATTGTTTATGCTGCCCTTTTTTCATACACGAAGTTTTACTTTTATGTAGTCAAATCCGTCAGTCTTTTCCATGACTTCTGGATTTCATGCCTTGCCCCAATAGTGTAAAAACTTATTTTGTATTTTTCTCTAGTACTTTTCTAGGTTTCCGATGTTTGGCACCTTCATCTGCCTGGAATACATTTTTGGATGGTGGGGATGCCCACCTTCCAGGGGTCAACAGCAGTTTCTGTCCTTGGAACTTATTGTAATGTTACTGTACTGTGTTGATCATCTATTGCTGCAGGACACATTACACCAAAACTTAATGGCCTTAAACAACAACAAACATTTATTACCTCACAGTTTATGTGAGTCAAGAATTCAGGAACAGCTTAGCTGGGTGGTTCTGGCTCAGAGTCTCTCATGAGATTGCAGTCAGGGTGTCGGCTAGGGCTGTAGTCATCTGAAGGCTTGACTGGGGCTGAAGGATCCACTTCCAAGATGGTTTACTTGCACAGCTGTTGGCAGGAGGCCTCAGTTCCTCACCACAGGGACCTCTCCATAGGGCTACTTGAGTAGCCTCACAACATGGCAGCTGGCTTCCCCCAGATAGGTTGATCCATGAGAGAGCAGAGAGGAAGCCACAAAGTCTTTGATAATCCAGCCTCAGAAGTCACAATGTATGATTCCCCCAACATCCTATTGGTCAGGGAAGGGATACACAAGGTCATGAATAACACGAGGTGGAGATCATTGGAGGCCATCTTGGAGGTGGCCCATCATATGCATTATCTGGCCAACATTCTTGACTCTGTGATTCCTGGCTGTGGGTCCACAGTACACTTAAGAAAGCGAAGAGCTATCGAAGTCAGACAACTACTGTAAATGTTTGAAGAGGAAATTGAAAATTCTGGCTATGAACATATGGGCTCTAAAGACTCTTATTTAATTTTTCTGTTTTAGAGCCATGGAGAAAGACACATTTTTCAAAGTGAATCAAACTGAGTGACAGATGGGGCCAAGACTTGATCCCTGGGTTTCTGATACAAATTCCATGATCTTCTCTGCTTTCTTGCAAGCTCTCACTGGTCCTTGCTAGTTTTATTGGTCAAAGTCCAGTCAAGAAAACAGAAACTACTCTTGGTATTTTGAACAGATGGAATTTTATGCACAAAATTATTTACACATGTGATGGAAAAATTGAGCCGCCAAACAGGAGAAGGTGAGACAACCCAGAGATAAGCAACTACAGGAAGCCTCTATCCCCCTAAAGCTGCGGGGATACAGGGAAGAGCCAGGCCACTGACGCCCAGCTCCGGGGTGAGCAGGCAGAAGCTGGTGCTGCCGTGGGCCTGTCCACTGGGATATGGGGCCACAGAGGAGCCCCAGCTGCTGAGGCAGAAAGTGAAGAGAAGAAATATTTAATACTCTGGCTTTTCCCTTCCTCCTGTCCTCCAGTCTTCTTCTAGTACCTTCCATTGTTGAACACAGCTGGATGGCAGGGAACACACACACAAAGCAAAGCAGAGGAATGGCAGGGAGGGGGGATCCAAGGGCATGAGGCCTCGGACTAGCATGCTGGTGTTGGGCCTGTGGCAGATTTTATTTTCCCAAAATGGCTACGACAATATTTCTGGTCCTACATGTTCTTCTAAAACCATGACACTCTCCCATCAACAGGTGGGAGAGTGTCCCCTTCCTTCATCCTGGGTGGGACTTTGTGATTGCCTGGATGAATAGAATGGGGCAGAAGCATTGCTATGTGACTTCTGAGGCTGGGTCATGAATGGTGGTATACAGCTTCCACCTGGGTCTCTCTTGCTCTGGGGATGCTCTGCCTTGGAACACAGCCACCATGCTGTGAGCAAATCCAAACCAGCCCCGGCAGACAGTCCACATGGAGGGCTGGGGGATCATGGGAAGAGAAACTGAGGCCCCAGCTGATGACCAACATCATCCTTCAGTCCACAGTCTCTGAGTCTTCCAGCTGAGGCCCCAGATGTCACAGAGCAGAGATAAGCTGTCCCTGCTGTCCCCTGTCTGAATTTCTGATCTGCAGAATCTGCGGCCATAATTATTTTATCTTTTTGCCATAAAGTGTCAGGAAAATTTGTTTCACAGCTAATGTCATAACTGGAACAGCTAGGGAGAGGGGCAGGAGGTGCACAGTTGGGGCAATATCAGCCTCTTCTTGGATCTTCCCTGTTGGGGTAGAATCCCAACCAATCACTGGATTTGGTGGGAAGCACATGGAAGCTGGTCTCACCCCTCTGCGAATTCTTAAGACCTTGTTTTTGGACCCACTCCCTTAAATAATTCGTTACTTCCTTTAATACATATTTACTGAGCACCTAAACTGTGCTAGACAATGGGTATATACTTGAAAACCTAACAGGCACAGTCCCTTACCTCAGACAGAAAACAGCTTACCTTACAAGTAAATCTATAATTGCGAATCGAGAAAATGCTCTGAAGGAAAAATATCAGATGCCAACAGGCAGTGCGACAGAGGGTCTGGGTTTTGTTTGGGGCGTTGGAGAAGCGTCTCTTAGGAAGTGATATTTCTCTCTCTTGCTCTCGCTCTCTCCATCTAGCCCTTTGCTTTCCTAAAGTTATTTCTTCCAAGCCAGGAAATATTTTATAATATACTTTTAAAAGTTAGCGAGAAGAGATTTTTCACTGACAATGGCAGTAGAACAGACATACACTAAAAAGCGTTCACCCACGAGAAAACAGAAATCATTGAGAGTTTTTGTGGGGAAACATATGAAAATTAGGGACTCCCTCCCCCAAAAGAATGCTCAGATGTAGCAGTGCACTGAATTTGTCGTAGAGTTTAAGGGGAGTCACTCTTAGGCCCTGGGAACCAGGGACTGCAGGTTCTTGGGTCTGTGTGGCTGGAATCAGCCGTGCCCGTCGTTTCCAGAAAGCAAGTGTAGCGAAATCGGCTCCCGAAAAAGAGAAGGCGGGCGGTGGTAGGGGCTGCGGGGGACAGCAGGGAGCTGCACCTGGGAATCCCAGGGGTGTGGGGACTGGGTTGCAGGCTGGGAACAAGCCCACAGAGCAAGTCAGGTCCCCGTCACAGCCACTGTGCCTTGCCCCGAGTCTGTGGGTCACTGCGTGGGAAGATGGGTGGAGATAGCTACTTGCACGGGCCCTGCGGGGGAGGGGCAGGTCTGAGGCCATTCCCAAAGCCCTCGGTTTCTTTCCCACCAGCGAAGAGTTCCTGTGGAGATGGGCCTGGATCTTAAGATCTATCTGACATCTCTCTCCACAGGGCCCTCCCGCCTGTGGTGGCATCTGTGTGGTCAACCCACAGTCACCTCACACACAGCGCTCTTCCAACTGCAGTTCAAACGTGGACTTGATGGTGGACATCGATGGTTGGCTACTTTGCCTCTGCCGGCAGGAGCGGCCCCTAGAAGACGCTCACGAAATGTTGCTTGCAGGGATGTTCCTCAAACATGCAGCCAGGCTTTTAAAGCTGCAGACCTGCTTCCTGATACTGTGAGAAACGCCCAGGGCTCCCGCAACAGGCAGGAAGATTTGGCGGGGGAGGGGGACGTTTAAGTCATGGCCGCCTTGATGGTGGTGCTCGGGCTCACCTCCTGGGACTCACTGCTGTCACGCTCCACCCAGGTGAGCCCTCTGCTCTGATAATACCCTCCCCAATGATCCAGAGGCCAGACTTACTGATGGATGATCGTCGCAGACAGGCCTACCCTTAACTTTGTTGGGGTCCAGGGCAAGAGTACACACAAAGGCCCCCATGCCATATCTGTAAATATTTAATAGTTGAAACCAAGCTTATGAACCGTTACATAAAATCTGTTGAATATAACTTCACGGGGATGTGAAAGGCCGGGTTTCAATTTAGGCTTCTTGGGCTTCTTGGATTCTTTCAGAGTTCTGTACTGGAGCACAGCGGTGTGGGGAGAGCTGGCTCCTAGCCCTGGCCTGTCCCCCTTTCTCTTCCCACTTCTGAGGCTCGGTCTCACCCTGGGAAGGGCCTCATGTACACACGTGTCCCCACTCAAGCCCATATGTTTCAGCCCTGTCCATTCTCTAACCCCCAGCACTTTCTCGGCAGTCGTCTCTTGGCTACTGCTGTGACCTAAGGGTGGGCTTTGGTCTGAATCCTTCCCTCCCAAATTCATATGTTAAACTTTAATCGTCAATGTGACGGTGTTAAGAGGTGGGGCCTTTAGGAGGTGATCAGTCATGAGGGCAGAGCCTTCATGATTGGGACTAGTGACCTTATAAAAGAGGTGCAATGGAGCTATTTGGCCTTTCTGCCATGTCAGGACACAGCAAGAGGTGCCATGTTGGGAGCAGAGAACAGTCCTCACCAGACACTGAATCTGCTGGCACCTTGATCTTGGACTTCCCAACCTCCAGAACTGTGAGAAAATAAAATTCTGTTCTTTATCAATTATCCAGTCTGAAGAATTTTGTTAGAGCAGCAGAAAAGAACTAAGATAGGGTGTAACCAGATGGGAACAGGTTCCCTCTGGACGTGGGGAAGAGGCCTGGGCAGTCCCTGGCTTCAGGCAGTCTGGTAGGGAATTCTGGGGTCCCAGGATCCCAGAGCATGTCCAGAAGGGAAGAAAGCCTCCAGGTGGCTGTCTCTTTGGTCCTGTGGACTCCTTGCCCCCATGGGCATAGGTGTGACCAGAGCAGGGCCCTCTGGAACATGGGACCCAGGCCAGGGGCTTTGACTGCCCAGTTCTAAGGGTTGCTCTTGTCCTAGAGAGCAGACCAGGTCTTCTTCAATAGAAGCACTCTGTGTGCTCTGAGCTGCCACTAATTTCCTTTTCTTTCCTCCTGGGAAGCTTCTAGAAACCTTCATTTGGGCTGTTTACCTACCTGGCACCCATTCTTCCAAGGGTGACATTTCAAATAGTTCCCCACTGTATAGTATAGGCAATGACCAATCAGAGCAGATGCCTGCCTCATGCTGAACCAGGATTCAGGGGATCCTCCGCTGGGCCAGGCACTGACCTTTCTGTTGCTGGGTCATGGGGAGATAGAGAAGGGGCCCAGGCCACAGGAGGAACATTGGAGGTAAGGCTTGAGGAAGGGGACACCAGTATGGAAATATTTCAATTTTTTTAACAACAGTACCTCTATACCTGTGAATATCAGCTCTGCATTCTCCCCGTCTCCCTTTGATTTTATTAGGGGCAGCATTGCGCACAACTCAAAGGCTATATGCCTAGCCTCCCTTGAAGCTTAGAAGTGGCCGATGGTGTATAAGGGCAAATCTTCAAAGGGGCCCGTTCGGCTGCAGAAGTCTCCTGTGCACTTTGCTGTTTTCCTTATTCCTAAACCTGTCCTGTCTGGAATGATGATGGCTGGAGCTCCAACAGCCATCTTGCGATCTTGGGGATGGAAGCCCCATGCTAAAGGAAGCAAAGCGGAAATACAGAGCGAGCCTGGGTCCCTGATGAATGTAGCTACCATACCAGCCCCAGACTGCCCACCCCTGGACTTCTTAAATGAGAGACAATAAACCTCAAATCTGTGTAAGCCTCTGCAGTTAGATCTCTGTTATTAGCACCCGAACTCAATTGCTAACTCATTTCAGTTCAGTCCTCAATACCCACATCTCCTTGGGGCTGGTCCAGCGCCAGGGATGTGTATGCCACAGGAAACTTCATTTGGCATGCACCTTCCACGGGCGAGATGTGTTTTGCCAGCGAATCCTCAAAACCATTCTGGCCACTAGTGTTACTCTCCTTACTTTGACAGGTGAGAAAACTGATCTGAGAGGTTACGTGGCTTGACGCGGGTCGAGGGGTAGAGGGGGGCGGTGGTGGTGGCGCATAACTGGGGCCAAGGTCTCACAACCCATGTGTGCTCCACCACGACTGGGGTCCCCTTCCTGCCTGCCCCTGGGGGAGTGCCTGGGAGGCCCTCCAAGGCTGGGCGTTGTTGGCTTGGACTGTGGCCTTCGCAGATCCCACAGCACCTCATTGGCCGCTAGGTGGGCACCTGTCCATCCAGAAAAGTGGAGGGATGGGGGGTGTCAGAAAGGAGCCTTTAAAAATCTCTTGTCTTTCCCCATCATTACTCACGAGAGAAAACCCCAGAAAATCTCAACAGGGCTGCAGGCCAAGAAGCAGGGAGGAGCTGTGAGGAGGGCAGGCAGCCTTCTGCCCTCCATGCTCAGAGAATCAAAATCCTTTGGCAGAGGACAAGGAGGAAGAGGAAGGGACCCATCTCTGAGGCGGGGGCCTCCGAGGGGCCTGAGAAGGTCTCGGGCTTTGAAGGCTTAGAGGCCGCAGGGTCCTCTGCCCCGAACACTTGTTCCCCCTGAAACCTGAAAGTCCAGCTTCTCTCTGACCTCCAAGGACTGCTGCATCAACGGGATCATTTTCTGAGGCAGATTTATTGTCTCAAAGGCCACTGGTAGACACCAGTGGAGCCCAGCACCTGGAGGACAGGTCCTCACCTCCTCTCTCAGACCTCTCTGCCCGATTCGCTTCCATTCCTAGTAAATTTTAAGGAGAGGGGGAAATTTCCAGAAGCCCAAAGCTGTTGCCTTCCTTCAGCTCTCCCTGAGTTCTACATTCCCTGCTTTTCTTTTCAGGGGCCAGGGCCTCTCATTCCCCCCACCCTTCCCCCCCGTCCCCAACCCCATCTGCCCAGGGACTTGTAGAGGTGAAGTTCAGCCCCTGCAAAGCCCCAGAGCGGAGCTCGAGCAGGAGAGAGGAGCAATGGATTTCTGAGCCCTGAAGGGACAGTGAGGCAGACACAGGGCAGGAGCACAGGCCGGAGGTTCAGAGGACCTCCCCCGGGCCCCGGCTGCCTCTGACAGCCCCTGCCTGTCCCTGACTCCCCTCAGAAAACGTGACCCGCCAGGCCCTCCTGACGCGCCTCCCCCTTCGCAGGCTCCCAGGCGGAGGAGATGGAAAGCAGACCCTCCCGAATGTTTAACTTCAGCGGAGATGATAATAACTTTCCCATGGACGCAACTGTATCCTTTCCCTGTGTTCCTTCGGGGATCCCGACACTCCATACGGTTCTCATTTGCAGCTCGTTCCTGAGGAGGCCTCATTTCCTCGCCACACACCCCTGATGTGGTCAGGGTCTCCCTCCCACAGCCCGGGCGGGGGCAGGGCGGGGGAGGGGCTTCCCTGAGCTTTTCTCCAAAGGCTGCCCCCCTCCCTTGCCTGCCCTGGCCTCGCCAGACCTGCCTTGGCCTCTGCCCTCACCCTACCTCCCCCCCCAACCCTCAATGCCTCATACCCGGGGGCTGCCATGAGGACTGGGGCTGTTCCCTAGGCAGAAGTGTCCTTTCTAGAAGTTTCTCCCACTTAGCCTGGTGGGCATGTGGAATGACTCCAGGGGTCACCATTAGGACTATATCCTATGTGAATGGCGCCTCCTGGAGTTGTAAGACTAATGGTTCTGCTGGCAGGTCCTAGAAGGAGAGTCATTTCAGAGCCCTTTCGAGCCCGAAAAAGCCCCCAGCCTCAGCCCCCTCTTGCCCGTCAGCTCTGCTCCCCAAACCACTCCCACCGCACACCTCTCGTGACTTTGATCTTGCAGGAAACCGAGAGGGTTGAGAAGAGGAAAGAAAAGAACACAGACTCTCACTTTCGCCTAGCATTAGGGTTTGGTGGTTGCTGCTGCGAACACTGTTCCTGGTATCTCCCAAGCTTCAAAATCCTCCCCCTCTCCCCATGGGGCGGTGGAGCAGGGGCTTGTTATCCACATTTGACAAAATAGATGCGCCAACAAAGATGCTGAGCCCGGGTGCTAGAGCCAGATCGGAGTGATTAGGTCCTGGTTTCGTCCCACCATTTCAGAAGTCAGGAGGCAGGAAAGGGGGGAACTGAGGGCGAGCAGGCCACACGGCCACACCGCCTGGGTCTGAGTCTCCCGCTCCACCGTTTGCGAGCTGTGTAATCTCATCTGAGTCAATTAACCTCTCTGGGCCTCAGTCTGCTCATCTGTGAAGTGGGGATTATTTATTTTTATTTATTTACTTATTTTGAGACGGAGTCTCACTCTGTTGCCCAGGCTTGAGTGCCGTGGTGTCAGCCTAGCTCACAGCAACCTCAAACTCCTGGGCTCAAGCGATCCTCCTGCCTCAGCCTCCCGGGTAGCTGGGACTACAGGCATGTGCCACCATGCTTGTCTAACTTTTTCTATATATTTTAAGTTGTCCAGCTAATTTCTTTCTCTATTTTTAGTAGAGATGGGGTCTCGCTCTTGCTCAGGCTGGTCTCGAACTCCTGAGCTCAAACCATCCACACGCCTCGACCTCCCGGAGTGCTAGGATTACAGGCGTGAGCCACCATGCCCGGCCTGAAATGGGGATTATGATTGTATAGCTATGGGTTAATAAAGGGAAAGTGTCAAGAACAGTGCCGGGCACAAAGTAAGTGCTATTACTATTATCATTGTTGTTATTATGGGATGCGGGGGAGCCAAATGAAAGACTGTGGGGAACTCTGCTTCTGGCTCCCTTTAGCCCCTCGTCTCTACCACACACACTTGGAGACCTCGGAGGACAAGGAAAGCCCATTGCTGCTGCTGCTCTAGCCTCTGCATCTGGCCACCAGTTTTGGTTTTCCAGGCTTAGTTCCAGTGGATTCTATCCCCCTCTCCCTCTGGCAGGCAGCTCTCTGGGTCCAGGTCAGTCAGGGGCTGGCTGGGGCTCAGGGATCCCAGGCCTGCCTTCTTGGTTGCCCAAGGTCTCAGGAACCCGCTGAGAAGCAAGCACTGGGCTTGGCGCTTGGAGTGGTCCACAGGAGCGGGGCTTGCCCTCAAAGGAGGGCGGTTCTTTTGTCTCAGGCCAGACCCAAGATAAATAGATGTGATTAGGAGATCAAAGCACTTTCCGCAGGTTTGGCCTGAGGGGGCCCTTTGATCAGCCAGCCATTCCCCCCACCCTCCCGGGAGTCCCCTCTGCTCAGAACCACCCCCTGCTCTCATTCCCGTTCTTCTCAAGCTGCTGCCTCAGCACCCCCACGCCAGGCCAGGCCAATCTTGCCTGCCAATGGGAGCCAGGTTTCCCACCTCCGGGTTGTTTATGAAGTCACCAGTTCGAAGCCGAAGCCAGCACGCTGCAGCAGGTCTGCGAGGCCCAAACGGTTTCATTCTGAGCCTCAGTTGCAAAACCTGAAATCTTGATATGCTTGTAAATGATGGGCGGTGAATCACCCCTGCCTCTCTGGTGGCTAATTAGGTGCAGGTCCTGCCCGGTCTCCCAGAACTTGGCCCACTGAAGGGAGGGATCACTGGGAAATTCTTTCTTTTTCCTTTGAAAAGGGTAGACATTCCTGTAAGTGCTTACCGTGGAGAACCTGTGGGATTTTCCTTAAAGCTTGCGAGATAGCTTCCACGGGTGTGTCGTACCTGCTCAAAATATACCCTCTGCCATAGATCGGCCCCTTTTCAGGAAGTGCAGGCTGCCGGGTCCCCAGACTAGAAGCGAGATGTGTTCTGGGCACATTCCAGGATGGGCCACCTCGGCCAGGTTTCGCAGCCACCAATGCAGGCCATGGGGGCCTTGGCTGGCCTGCCCCTCGGGCCCTCATCTCTCCGTCTTAACACTACAGTTATCCTCGCCCTGCGCGCAGGGAGTTGATGTGCAGGGCAACATCACCCAGGAGGGGAGAACTTCCCTGTCAGAGGAACGCAGTTGTCAGGGAGATGAGGGACCATTTCAGGGGAGAAACTCCAGGGAGGAGGGAGACCCCTGCCCTGAGCGTCCCTGGGGGGCAGACAAACTGGGGGCTCTAGCTGCTTTTATGATTTCATCTCCACGAGGACAGGCCTTGGGGAAGCTGTTTTTTCTAATCTGAGAGGGACTGACAACCTAGCTTCATTCATTCAACAAATATTTAGTGAGTGCCTACCACGTGCTAGGAGCTGGGCCAGGCGCTGCGGATGTGTCAGCGAACAAAATAGACAAAAGAGTCCACCTGTCACGGAGTCTACATTCTAGGGATGGGAGAGACAAACAGCAAACAGTAAATGAGCACGTTTTCTCATCTGCTAAAAGGAGAGCTGTGCTTTGGGAAAAAGTGAAAGGACAGAGGGGAAGGGGGATTGGGAGAGCGAGCTGGGGGTGGCAGGGAGGCCTCATCAAGAAGGTGACATTGGAGCAAAGGCTCAATGGAAGTGAGACTGTAGGCGAGGCTGATGATCTGGAGAAACAGTGGGAATTTTAACTTTTTGAGGAACCACCTCACCATATTCCACAGCGGCTGCCCCGTTTTTTCATTTCCACCAGAAATACACGAGAAGCTCTTTTAAAGACACATTCAGCCGGGTGTGGGGGCTCACGCCTGTAATCCTAGCACTCTGGGAGGCCAAGATGGGAGGATAGCTCAAGGTGGGGAGTTCAAGACCAGCCTAAGCAAGAGCGAGACCCCGTCTCTACTAAAAATAGAAAGAAATTATATGGACAACTAAAATATATAGAAAAAATTAGCCGGGCATGGTGGCGCATGCCTGTAGTCCCAGCTACTCGGGAGGCTGAGGTAGGAGGATCCCTTGAGCCCAGGAGTGTGAGGTTGCTGTGAGCTAGGCTGACGCCATGGCACTCTAGCCAGAGCAACAGAGTGAGACTCTGTCTCAAAAAAAAAAAAAGACATTGGTGCAGGTCTCTACACTAGCTGGTGACCTGGGGTAGGATGAGGGTTTATGGCAGGGTCATGTGAGGACACACCCAGACTTACACAGCAAAGCCTGGTGACAGTGGAGGGGACCCTTTTAATCTCTGAGTTTCCCGTTCATTCCATGCACAGTTCTGTTGGATCGTGTCATAGTGCTAGACAGCTAGAAGGACGTGGGTTTAAGTCCTGGTCCTGCCTTTACTGTGGCTGTGTGGCCTCAGGCAAGGGACTTTACCTTCCTGAGCCTCAGTTTGCACAAATAAATCAGAAGAGTTGGGGGTGGGCATTCAGTGAGGTAGTGCCAGTACAGGGCTCAGCACAGGGCCTGGCAGATGGCATGTGCTCAGTTAGGGGGTGCCATTGTCACCATGAGCCATTCCTGGGGATTCCTCTGCAGGTCAGCCTGTTGGTAGCAACACATGCACCTAAAGTCAAGGTTGAAAACCTACTTGGTGCCCATCACTGTGCTAGGATTTGGGGATGGAGCATCGTAGTGGGCTCTGTGATACACCACCCAGACCCCCGTTCAAGGAAGGACTTGCTGTCCCAGTTTGTGGGGGTGCTTGCAGGGGCTCCCTCCAGCTGTCAGCACCTTCAGGGTCTGCCTCAGATACAGAGAGTGCCTCGCTCAAAGTCATGCCCTTCCAGTGACCTTTTAATATGAGGGAATAAAGGCCGCGTCACCAAGACCCATCTCTGGACAACTCCGGGGTAGGCTGAATAATGGCTCCCCTCTTCCCAAGATGTCCACGTCCTAGTTCCTGGAACCTGTGAATATGTTTGTTACCTTACATGGCAAAGGGGACTTTGCAGATATGATAAAGTCAAGGATCTTGAGATGGGGACATTGTCCTGGATTATCTGGGTGGGCCTGATGTAATCACCAGGGTCCTTAGAAGAGAGGGGCAGGAAAATCAGAGATGGAGACATGAAGACAGAAGCAGAAGTCAGAGTGACGTGATTGCTGGCTTCGAGATGCAGGAAGGGGCTACTTGCAGAGGAACGCAGGAAGCCTCTAGAAAGCTGGAAAAGGCAAGGAAACAGATTCTCCCCTAGAGCCACCAGAAGGAACCAGCCCTGCTGACACCCTGATTTTAGGCTTCTGATCTCTAGAACTGTAAGAGAATAAATGTGTGTTGTCGTAAGCCCGTAAGTGGGTGGTCATTTGTTCCAGCAGCTGTAGGAAAGGAGTCCAACTCTGAGGGGTCATTCTAGCAGCAGAGCTCCCTGGGGAATTGGGGTCAGCACAGGCTGTCACTGAGCCTTCATGCAGCTGTCAGCTCCCTCTGCCCAATCCTGCTCCCTTCCCCGCCCTTCCCCAGGGCTTGGTGCCATGGGATCTCCCTAATAAGCCTCCTGCCCCTTAAACTCCATCTCTGAGTCTGCTTCCTGGGGAACCCAACCTGAGGCAGTTGACATTTTTTTAATGCTTTGTTATGGAAAAGTCCAAACATACACAAAAGTAGCCGGGAGAGATATATGGATGTCCCTTGATCCCATCGCCCAGCTTTGACAATCGTGCTTGATCTGCATGGGAATGGTAGTTTAAAGGGAGAAGCAGAGCTCCTGCCCTGGAGATTATCACCGTCTAGGTGGGGAATGAAAATGTTGCAGACACCTCGCAGGCTCTGAGAGTACCCGGCAGCAGCATCCATGCCAGCGAGGATACAGAAAAGCTGCCTTGTAGACAGGCAGGAAAGGGGACCGCCAGCAGGGCAGGCCACATCGTCCGTCTGAAGGAGTGGCTCTTGCAGGTCCAGGGCAAACTCTAAAAGGGTCCTAAGTCTGAGGCAGGGGGCAGCCTCCCTTGGAGAGAGTCAAGCATCACCTGCTTTTGTGTTTCATTCCATTGTCTTTCTAATCTGTTTTTCTTTTTAATGGCCCTCCATCTGTCTCTCCCCCACGGTTAAGATAACAAGGCCAGCCAGGTGCCAGGTACCGGGCTGAGCACTTTCCACAGCCTAGTTCCCTAATCCTCCCAACAACCCAAGGAGGCAGATACTATTTTTCTCCCCATTTCACCGAGACTCTGTGAAGGAAGGCCACTTGGCCAGGGTCCCGTGGATGGTGTATCAATTTCCTGGGGCTGCTGGAACAAAGTAGCCCAGACTGGGTGGCTTACAACAGCAGAAATGGAATCTCTCACTGTTCCGGAGCCCAGCAGTCTGAAATGAAGGTGTCTCTTATAAGGACACCTGTCATTGGATTTAGGGCCCACCTGGATAATGCAAGATGATCTCATCTCAAGATCCTTAATTACATCTGGAAAGACCCTTTTCCCCAATAAGGTCACATGCACAGATTCCAGGGATTAGGACATGGACATAGTTTTAGGGGGGCCACTATTGAACCTGCTCCAGACCATATGAGGAGGTAAGAAAAAGGATCAGTTGTCTCTGGCATGTGATATGATCTTGCCAAGAAGAGCTGGACCAGTAGGAACCCCTTGTGGTGGTTTTAAAACGTGTCCACAAATTCTTTAACACTCCTCCCATTGAAAGGTGGCATCTCTGCCCCTCCCCTTGAATCTGGGTGGGCTCGTGAGTCACTTGTAACCCAAAGAACGTGGAGAAGGGATGCCGCATGACTTCCAATGGCAGATTAGAAATGGCGATGCAATGACTGCCTTTTTCGTGGAAACATTTGCCTTTGGAGCCCTGAGCTGCCATATGAGCCATCTGATTGTCCTGAGGCCGCCATGCTGGGAAGAAACCCAGGCCACATGCAGAAGTCACCTGTAGGTGTTGTGACCAGCAATTCTAGCTAAGGTCCCAGCGATAGCCAGTCTCACTCAGCAGGCCAGGGAGTAAAAAGGCCTCTGGAGGGTTCCAGTCCCCACCCCCAGCCAGCCAGGCTTCCTAGCAGAGGCCCCAGACATCATGGAGCAGAGATAAGCTGTTCCTGCTGTCTGTCCCCTGTCTGAATTCCTGCCCCACAGAATCTGTGAGTCTAATCAAATGGCTGTTTTATGCTACTAAGTTTTGGGGTGGCTTGTCACACAGCGATAGTAACCAGAACATCCCTCTGAGAAAGCCCCAAATCGGGGGCGGGGATAGCAGTTCCTGCGACACAGATCTGATTCAGAGAGAGACAAAGAAATTATCTCCTGTCTGAACGCCACCTGCCCCTCCCCCTGCCCCAATTCCCACTGGTTCCACAATAAGAGGTGAGGGGTGTGTGTGTGTGTTGGGGGGGACAGAAAATGGAAGCAGCTCCTGTGAGCATGAGACAGTGTCCCTCCCTCCGCAAAGCAAAGCAAAGCACACAGACCGCACAGTCTGAGGCTGCAGCCCGGCCTCCCACCAGCTGCCCTCCCTCCTGCCCCGCCAGAGCAAGCCTGGCGGCTCCTGAACCCGGGCTGCAGCAGAGCCCAGCTGCACTCACCACTTCCCACGCAGCTGCGGCGGGCTGCAGGCCCCAGCCACGGCCCTGCCCACGTCCTGGCCACCTCACTGACCACACAGCCCCCGCGGCCCAGCCTGCCCTGCCCCAGGATGCTGGCTGTTCCCTACCGCTGCCTTTGCCAGCACCCGGGGTCGTCTGCAGCCCTGGCTGTCAATTATAGCACAAGCCCATTCATTTGCTGCATTGGATTTTTGGATTTTGTCATTTGCTATGCGGAGGTTTTCTTTCTGACTAATTTGTTTACCAGGTTTAATTCTTCAATCATGTTTTCATTTTAAGAGATTTCAGGGTAATTATGAACTTTGAATAAATCCATCTGAGGCACCAAAGTGCTCTGAGCGCAGCTCTGTTAGGGCCTGCCACTCTGTAGCTACACAGGATTTGGTGTGAATAGGACCTTTCCTGCCCACCCCACCCCAACTGCCACAATTGAAAACAGCTGGGCCTTTAGGAGCCAAGGTCAGGATTTGGGAAAAGCCCCAAGTGAAAACCACAATGGGGCTGGGGAGAGATGAAATCAGGCCAGTGTGTGAGTGAGGCTGCAGAAACTTCGAGAGTCTGGGCCCCTTCCCACCCACCTTGCCCAGGGTATTGGGCAGAGGGGGCGGAGGCTGGGGCTGTCCCAGCATTGCCAGCTGGGTGTTTGTGGCAGCAGGGTGCAGGACATTGTTGGGGTGAACAAAATGGCTTCCCTCTACCCTTCTACGTTCTCTGGCTGGGCTATGAATTAAATTGACAAAAAACAGATTAACATTTTAATTACATACATACGCACGGGAGTCTCATAGACTCAAAGAAGGGCCAGAAGATTGAAGCTTGTATAGCATCCTGAGCTGCAGAAAGGAACAGGGGCGTGGGGCTTCTGGGGGGTGCTGGAGACCAGTTATGGGAGGGTGTGGAGGAAATGTCTGGTGAATAGAGGTCGTCTTGTTATGCAGATGAAAGTCTGTCAGGTGACAATGTTGAGCAGCACTCTTCCTGATCCAGATACCTTTACTAATGAAATGTCCTTTACAAAATGGGAGTTTTTCAGAGCCATTCCTGTGTCTGCAGTTTCCCAAAATAAACAGCTTGAAATGATCAATATGCCAGAGAGGTATATTTTGGGGTGGCATATTCTGTTTTCCTACAGTCGTATTTTTTGACGATGTGTCCTAGCCCCAACAGTGCCCCTGGGAGAGGATGAGGTGTACAGGCCAGAGGCCACGACTCTAGTTCCAGCAACATTGCTCCTGAGCAGTGGGGCCAGAGGCAGTTTCTGGGCCCGTAGGAGTAAAATAGAAATATGTCAAGGATGATGATGACAATTCTTGTTCCATCAGTCTGCAGGCTTGTCACAAAGGAGCTGATGTAGGAGGAGGCATGCTGTAAACTGTGTCACATGGCACAGTTATAAGGGGGTGGTGTTGTGGAACAGGTCTCTTGGTCACATCGGCAGGGTCACACTAGCAGGCTGGAGTGATATGACACTGAAGCAACTGATATAAAGGCAGGAAACGCCACCAGGCCCCCAGAGGTCTTGACTCTGTCACCGTTTCTCAACCGGTGCGCCTGGCTCCTGGGTGTGCTGGGTTGGTTTCTATGGAGCGTGTGAATTGTGTTCTGGCCTCAGCACCTTATCAACACCAGACAGGAGCACTGCCCATGTCCAGCATCTTATCAGCATTAACAAATTAGGGTTGCTTAATTTGCATATCCATAGCAAACCTACAGCCAGCTGGGCGGGTGGGTGGTGCAGAACCAGCATGTGAACTAACCATAACTAAGATCAACGTATTAGGCTTAGCTAATTTACATGCAGCCAATCATCGCACAGGTATGAAGAGCAAAATTGCCAGGGGAACCAATCACATAAAGGGAATTTTTCACGGCAGAGTATAAGACCCCTGAGCTCCCAGAGCTTGATGGTGCTTGTTCCCACCGCACAGCGTAGACTGTGTGGGGACTCCAGACTTGCTCTGATAAGAATCCATTAGGGGATCTGATCCACAGTGACAGCCTGGGCAGCTGCTGGCGCGAGGGAGGAGGGAGGGAGTGCCCGTACTGTCTCAGTTTGGGTTCTCCCAGAAGCAAGCCAGAGACAAAGAGACACCAGCGGGGGAGTGCAGGTGAAAGGCGAGACAGCTGATGAAGGGTGCACCGTCAAGCCAGGGGCCTCTGTGGGTAACTGTTAGGGGGCCGAACTGTGTCCCTTCTAAATTCTTATGTTGGAGTCCTAACCCCCGGGACCTCAGAATGTCATCTTATTTGGGGACAGAGCCTTTAAAGAGGTAATTAAGTTAAAATGAGATCTTCAGACTGGGCCCTAATCCGACATGGCTGGTGTCCTTATAAGAAGAGATTAGAACATAGACACACGCAGAGAGAAGTCCATGTGAGGACACAGGGAGAAGACAGCCATCTACAAACCAAGCAGAGAGGCCTCAGAGGGAACCAATCCTGCCGACACCTGGATCTTGAACTTACAGCCTCCAGAATTGTGGGAAAATGAATTTCTGTTGTGTAAGCCCCCAGCCTGTGGTACGTTGTTAGGGCAGCCCGAGCAGACTAACCTAGCAAGACTCATGGCCTTTGGTGAAGACGGTATGAAACACAGGCTTCTGAGTTAGCCTACCTGAGGGGTGAGCAGGCTGGGGTATTTACCCACCAACTTGCGTCAGTCATTCATTGGGGGCTGTTCTGGGGTGGGGGGTGTCATTAATTTCAACACTTCCAGGCTGCTACAGGGGCAGGCAAAGTGGCTTTGGCAAACAGCAGAAGTCTCCAGGTGAAGAAATGCAGGGGTTGCCATTTGGAAGTTGGGCCTGATGCACTAAGTGGTTAAGAGCAAGGGGATTTTTAAGAGGTGACAATGATGGCATCTGCTACATATACCTATGAGATGAATAATGGACTATCTTTGGTACCTGCCCAGAGGCCAAGGTACTATGGCCTTTTACCTCTACCCCAAAGCAATACACACATGTGTAGTGTGTACATTACTAGAAAGATCTAGTCTAGGTAGAATACAGACTTCTATATTAGTAATCCTGTGTAATATTGTATAACCATATAATAAATGTCATTTGCAAAGGTTTCCTCTGGTTAGTTTCCATGCCAAGGCCAGTGGAGTGAAGGGAACGTGTAGCATGGTTCACTGTGGTCTTGGACCTCAGTATCTTTGATGGTTTCTCTAGTGAGGCCTGGAGCACTTCACGGTCATTAGCAAATTTTAGCCTGGGGTACTGGGCACAGCTAGGATGAGGATGCTTTGAGGCAGGGTTCTTGGTTTCAAGCAGCTGAAACCAACGATAGCTGACCTCAATAGGAAAGGGATTTCTGGAAGGCTGTCAGGTAGTCCACAGACTTGAGGGAAGGTATCAGGACTCACAGCCAAGAACACTCTGGTTGGTGCGGGTGATAGGTGGGGAAGGGACTTACGAGCACAGCATCTGTAGGGCACTGTCACTGCTGGACCCTTGAGGTTGCCACAATGGTGCCATTGTCCCTGTCTCTATATGACATTCAGCCTTGGGAGTGGTCCTAGCTTTTGAGGGTGGGGGTTCAGAGAAAGGAGCTTAGCTATGAGCTTTTCTAAGTGGGAGGCAGACCATGTGTTCCCCCAGTATTAGCCAAACCAGGGTATGCATCCCAAATGGGAGAGACACTTGTCCTTGGCACATGAGTAAGGGAAGATTCTAGAAGGGAAAAGGGGGAAGGGGAGGATTTGTTGCTGTGAATCCTGGCTCATTCGCTCAGTTTCAGGCCAGGCTAGTGGAGACAGTGGGTAGATTAGAGGTTTGGCTGGATCAGGGTGGGTGCCCTTCACCAGGAATCCCCGTGGGCCTCAGAGGGCACCAAGAGGCCAAAGCAGGAAGATTGAGGGATGCTGGGTGTTCTTATCTATTCTTGTGTAAAAAATCACTCCAAAATAGTAGCTTAAAACCATAGCAGTCACTTACGTTGCTTACTGATCTGGGCATTGACTGGGTTCAGCCAGGCAGTTCTCACTTGGGGACTCTTGGGTTCTCTTGGGTTGCAGTGGCGTGGTGGCAGGAGCTGGAGTCATCTCAAAGCCTTCTTCACTCACGTGTTTGGTTCCTGGGCTGGGAAGGTTCAAATAGCTGGAGATGGAACCAGCTGGGGCTCTTTGGGCCTCCTTCCCTCTGTGTGGTCTCTCCACGTGGCCTTTCTAATGTGACACCTCAGGACAACCAGGCTTCTTAGGAGAACCAGACAGAAGCTGTATCGCCTTTTATGACCTAGTCTTGGAAATCAGGCGGCATCACTTCCACCATATTCTATTTGTTCCATGCAAGTCAGGAAGGCCAGCCTTTGGGGAAGAGGGGGGATTAGAACTCTGCCGCCCTTTGATGAGAGGACTATCAAAGAATTTGTGGACATGTTTAAAACCATCATAGTGGGCTAGGAGATGGCAAACGGCCACTTTGTGTGACTGTTTGGACCAACACATTTTTTTGTTCTCAATTTTCTAACTTGGCTGCTTGTTTCCCAGGATGCAGAAAGGTCAGGGCTTAAACTCCTCAGCAGGGTGTTAGTAACTAAAATGTTTGCACCTGGTGGGCTGGACTCTCGTTAACCTGCTTCATCATTATGCCAGGAGAGCTCTTTCCAACTGAAATTTGACTATTGGTTTTTAATTTTGATGCCATTTTTCAAGCTGATGGCTCTTCTGGCTGACAGTGAATTACCCGGGGTGCAAATTAAATACAATAGAATTGCTAATCAGGCCATTAGAATAGCGGACAGGAGGAAATCTACAAGTTGTCAGACCTAGGTGGGAGCTCTCCTTGCCTTTTGCATAGAATTTGTGTGACTCTGAATGGGCCTGTGCGTGGGACTGGTACAAATA
>NW_012141969.1:786168-802522 GCF_000956105.1 Propithecus coquereli | reverse complement strand
GGGGGGGGGGAGGGTAGGGGGGACTGAGCAAGTGGCTGCACAGCCCGCCTTCCTACACTGGTTTGGCTGGTTCTCCTTTGCAGGAAAAATCTTGTCCTATAAGTACTCATGTCCCTGGGGATTGCTGTCTAATGTTCCGTATACACTCTTCTCATGCAAGGAAGTGTCGAGATTTAATTTTCAACCTCCAGGCCCGCAAGGAAGGCACCAAATATCTGACATAATGAACAATGTTTTCAGATATCTAAATTTAGAGAGGAGGTGAGAATGCACTAGCAGTTTTTCTCTTGCATCTAATTCTGTACAAAGATACAAAGACTCCTATCTGTTGAAGACTTCATGTCGCACATTCAGTCACAGTTTCTTTGGTGTTTTTTTTTCTTTTGGTTTCTTTAATCCCCAGAAAACTGACTAACAGGATATAGACTCAGGAGCCACTTCCTAAGGATGCAGTGCTTGATGCCAAATGGTGGTTTGGTAATCAGGAGGCTTTTGACTTTCAGAGAAGATAGAATGTGGTCTTTAGGGGCGAAGATGCCAGCCACGATGCTCTGCAGTGATGCTGTCGGAAGAGGGGGTGTGCTTGGGGTCACAAGTGAAGGAGGACTCCCACGTAATCAGTCACAGGGAACACTTACTGAGGCCCGCCAGCCATGTCTGACCACTTGGAGTGCTCGCAACATTTCATCTCCACAACGGCCCTCTGAGGTGTGGATTGTGGTCAACCCCATTTAATTGATGTCAATCTCGAAGTTAGGTAACTTTCCCAGGGTCACCCAGCAAGTTAGTGGCAGGGGTTAGTGTTCATTAGATTGGATTCAGCTGCCAGACACAGGCAAAAAAAAAAAAAAAAAAAAGAACCATTTTAACAAGGCATAAATAAGATAGACATTCTTTCTTATGAAAACAAAGTTTGGAGATATACAGTCTAACTCCAGTACAGCAGATCCATAATGATCTGCCCCCACGTTCCTTCTATCTTGTTACTCTACCATCTTTAACACATGGTCTCTGCCTTGGGTTGCCAGTTTATCTGGCACAGGACACCCAGTTGAATAAGAATTTCAGATAAATGACAATTTTTTTTAGTATATCTGGTACAATATTAAATAATCAAATGAAATCTTAAAATTACATGAAGTATTAAAAATTATAAAATATTAAATAAAAATTAAGTATTTTTATATGCTAAATGTGGCAACCCTATCTCTACCTCATGGTTCAAGATAGCTGCCTGTGCTCCAGCCTTCAGGACCACATTTCAGGCAGCAGGGGGAAGGAGGGTTAAAAAAGCGCCTCTCATAGGAGTGCAAAAGTCTTATTGCATGAAAAAAAAAAAGAAAGAGAAAAAAGGGCCTCCCTTCCTTTAAACACACCTCATGGCAGTCACACCCCAAACTATTGCTCATGTTACATTGGCTACACACGGCTTTTAGGGACGCTAGGAAATATGGCTTCTATTCTAGGCAGCTGTGAGCCCAGCTAACAACCAGGGCTTCTACATTTTAAAAAATGGATATCGGGGTCAACTTAGTTCCTGCCATGGCTGGGATTTGAACCCAAGTCAGAATGGCTTGGTTTTCAAGTCTTAGGACTTAATCACCGTGCTGTTCTGCCTTTCCTCCATTGCATGAAAGAAAGGGTAGCAAAGTGCCGGGCGCAGTAGCTCATGTCTGTAATCCTAGCACTCTGGGAGGCCGAGGCAGGAGGATCGTTTGAGCTCAGGAGTTCGAGACCAGCCTCAGCAAGAGCAAGACACCCCCCCCCGCCCCCGTCTCTACTAAAAATAGAAAGAAATTAGCTGGACAACTAAAAATATTTAGAGAAAATTAGCTGGGCACGGTGGTGCATGCCTGTAGTCCCAGCTACTCGGGAGGCTGAGGCAGGAGGATCGCTTGAGCCCAGGAGTTTGAGGTTGCTGTGAGCTAGGCTGACGCCAGGGCACTCACTCTAGCGAGGGCAACAGAGTAAGACTCTGTCTCAAAAAAAAAAAAAAAAAGAAAGGGTAGCAAAGACACATGTGTGTTTCGCACAAACCTCTTCAGATCCTTTTGACAATTTCTGTGTGCCGCTTCCCTGACTTCCCCGTGCTTCTGCTGCTAACAGCCTGCACATGTGGAATGCTTCAGAGGCCTGCCCTCGGGCTACTGGAGCCGTGTTGCCCACACCTGGGAATTTGGATGGCCCTTAGCCAAGGACTTACTGTGCAGGGGCATGACAGCCCAGCTCCCTCGGCTGGGGTCAGGACGAACACTCAAGTGTAATTTACACTCCGGGGCCCCTCTGCAGGATCAGGCTGAGGCTGGGACTCCCTGAAGTGTGTGCCCTTGCTTGGCTTCTTCCCTTCCCTGTCCTGTTTTCCCTACTCCCTTACTGATCTCTTCTGGAAGCACGTCCTTCATAAATCACTTGCACACAAATCCTCGTGGCAGTGTCTTAGCAGCCTAAGATAAGGGTTTACCCTGGAAAATATAAATAGGAAGTGCGCCAGCACTTTTGAAGACAAAGCTGTTCTGTTGTGGAATGCCCCTCTGTGACGAAGAGGCCAAAGTGACTCACCCCGCCCTTTAGCTTGAATTAGGTCACACCCAGCCTTACCGGCAAATCCTGAGCTGTGACAACTCGTACTTTGTTGGACATTTAATATTTATTTCAATTTTCCTCCGAGCTGTATGCTTTCGTAGGGAATAGTGTATGAGTCAGAGTTCAGCCAGGATAGCGGAGTTTCGAATAGAAAAGGATTTAATACAAGAGGTCAGGTACTTACAAAACAGTTGCGAGCGTTGCAGTAGCAAAGGGCTCTCAAATTTCCTCCAAACTTCCAGAGCACCTGAAAGTATAGTCCGACGAGCACACTGGCTTGCAGGACCAAGGTAGGTGATTCTCAGGGAAGTGCCTGAAGGTTGCCGACAAAGACTCCATTCCCGTGTCCTTTGTGCCTCCCTGCAGACGCTGGAGAAGCAGTCACAATCAAGGCTTTTTGCCTCTTTGGCCTTCAGGGTCTTGTTCAAGTACAGCAAATCCTCATTATTTGTGGATTCTGAATTTGCAAATTCACCTACTCGCTAAAATTGATTTGTAACCTCCAAATCAATACTCACAGTGTGTTTGCAGAGCCGTGAAAAACTTGAGTCACCTCATGCACGTGTTCCCAGCTGAGGCCGAGCAAGGTGCTTCTCTGCCTTCTTGTTTCAGCTTCTGTACTGTGAACAAGTGTCATTGTGGCAGTCTGTTTAGTGCCATGTTTTTGTGCTTTCTGTTGGTGGTTTCACTGTTTAAAATGGCCCTGAAGTGTAGTGTTGAAGTGCTGTCTAGTGTTCCTAAGCTCCAGAAGGCGATGTGCATTATGGAGAAAATACATGTATTAAGTAAGCTTTGTTCAGGCATGAGTTATACGGCTGTTGGCCATGGGTTCAATGTTAATGAACCAATGATATATATTAAGTAAGGTGTCTTTAAATAGAAACACACAAAAAACAAGGTTATGTATTGATTGGGTCACAAAAATATGATCAGAAACTCTCAGGAACCTAACCCTGTACTTCCCCTAGGAGCAATGGTTCGGTGTTGGAGGAGACTTTATAGAACATAACTACCGTGAATAGTGAGAACCAACGGCACTTCTCATTGGTAGAATCTAGCTAGTTACCCACTGGACAAGGAATGCTGGAAAATGTAGTTCCCAAGCTTCCAGATGCTGCAATACATGGAAGAGCATAGAAGGGGAAAATGGTGCTCGGTTGCTGGCAGACAATCCAGCACAGTATATTAAACCATTTAATGCTTTAAAAACATTTTTAATGGTTGCCACAGGCTTTACAATACACATCTTTAATTATCCAATGTCTACCTTCAAATAATATTATGTCATTTCACATGTAGTATTAACATAAAGACCTTATAAAAGTGTACTTCCAATTCCTCCCTCCCATCCTACATTTTACACTTACATAGCCTAGAAACACACAATACCTTGCTGCTATGCTGGCTTTAGACAGTTATCTTTTAAAGTAATTTAACATTTTTAAATGAATTTTTATTTGCCTTTATTTGTTCCATTTCCAGCCATCTTCATTTATTTGTGTAGCTCCAAGTTTCTGTATCATATTTCTTCTACCTACATCATTTCTCATAGAGCAGTTCCACTGGCAATTAATTCTCTGTTTTTGTTTGTCTGAGAAGGTATTTCTCTTTTAATTTTTAATTAATTTTTTTTTAACTCTTAATTTTTTTCTTTTAAAGACAGAGTCTCACTCTGTCGCCCCAGCTAGAGTTCAGTGGTGTCATCCTAGCTCACTGCAACCTCAGACTCCTGGGTTCCAGGGATCCTCCTGCCTCAGCCTCCTGAGTAGCTGGGACTACAGGTGAGCACCACCACACCCAGCTAATTTTTCTTTTTTTTTTTTTTGAGGCAGAGTCTTGCTCTGTTGCCTGGGATAGAGTGCCATGGCGTCGGGATAGCTCACAGCAACCTCAAACTCCTGGGCTCAAGCGATCCTTCTGCCTCAGCCTCCCAAGTAGCTGGGACTACAGGCATGCGCCACCATGTCCGGTTAATTTTTTGTATATATTTTTAGTTGTCCAACTAATTTCTTTCTATTTTTAATAGAGACGGGGTTTCACTCTTGCTCAGGCTGGTCTTGAACTCCTGACCTTGGGTGATCCTCCTGCCTCGGCCTCCCAGAGTTCGAGGATTACAGGCATGAGCCGCCACGCCCGGCCTAATTTTTCTATTTTTTGTAGAGATAAGGTCTCACTGTGGCTCTGGCTGGTCTCCAACTCCTGACCTCAAGCAATCTTCCCACCTTGGCCTACCAAAGTGCTAGGATTACAGGTGTGATCTACCATGCCCAGCCTATTTTTGAAGCATATTTTTGCTGGATATAGAGTTTTGGGTTGACATGTTCTTTTGTTGTTGTTTTTTTAGCATTTTGAAGATCTTACTTTATTTTCTTCTGACTTGTATAATTTCTTACGGGAAGTCCGCCATAATTCCTATCTTTCTTCTACTGCATGTGATGTGTCTTTTTTCTCTGGCTGCCTTCATGATTTTCTCATTGTTTTTGGTTTTCAGCAGTTTAAATAGGATATGCCTAGATTTTTTGTTAATTTTGTTTTTGTTTTTGTTTTTTTTACCCTGCTTGGTCTTTTCTGAGCTTCATGGATCTATGGTTTAGTGTCTGCCATTATTTTTGGAAAATCCTCAGGCATTATTTCTTCAAACATTTCTCCTGCCTTGTTCTCACTTCTTCTGGGATTCCAGTTACACGTATGTTAGGCTGTTTCATAATGTCCCACAGCTCTCTGATGCTCTGTTCCCCCCACCCCCATTTTTTTTCCTCTTTGCATTTCTGTTTGGGTAATTTCCATTGATATATCTTCAAATTTGCTGATTCTTATGGTTTTCTTCTCTCTGCTAAAATTACCCATCTTGTCTTGCATCTTGTCCATAAGTGCTTATATCCTATCTCTCTCCTTGGAGGCACCTGTCTTTCCTTAGAGTTCAGATGTTGGTTGGTTGCTCTGTGACTTTAGCTGTCTGATGAGTTCAAGTTTAAGTTGTGATTTGCAGATTGTCCAATATAAGAATTAATTTTGTGTCTAATTTTTGGTTTCTTTCAGATCCCTGTCCTGTGCACATATAACCAAATCAAGGCACCAGTACTTACTTGGTGGAATTGAAGAGAAAATGCTCAGTCTCTGTAAGCCTGGCTTATAAGCAGTGGTAGTGGTATGAAATGACTGATCAAACTTAATATGTTACCCTGCAATTGGGGAATTGCAGCTGTGATGGATTCTTAGAAACAGTCCCCAGTGAATCATGTCTCCCAGTGTTCACACCCTTTGCAAGGTTTCTTTGCAGCTCTTGCCATCATGAGGTGGAGTTATTCTCCACCCTTTGAATCAACTGGCCTTGACATTTGTTTTGTTTTGTTTTTGAGACAGGGTCTCACTCTGTTGCCTGGGTATGTAGTGGCATCATTATAGCTCATAGCAACCTCAAACTCTTGGGCTCAAGAGATCCTCCTGCCTCAGCCTCCCAAGTAGGTGGGACTATAGGCACCTGCCACCACTCCCAGCTAATTTTTCTATTGTTAGTAGAAGCGAGGTCTTGCTCTTGCTCAGCCTGGTCTTGAACTCCTGGCCTCAAGCAATCCTTCTACCTTGGCCTCCCAGAGTGCTAAGATTACAGGTGTGAGCCACCATGTCTGGTTGGTGTTTGGCCACCCCTTTGAGAAGGTCTCTCAGATTAGGGCCTTCTTTGTGTTTCAAGTATGCCTCTGTCATTGTACTTGTCAGGCTGTTTTCTGATGGTCAGGCTCTCCCACAAGGCTATAAAATGCCTGATGTGAGTGTAGCACCCACTGCCAGTGTCCCATATCCATATCCTCCCAGCACTTATCATTTCTGTGCCCAGCACAGGGCAGGAAAGTGTCAGGGACTTAATGCCTCCTGAGAGCCGCTCTCAACCAATGACTGATGGGAGTTGGTATATAAATACCCCAGCGCCCTTGCTCCTTGGGTAGATAACACTGAGGCACGTGCTCTACCCCATTACCCAGAGGTTCCCTGTGGGAATGAGCTCCCGTGCCCACAATGGTAGCCAGTAAAGCCCATCCTTTATTGTCTGACCTCACTTCCTCGTCTCACTTCTCTACTTCCTTCCCTTTCGGTGTTCCTTGTGCCTCCCAAATAAACCTCAAGCTAGCATTCATCTTATCTCAGGAGCTGCTCTGGAGAAATCCAAACATGGTGGTACCTGCCTTATTTGTCTCTGCATCTTTCCACAGCACCTAGTTTAATCCCTGGTACAAAGCAGGTCCTTGATGTCAACTGGCTGACTGCTGTGTCTGTGTGTCTGACTAAATAACTGAATTAAGTAATGGTTGGAATGACCACTTTTCTGGCATTATCCCTTATCCCTCTTGTAGTAGACAGAGATGTGTCACCAGATCTATCTTCAAGAAAGTTCTTGTTGCCCATTCATGAGGTGTGCAAAGAGCAGACAGCCCACAGCTCTGTCAGCTCTTCCCATCTGTCTCAGCTGCGGAGAGCCACCTCACTTCAGGTCACACCCTCCCTAGGGCAGCCCACACCTGGTGACTAAGTACAAAGGCATGCTTTAGTAGGAAGTATAAAAAGGGTATAACGGTCAGGAAAACGCTGGTGGATAAGTCTTGCTCTGGAGCTCTCCGCTGGGTTGGCCGAGGCTTCGTCAGGCCTGCATCAAAGTTCGGCTTCTCAGTCGGCCCTATCCTGCCTTCCCTCATTTCTTTCGCAGCCTTTGATCCCTAATAAACACCTTGCACCTCAAAAGCCATCCCCTCATCTGCTCTGGAAAGTCCAACACGCGACACCCCTCTTCCATAGTCAGGATTTTCCAGAGAAACAGACCCAATGGGATATATATGCATATGTACCTATGTATATGTATATATATGGAGATTTACTTATTGTGGGAATTAGCTCACGCAATTATGGAGGCTTAGAAGTCCCAGTCTTCCGTCTGCAAGCTGGAGACGCAGAAAAGCTGATGGTGTAAGTCCTGGTCTGAGTTCAAAGGCCCAAGAACCAGGAGTGCCGACATGCAAGGGCAGGAGAAGGATGTCCCAGCACAAAGTGAGGGAAAATTCGCCCTTCCTCCACATTTTTGTTCTCCCCAGGCCCTCAGTGGATTGGATGATGCCCTCCACATTGGTGAGGGGGGATCTTCTGTACTCAGTCTACTGATTCAAGTGCTAATCTCTTCCAGAAACACCCTCGCAGACACGCCCAGAAGTAATGTCTTACCAGCTGTCTGGGCATCTTTGCGCCCACTCGAGTTGACATGTAAAATTAGTGGTCACGCATAGATTCCATGCTTTAGTCACCCTGATTCCCTGATTCACTGTCATCTCCACATACTTTGTGCTTTTCTGACTCTACTTCATTTTTTTTACTTCTGTCTACTCTCTGTCATGTCATAATATCCGGATAATGCTTTGTAGTCATAATATCTGGATAATGCTTTGTAGTATACAAAGTATTTCCCCAGATGACGTCAGAGTTAGTCCTCATGATAGCCCTGTGAGTTAGGTGTTCTTATTCCCATTTTTTAGCTTAAGGAGACTGAAATGTAGAAAAATATAGGGATTTGCCCAAGGTCCCCAGCTTCTAAGTGGAAACTGGAACCAGAAACCATTGGCAAGTACAGGAATGTCGCAGATGATCTCCTTCCCTCCTGGTGGGCCTCGGGGATAGGGGTCCGGCGTTGCTTAGTAGGTGGGAGGTAAATTGCCCATCTCATGCCGTGGTATTCAGACATTGAAGATCTCTGTGGAACATTTCCAGGAGCAGTAATGGCTCCTAGTCACTTAAACTGAATTAACATGTGTGATTTGCTAGGAGTCATCTATGCAGAGAAGTCCAGGGCTGAGGGTTTGGGGGAGTTGCTGGTGGAGGCCCCCTAGTGCTTGTGGGTGACAGTGGGCACTGAACAGGAGGAGACGATCTACTGTCACTGTGTGCTGCCCCTGGCAGTGTCCCAGCAATCTCTCCTGCCGAGCGCTGCCCGATGAAGAGGAGGTGGGGGGATTCCTATCTGGAATCTGACAGTTCCTCCCTCAGTTGACACAGGCCAGGGTCCCTGCGGAAGTCAGCTGGTAACTCTCCCCCTGGTTGCTCCAGACTTAGGATAGATGAATGGGTGACCTAGGTTGGGAAGTACCCAAGCAAGCATCCCAGCTCAGATAAAGTCCTGCAGAGGGTAGCTTCAGCCTGATTTGGGGGTGGGGGGAACTCTGAAGTGTTCGTCACCCTGAGGCAAGGGAGCTGGCTTTCATACCCCTCCCTCCAACCCACCAGTCATTGGCTAAGGACTGCACTGCCCTGGGGGGACATAAATCTCCAGACATTTTCAGCTCCTTCAGTATCCGAGGGCAGGCCTTCCGGGAAGTTACGTACAGGTTTTAGAAACAAAATTACACCGAAGCCAGGGGGTGCTCAAAAACAGACAGAGGTATCCAACAGAATCCAGGGGCAACACAGACATTTGCAACAGTGGTTCTTTGAAAGGAACAAAAGGTTATGCTGATCTCCTCGCCCTTGTGCTGCCCCCCTCAGCATCTCTCACTTGTTAGAATCATCTTTGCTCTTGCTGTGAGCTCCTTGGCGGCAGACACTGTGCAACTTTGTATCCCCAGTATGGGCACAGGCCTGGTATGTCGTGTGCCGGAATAACTGTTGCCAGAGGGGTGGGAGATGAAACGTTTTGTCCACCAAGAGCATAAACCATGGACTCAGGGGGCCAAGACTGAAACATAGTTCCCTGGTACAAGGCAGAGGTGCAGGGCCTGAACCTTAGCTGGCTCTGGAGTGATGGTTTTGAACCGGGGGCCATTCGGCAACTTCTCCCTATCTACTAGCCTCTGCGTTTGAATGAGTGACGCCTTGTGGGGATGTGAAATATCTGTAGCTGTTGACTTTTTGTGCACCAGATGGGATGGAGGGTTAAGGAACAAAGTTGCCTCCCAGCTGCCCCGGGAGAGCCCAGGTGTTCTGAGCTTACAGAACAATGAGATCTTCAGGGTCAGAGGGAAGCAGACTTTTAGGTTAGGTGAGAAAAGTCTCCAGGGCAGAGCTGATTGATCTCTGATAATAGCCAGAGGAGGACTGTAGTGGATGCGTTCACCCCTGCTGCATCCCGCCCTGGGGTACTTGATATTCCCTTAAATTTTTTGCATCTTAATCTTTTTAGGCCTGATTGTTACTCCCTTTCAGAAACAAGAGGGCCCCGGGGACCGACTCACGTTAATTAAAATCACATGAGATTGGTATTAAAGCCCCAGGAAGTCATTATTAATTTACAGTAAGAAATCCACTCGTTTCTTCATTTATTTATTTCATAAATATGTATTGAGTGTTGACCTAAGCCAAGTTCATTATGCATAACCCTAAAGTTCTTTCTGCAAGGTAACATAGCCTCCTGTATCAGGCAGGAGACAAAAACCACACTGGTTGTTTAACAGAGAGGATTTAATATTGAGAATTATTAGCTAGGTCTAAGAAATTATTAACTAGTGATTGAAGAACCAAAAAAGAAAAAAGAGAACTCTAAGGTATCACAGAGGTAGCAATTTTAGGAAGCAGCTACCACCTCTAGGGAAACAAGGGGGAAAGAGTTGTAATTATTAAAACCTAGAAATTTGGAGGAAGGATCACATGGGGCTGAAACTCGGAAGTCTGAGGAAGGGACACCTGCTGGCTGGCACTGGTGTCTCTGAGCTCAGAGGATGGGGCCCCCCCGCTGGTGGGACCCAGACCTCCGAGGAGGGGGTCCTGGCCAGCTGGCATCTCTCGGGTAGGAGGTGACGAGGCTGATTCTGTGGGTACTGGAAGAACTGCAAAGCAGATTCAGCTGCTGCTACAGGAAGGAACTGCTGCTGCCGAGGTGAAGAAGCATGGTGTGGGGGCTGCCACTCACAGGATCAAGAGGCTAACAGGAAAAAGCCCCAAGAAGCCAGCAGAAGCCCAAAGGAAAAAACAAGTCCCTTTTTCCTCTTCTAGACTTGTGTCTTCCTCTAACACCTCCTATGGGCAGAGCCTAACAGGGAGCAGCTGGCAAAGCAGAAATGTGGTTTGCAGAGTCCCAGCCCCAGCCTCACAAAGAAGGGGGCGTTTGGAGCTGAGACACAATTTCTTCATTACTGACACATCTCCAAAGAATCTTGAGGTGAGTGAGGATTAGCTACCCCCACCTCCACAACACCCCACCACCAGCTCACGCAAAAGTCTCTGACCAAATTCGATCACATTTATTAAACAAGCATTCATTAGCAACCTGGCACAAAACTCATGCAACCTGTTCTTTAGGCCTGAGGAGGTCCCAGCTCTCAACCTTGCTTGAAAGGTCCACTCAAGGCAGATTCAACACCCAAGGAGCATCGGGGAACCAGAAATTCTCTCAAACTAAAGGTTGGATCAAGCCTCAGGTGCCATCTCTAAGGTGCAGGGCACAGGCCTTGCTAGTTTCTGATAACCTCTTCGTCTAAAGGTAAATAGTGTCTTGAACATATTTAAGTGAATCCATAGATCCTGAATACAGATTTCACCGAAAGTCTATTTCTAACATTCATCATGTTAATTAACAAGCCACCAATTTCATCAATGAAAACCCATTTCTGACTTTCACTTTGCCAATTAGCAAAGCCTCAGGTATTGATGAAGCCCTTGTGATCTTGCATTCAGATGTGGCCTTTCTGATACAAAGCTAGCTGATTAGCTGGAGAGGGAATTTTTGATGAGGGCACATGACTGTCCCTGTATTACCAAACTGAACTGGATCTGTTTGTCTGTGTGCAATGGAAAGCCAAACACCGAAGCACCAGTTTTTGTAAGAGAAATTTATTGCAAGGCTGCTGAGCAGAGAGACAGGAGTCTATCTTCTCAAGCTGGCGGCTGGGGCAGGTTTTATAGGCAGAGGGTAATGCGGCATGATCCGATTGGATCTTGCAATGAGGTAACGCTGGGAGGCATGATATGACTGGATCATGCCGTGGGGTGATGCCAGGGCTCAATCTGATTGGATCACGGATCATGCCACGTGGTGTCCGCTTCTTAATTTGATCACCATGCCATGGTCTGAACACTTAGGTTCTGCCGGTGGTTGCACACTTGGTTCATCTGGGCATGCTCAGGTTACTTAGCTTGCAACCTGGGGGTCCATGGCAACTGAAAGACAATTCACCATTTTATTACACAAAGTTGGATCAGATTGGTCTGGTTCTGCAATTACACCTGGAATTGGAGTTTTAACTGACGCAGGCATAACATCACATTGTTCGGGTAGACGTACTTCAAAAATAAAATGCAGACCTCATAACAAGTACTGTTTATACCAGATGCCACTGTGGTGGCAAGACACAGTCCTCGCTCTCAAATGGCTCACAGCCTGGAAGACAAACGCTAAACAGGTGATTGCAGTGTGTGCAGAGGGCACGGATGGGGGCCAGCCAGCTGGGGCTGGGCGCCTTTCAAAAAACATCAGGAGGACCAGATTCTGCCATTCGGTTGTCAGCGAACTTTCCCTGTAGGTCGAACTGCCAAATAAAATACAGAATGTCCAGTTCAGTTTGCATTTCAGATAGACAATGAATACTTTTTTAGTATAAGTGCTGTATTTTATGTGCTAAATCTGGCAACTCTACTTCTGGGCAAAGCTAGAAGGAAAGCCAAACAGGGCGGAAGTCAGCTCAGTGAGTGTGGCAGGAGAATGAGGTAGATTTGGGTTCTGTGCCTGAGTTATCCGTTTCCATCTGCCTTCTTGGAAAAACGCAAGTGTTCTGGAGGTCAGGGAGTCTGCTTCCCTGAGCAGTGCTGGTCCCAAGCCATGCGTGGTCTCTCCGGGCTCCCCTTTTATAAATGCCATACACACTGTTCTTGAGCAGATGCTGTGATGGTTAATTTTGTGTGTCAACTTGGAGGGTGTTTTTGGATGAGATTGACATGGAAATTGGTGAACAGACTGCTCTCCATAATGTGGGTGGGCCTCATCTAATCAGTTGAAGGCACGAATAGAACAAATGACCAGCCTCCCTGAGCAAGAGAAATGCTCTAGCAGGCTGCCTTTGGACTTAATTGGCAGCATCAGCTCTCCTGGGTTTCTGCTTTACTGGCCTACACTGCAAATTTTGGACTTGCCTGCTTCCATAATCACATGAGCCAATTCCTTATAATAAATATCTCTGTCTCTGTCTCTGTCTCTGTCTCTCTCTCTCTCTCTCTCTTTCTCTGTCTCTCTCTCTCTCTCTCTCTCTCTCTCACTGTCTCTCTCTCTGTATATGCTTTTGGTTCTGTTTCTCTGGAGAACCCTAATACAAACCGCAAAATAGCTGATTAAGTTTAAGCTTCCATAATGACACCACCATCTTGTTTCCTTCTTCTAAATAGGTCCCCTGAATGGGATTTGTTTGCTTATAGCCTTCATTTTCGCCCACTAACAGCCGATATCATTTTTCCCTTAACATTCAGAGAGGTTAAGAGATTTGCCCAAGGCTAGCCAGCTGGGACTTCATCTCAGAACCTCTGGCTTCACAGCCTGTGCCACTTCTGCTGTTCAGTGTCAGTCTGTATCCTGGAAATTGTTCCTCGTCACAGGGAGGTAGCTGTTGGGTAAAGTAAAGGACGATGGCGCTGGAGTCAGAAGACTTGGACCTTGTTCAGTAACGGAAACATCCCAGACAGGGTCAGCAGTCTCGGGAGGGCTTTGATGCTTAGGAGCTACGCATGCTCAGCAACTCCTGCAGATTGATGCGACAGAACCTCTTGAGAAACCTAAACTCCGGGCATGCAGAGCGAGCCAAGGCCAGGCCCCATTAGTGATGTCCCAGCCCCAGGTGTCACAACAATTAAAGGAGCAGGTTTTTGGGCCAAAGGCAGGAGATTCTGCCTGTGGGAGCTCAGGGCAGGTGAGGGTCCTGCACCATCTCCGCAAAACCAGCCCCATTATTCTAGCCCTGTCTCCAGGCAATGCCTACGCTCATCTGGAATAGTTAAGGGGACGGCGGGCGGATTCGTTATTCTGAGGCATCACGATCCTCAAATCCGCCAGGCTAGGACCAGGAACCGATGGCAGACAGGGAGCTGGAGTTAAATGAACATAGTCTTTATGGCCAGCCAGGTGGGAACTTAACATTTTTCTTTACTAGCTGTGTTCTAGGGTATTGTGGACTAAATGTTTGTGTCCCCTCAAAATTCGTATGTTGAAGCCCTAACCCCCAATGTGGTGGTGTTAGAAGGTGGGACCTTTGGGAGGTGATTAGGTTCATATCAGGTCTTGAAGATGGGTCCCCCATGATGTGATCCTTATAAGAAGAGGAAGACCAGAGCAAGTTCTCTCTTTGTTATGTAAGGGCATAGTGAGAAGGTGGCTATCTACAAACTAGGAAGAGACCCCTCACCAGAGAACTGAATAGACAAGCACCTTGACCTCGGATCTCCCAGCCTCCAGAACTATGAGAAATACGTTTGTTCTTTAAGCCCCCCAGCCTGTGGTATTTTGTTATAACAGCCCAAGCGAACTAACACATAGGGTGACTACACAGTCTCTCTTATTAGCAGTTTTCCTGTGTCAAAATATCTTAGAAAATGTGCACTGCTTTGTGTACATGTATTCTCCTTTTATTTTGAAAATCAACTTTATCGATGTATAATTTACACACAATAACACATACCCATTGTAAGTGCACAGTTGGATGAGTTTTGAGAAATGTATACACCCACTTAACCACACCCCTGTCAATGATATAGATCATTTTCGTCACCATCGAATTGCTCTTGTGTTCATTTGCAGTCAATCCCTTCCCTCCACCCTAGCCCTAAGCAACACTAATCTGCTTCTCCCACTGTAGATTCATTTTGCCTGTTCTTGAATTACGTGTTTAATATAATGTTTTTGAGATTCATGCATGTTATTGTATGTATCAATAGTTTATTTCTTTTTATTGCTGAGTAGTCCTCTATTGTATGAAGATAACACAATTTGTTCATCTGTTCTCCTGGTGATGTATTTTAAATTTATGTATATTCTGTTATATATCTCGTTCTGGTTTTTAGATTTTTCATGAAGCATAGCTTTAAGATTCACCCACGTGGCTATAGATACGTCTAATCCATTGCTACTAAATGCTTTGTGTTCCTCCACGGTGGGCAGCCCCTGGGTTTTACCTGACCACTCCCTCAGTGATAGATGTCTGGGTTGCTCCCCACCACAAAAACACCGTAATGAGCATGTTTTTACATGTACCTTGTGAACCCCTGAATTTCCATGGGATATATACCCAGGAGGAGAATTGCTGGGTCATTTTCCATGTGCTTATTTAACTTACGTCAGAGGTGCCAGTTTCTTCTCTAGAATGGTTGCACTAGTCTACGCTCCCACCAGCAAGGCAAGAGGGCTCTGTGGTCTCACAGCTCCCCAGCACTCGACATTATACGGCTATCTAACTTTTGCAGTAGAACATACAAAAAAGTGATATCTCATTTTTGTTTTAATTTGCAAATAATTTTGAGCACCTCTCCAAGTGGGTTTCTCTTCTCTAAACAGGGGGCACGGTTTTTCTTCGTGTTGATTTGCAGATGTTTCTCACATATTTGACACGTTCATTTTTCGTTGCTTTTAGAGATTGAAAACATTTTCTTCCATTTTGGCCATATATCTATTCCCTTTGTCTGTGGTGTCCTTCAATAAACAGAAATCCTTGATTTCGAAGCCATCAAATTTCCTCTTTTGCTTTATGAGTTGTGCCTTTGAAGTTTTATTTAAGAAGTCTTTTCTTTGACTGTAGAGATCATAAAAATATTCTTCTACATTTTATTCTATTAACTTTATAGTTTTCACTGTCACCTGTAGGTCCCAAATCCACAGGGTCCTCATTTATTGGTGGTGGTAGATTGGGATCCAGTTTTCATTTTTTTCTGTTTGACACACCAGTTTTTTTTAACTTCATGTGGGTGATCTCCAAAACCTTGGCTCTAACATGAGTAGTTTGAAAAAAGAAATCTCTTATTTAGAATTTGTTTGGACTTTTTATTCAAGTATGGCATACATACATAAAGTGTTCGAATCATGAGTCATTTGATGAATTTCCACAAAGTGAAAACACAACTAAAATAGAACGATGCCTGCACCCCAGAAGCCTTCCTCCTGCCCATTTTCATCCAATACCCATCATAAATTAGTTTTGCCTTTGCTTTTTTTTTTTTTTTGGTTTTTGGTTTTTTGGCTCATATAAATCATGCTTTATGTGCGCTCATGTCTAATAGCTTTCACTCAATATTATGTTTGTAAGATCTACCCACACTTTTGCATCTAGGTACAATTTGTTCATCTTTATTGCTGTACAGTGTGGCATTACATGATTATACCATAATTCATTCATTCCACTGTTGATGGGCACGTGGGTAGTTTCCAGGTTTTGGCTATAACAAACAGTACTGCTATGAAAATTCTTGTACACATCTTTTGATGAACGTATGTATACATTTCTACTGAGTCATAGGGTATGCATACATTCAGCTTTAGTAGTTTCTCTCAAATAGTTTTTCAAAGTGGTTGTACTAATTTACCCTCCCACAGAATGGCATGAGAGTTCTAGTTGCTCCACATCTCTGCAAATGCATAGTATTTTCCATCTCTATTTCATTTTAGCCATTCCGGGGGTGGGGGAGGGGTATAGTAGTATTCATGGTGGTTTTAACTTGCATTTCTCTAATGCAATAATGAAGTTGAGCACCTTTTCATATATTTGCCACTTAAATATCCTCTTCTTCTTCTTCTTTTTTTTTTTTTAATAGAGATGAGGTCTTGCTGTGTTGT
>NW_012141969.1:778150-785097 GCF_000956105.1 Propithecus coquereli | reverse complement strand
AAGGTTGATTTTCTAGTTAGAAACCTTGTGTACATCTCCTATTAGATTTAAGAGTTTGTTGACTGTGTTTTTATTTCTAGATAGATGATCATATCACTTGCGAGTAGCAGTTGCATCTTTTTCCTTCCAAAAATTATACCTCTGTGATGGTTAATTCTATGTGTCAACTTGGCTAGGCTATGATGCCTAGTTATTTGGTCAAACACCGGTCTAGATGTCACTGTGAGGCTATTTTTAGATGTAATTAACACTTAAATCTCTAGACCTTGAATAGAGCAGATTACCCTCTATAGCGTGGGTGGGCCACATCCAATCAGTTGAAGGCCTTAAGAAAAAAAGAATAATATCCTCTGAGGTAGAGAGAATTCTGCCTCCAGATTGCCTTTGGACTTGAGCTGCAACATCAGCTCTTCCTTGGGTCCCCAGCATGCTGGCCCACCCTGCAGATTTTGGACTTGTTAACCCACATAATTCTTAAAATCCTCAAAATCCTTAAATCCTTAAAATCTCTCTCTCTCTCCTCCTCTCCCCCTTGCTCTCTTTCTCACTATCCACTTACATACTATTGGTTCTGTTTCTCTGGAGAACCCTGACTAATATAAGCTCTTAATTATTTTCATTTTCTATCATTGGCCAGGATTTTCATGCTATATTAAACAGCAACAGCGTCGAGGACATCTTAGTCTTATTCACAGTCTTAAAGGGAATGTGTCTAAAGTTCCTCTATTAAGAATATTTGCCATAGGTTTTGGTACATAATCTTTTTCAAGCTAAGAACATTTCTTTATATTCCTAGCTTGCTGAGTACACTGATACTGAACCATTGTTGAATTTCTGGGATAAAACCTTCATCATGATGGATATTTAAAAAAAAAAATCCTGTTGAATTCAGTTAGCAAATATTTTGTTTGGGATTTGTATATCTGTTTTCATAAATGAAAAAGCCCTATAAGTATCTTTTTTAAAAAAATTGTCACTGAATGGTCTTGGGATTAAGATTACACTGGTCTCAAAATGAGCTGGCTGGCTTTCACTCTTTTTCTAAACTCTGAGACAATCTGTAAAACAGGAATTAAGCATTTCTTCAAAATTTCAGAGAACTCACCTATAAAATCACCGGGACCTGACATCTGGGACGTTTTGACTACTATTGCAATCTCTTCATATTTGTTGGCCTGGAATTAGTTATCTTCTTCTTGATCAAACTTTGACATTTTAAATATTTATAGAACTTTCTTTTTCTTTTTTTTTCAATTTTAGTTGTACAGAGCTATTCATAATGCTTTTTTCTTTTTTAAATCATCACTTTTGTGTCTGTAGTTATTTCTTCCTTTTCTTTCTGTATTGTATTTATTCATATCTTCTCTCTTTTATCCTTTTTTTCAAATTTCTCAGTGACTTAGATAATTTACCTTTTTCAGTCTGTTTTTGTTAAAAATAAACGTACTCAGTTTTAAACTTAGGTCAATGTGCTTTTTTGCTTTTTCTTAAAGACAGGTGTTAGGTTTGCGCCACTAAGAGATGATGTTTGTAGTTGTCTAGATGTAATAATTTTTAAAAATACAAATTCAATATATAGTAGGAAAATATAAAAAAAAACAAAAGGAACTATGCCCCATAAAAAATATAAATTCGCCTTCTATTACTTATATGAATACCAAAGCTAAATATTTTGATTTAAAAGTAGCTTCTATAAAATGTTGGCATAGTAGGCATCATTTGCTTTCCTAACGTATAAATAAGATATTTGTATCTCAATTAAACAGTAATATCAGTATCTTAGCAAAAAACGTGATACACACGTGGAAATGTAGGCATTGTCCTGGATTCAAGTTTTTGAGTTTGATTTCCATTAAAATGTTTTCTACAACTTATAAGAACTACACACATAAAAGTAAAAAGATGAGATAAACATCTTATACTTTTAAGAAGGTACTTAAAATTTGACATTCATGTATTCCCCGTGCCTAGACTCTAGAATGATGCTTTAAAAGGTCCTCCGTAATGATGATGATTATGACACATATCTGAACCACATAACGAAAGGCAGGTTTTTTGGTCTTCTGAGTAGGCAGTGATGTTCTTTCTTGTCGTTACAAAACAATTATGACTAAGTTGTGTCAACGATATTGCTTCACTGTGGGTTTACGTGAGGCACCGTGCTATGGTAAGGACAGCTACAATGCCATTCAAAATTGCCATGCTATAGCCGGTGTGCAAAGAATGTCCAGTCAGTTTCTTGAACCTGGCAGGTGAAAGAGGAGTAGGAGGAAACATTTCTAGTTCAAAAGAATCAAAATAAGTCACTGCCCAAGGAAAGCTGCAACAGGAAAATCCAGCAGCTACAGATATTATAAGCAGAGTCCAGAATCCTGATAGCCCAGTGTCTATATCATCTTCATTCTTCAAATTCTCAGCATGCAGCTCTTTAACGATCAGACAGGCGGAGGCGAGGAGGAAGGCCAGAAGGACGGCGAAGAGCAGTCAACAAAGACTAGAGAGGATCTGGACCCGCCACCGCCGAGCCTGGGCTCAGATGTCCGTAGCCACCAGAAGATCGGGCAGGACAGGCGACCCATCCCCGTCTGGAGGTAGTAGCGAGGGGCTTCAGGGCTCTGACGACGCCCCGGCCAGAACTCTGCACGCAGGTCGTGGGTCACTTGGTCGCATCCCTCCTCCTTGTCAACTGTCCCCCTGAGCAAAGGTGAACTCCGAAGGTGGAGCGAAAGGAGCCAGGCGCCGCCCGCTCTCCACGAACGACACGACGGGCTCTCTTTTATTCCTGATAACTCTTGCCGGAGGTCTGTCTTTAAAAAAAATCTTTCCATAGAACCAGCTTTTGACTTTTAAAATAATTCCCACAGTTTTCATTGCTGTTCTCTGTTTCATAGAGTTCTGCCGGGGTGTTTGCAGTTGTTTTCATTAAGAGTTGAGCACCCAAGCTGAAGGTCAACTCCAGTTCCAACGTATCAATAATTGGTAACTATGTCTGTCACAATATAGTCTCACCAAAGCTGTAATTATTCTGGAAAGATGGTCAAATTGTTACCTTGCCCACAGTACATAGATAAGGGAACTGTTCACAGGAAAATATGAGGATAGATTCTAATACTAGAATGACGGCAATATTGTTGACAGTATATTCGGCAAATGTACCTTCTTCACTTCAGGAAGAGCTGTGAAATCCCGGGCCCAGAATTTGGTAGGACCAATTCAGAGACATTACTTTTTATGCTCATTGTTCCATCTGAGACCCCTGCTTTCACATGCTTAGGTCTTCAATGGGCGATTTATAGCGTGGGCATCGCAACTCACTTATCTCTGCGAATGGGTCTGCCTTTGCCCCAGTTGACTATAGAGGATTTACAGACAGAAACCTTATCCCACTGTCACCATCCTCCCCATTCCCCCAGATAAGTGGGCAGATCAAAAGGCTGGTACAGCGCACTAAGGATACTGTGAAGGAAATTACTGGAAAGATGAGCTGTAAGACGTGCCAGGTTTCTCGCTGCTCAAAATGTCACACACTATTCAACTTTTACAGCCAGTCCTGCTGAATTACTGTGGGACCATCCATCAAGAACGGTTTCAGCTGTCGCCACACAGATAAATAAGAATGACATCTGAATGCCATTCTGTCTCCAACTATCTTTTACTTATTTTACCCTATGAGTTAGTCTCGTGGGGTTAGGCTCAGGGTAGAGGCTGCTGCTAGAATAATTAACACCAGGACCCTCAGAGCGCAGCTGGGTCGGATTGGCGTTGTCTAAATTGATCAATGGCAAAATCTCCCTCCCAGGGTAGCTAGAGGAAGACAGACCAATAGAAATGTCTCCTTCGGAGCCGCTGATGTTGATTTTTCAGACTCATGAGGATTCCTCAAAGCTGTAAGGGAGGAAGCAATAACTCCTCAGCACTGAAACTACACCCAGTATTTCACTTGGGTAGTGCCCAAGAGTACTACTGTAAAACAGTTTGTCACAGGCCTGGTTTCCTGGGAAACAGACTCTGAGACAGAGATTTGCATGCGGAAGGTTTATTGCAGAGCGCTGTCAGGATCTATTTACACCTGAGGGGCACGAGGGACGCAGAAACGGGCAGAGAGAGAAGTTGAACTGTGATGCGGTTGCACCCAAGGCTCAGTTGACCCCACGGGGAGCTCTGGTGCTGGGATGGTCCTTTAGAATTGTCCCCAATTGAAAGGAGGGACCCAGGCCTCTGTACTCCCACATTGACCAGTCATTGTATATATGAGCTGCCCCTGGGATGGGGGCATGACCTTGGGTGAGGCAGGTATCTTTAGCTGAAGGCAGTCCCCAGGGAGGGACTTAGCTGCGAGCTGTCAACTGCCAACACTTCCAGCAGCAGAGGGAATGAGTGCTTTTGTCCCGACGTGGGACATTTGGGCAGTGTGCCCCAGCAGCCATCACAATGCACTCACTCCTTCTGCTACTCAGACCCATTTGCTTCCTAGAACAAACTTGGACGGCAGCAAGTTCCGGACTCAGGTGGGCTTCATTTCCGGGAAGAACTTACAAGAGCAAAGTTAGTGAGATAAACTACAGACCCAGCTACTACAACTGGTCTTGAGGCCTCAACTGATATTCGATGTCTCCTTTCTCTACTACCCATTCTAGATTCTCTTCGTCTTTGGTGAGCAACTGTCGGCGTAGGTGGCTTACCTGGTAACATGATGCAGATTCTCAACCCTGAGGGGTCTGAGCCCTGGTCACCGTCCCCTTTTCAGGCCAGGGTTGCCACATTTGTCTATTTCCTATCAAAATTGAGCAAGGAAATACCAAGAGATGTCCAAGAATATCATCTGAATGCCAAATATAATCCTCCTATCTCCACTGTGTAACGGAGCCCTACCTCCTCGTGAAGATCAAAGTCAATTAAACATACCAGGACAGTGACTCTTCCTGTTGCCTGCTTGTCTCTTAGAGTGTGAAGCCTAAAGTGACTGGGTAGAAGCAATAGTTGAAATTTTAATAGAACTTTTTCTGAGCCCCTGGTGGAAGAGTTACCCATTTGGGAGCCAGAACCTCTAAACCTGCAGAGCTGAGAGTTGCTGGACAAGAAGCACAACTTCCCCAAGTGCATTATTGAGAGTAATGGTACATGGGGCCACTCCTACTTTCACCCTTCCTTGTTGGACCCTTGTAGTTCACCGACCAGGGATGCAGCAGCATATAATGGCCATTAATTTAGGGTATGTGTAGCATCTTGGAGGATGACAGGGTATCACTTCCAATCTAGTACGTCAGCTGTGCCTTCAACAAGCCATTCCATTTCTGTATCAGGCCAGCAGCTTCTGGATGGTTCAGTATGTGATAGAACTAATGGATGTCCTTTACTGTACCTCCTTAACTTCAAAGTGGGTCCCCTTGGTCCAATGCAATGTTATGCAAGACCCCATGTTGATAGATCAAAAACTCTGTAAGCCCTCAAATAGTGGTGCTAAGACCCTGGGGGGAGGAGAGGTAATTCCTCATCCTGTAGATGCATTGATCCCAGTCAAGATGAACTGCTGTGCATTACAGAGTAAAAGGGGTCCAATTTAATCAATTTAAAATCCAGTGAATAGTTGGCTTCCTTGAGGAGTGATACTGTTATTGGGGTCTCAGCACTGGTCTCTGTTGTTGACAAGTTGGACATTCGGAGATGGCAGTAGTATGATCAGCCTTGGTGAATGGGAGCCTGCGCTGTTGGGTGTGGGCATAACCACCATCCCTGCTACCATAGCTACTCGTTCATGCACCTGTTGTCCCAGTACTGGGGTGGCTCATGACAGAGACTGGCTGACATCAGCTTGCTGAGTCATTCTGTCTACTTGTTTTTCTGGTTCCTCTCCTGTGGTGCATGTGCTCTGGTGAGCATTAACATGTGCTACAAAGATTGTCACATTTTGTGTCTACCCCATATGTCCATCCACATTCCTCTTCTCTTGACTTCCTTATATCCTTAATCTTGTAATCTTTCTCCTTCCAGGAACCAGTCATGGCATTCACCACTCCCACGAGTCCATATGTATTCCAACCAGGAACAACTTCCCTTTTCTCATGAAGTGGATGAGTAGGTGCATTTCTCGAGGTCTACCCTATGGAAAGATTTCCCCCTTTTATTGAGGTGAAATTCACATAATACACAATTAACTCTTGTATAATTTGGTGGCATTAGTGTATTCACAATGTTGCACAACCACTACCTCCCTCTAGTTTCAAAACCTTTTTATCACCCCAGAAAAACACCCTACATCCATTATACAATCATCCGTCATTCCCCCATCCCCTGGTGACCACTAATCTACTTTCTGTCTCTACATATTTCCTGTTTTAGAGATATCATATAAAAGGCATCATACAACATGTGACCTTTTATGTCTGGCTTATTTCACTTAGCTTAATGTTTTTGAGGTTCATCCAAGTTGTAGCATGTATCATACTTTTGTTCCTTGTTATGGCCAAATAATATTCCATTGTGTGAATATACCATCATTTGCTTGTTCATTCATCCATTGATGGACATTTGGATTGCTTCCACCTTTTGGCTGAAGAATGCTACTGTAAACATTCACGTACAAGTTTCCATGTGGACATGTTTTCATTTCTTTTGAGAGTATGTACACAGGAGTGGCATTGCTAGGTCACATGGTAATTCTGTGTTTGACTTTTTAAAGAAGTGCCAAACTGTTTTCTACAGCGCCAATACCATTTTACATTCCCACCAGCAATGTATTTTAAATATGAGTATCCCTATTTCTCCACATCCTTGTCAACATTTGTTACTTTTTAAAAAATTAAAACCATACTAATGAGTGTGAAATGATATCTCATTGTGGTTTTGATTTGCATTTCCTTATTGATCAACAATGTCAAACACATTGTCATGTGCTTTTTGTATATCTTCTTTGGAGAAATGTGTATTCAAATCTTTTGTCCATTTTT
>NW_012141969.1:767694-777280 GCF_000956105.1 Propithecus coquereli | reverse complement strand
GTTGCTCGTGTTTTTGGTGTCAAATCTAAGAACCTGTTCCCAAATCTGATGTCATGGAGATTTAACCCTAGGTTTTCTTCTAGTAGTTTTATAGTGTTAGCTCTTATATTTAGGTCATTGATCCATCTTGAGTCAATTTTCATATATAGAGTGAAGGAGGAGTCCAAATTGATTCTTTTGCATGTGGTTATCAGCAAAGCACCATTTGTTGAAGAAACTATTTTTACCCATTGAATGGTCTCGATATTCTTGTTGAAAAATCAATTGGTCATAGATATTTGTTCAGGCTGGAAATAAGGTCCTGAATTATGTCTACCAGCAACAAACCCCTCAACTGTTGTAGATTTTATTTTCACTCCCCTAAATGCTGTCCTCTGAAACTCCAGCTTATGTTGTGCTCTCTTAAAAAAAAAAAAGAAGAAAGAAATAGAAAACAAAATCCAAGAAAGTAATTGTAAAATGCCACTACAGAAAGGGGTTTTGAAAAGTAGGGGTAGTGGGAAACCAGAGAGATGTTCTGAGATGAGTAGCAATATCTTAATAAGAATCTTGGGCTGGGCACATTGGCTCATGCCTGTAATCCCAGCACTGTGGGAGGCTGAGGCAGGAGGATCACTTGAGCTGTTGAGGTTGCGGTGAGCTATGATGGTGCCACTGCACTCTAGCCTGGGCAAACCCTGTCTTCACCAGAGTGTACTTCTGAACCATGGTTGTTCTAGCCTTTGCTTGTAAAGGCACTGGGAAACTAATCTGTTTTGTAGTTTTCAATATACAAGTCTTTCACCTCCTTGGTTAACTTTATTCCCAGGTATTTTATTTTATTTGTAGCCATTGTAAATGAAATTGTTTTTTTTAGTTTCCTTTTTGGATTGTCCATTGCTGGTATATAGAACCACAACTGATTTTTTTTTAGAGTCTCTGTGTTTGCTATTATAAGTAACACTTTCAGTTTTTTATCTGGTCCTTACTTTAATGAGTATGTCTTTTTAAACATCACAAATTTATTCTCTTAAAGTTCTGGAGACCAAAAGTCTAAAATGAGTTTTATAGGGCTGAATTCAAAGTGTAAGCAGGACTACATTCCTTCTGGAGGCTCAGGGAGGAATACATTTCCTTACCTTTTCCAACTTCTAGAAGGTGTCTCCATTCGTTGACTTGTGGCCCTTCCTCCATCTTCAAAACCTGGCAGTGTAGCATCTTCAGATTTTTCTCTGACTCTGATTCTCTGTTTCTACTATCACACCTCCTTTATCTCTGACCCTCCTGCCTCTTTTTTTATTGTGGTAAACTATACATAATATACAATTTACCATTTAAACCATTTTCAAATGTATAGCTCAGTAGCATCGAGTACATTATGACTCAACCCTAGTTATTGAACTAGCAGCCAGGAGGGAAGGTTGGGGTAGTTCCTGTTGTGGGTGGGTACATGTCATCTTGCAAGGTAGAGGCCTCTGCATCATCTACAAGCGAAGGGGGAATATTAGCCTTAAGTATAATCACTCCAGCTCTTTTTTTTGGTTACTGTTTGCATGGGATATATTTTCCCATCCATTTTCTTTCAATCTATTTGTGTCTTTAGATCTTAACTAAATCTCTTATAGATAGCATATAGTTGGATCATGTATTTTAACCATTCTGCTAATCTCTGACTTTTAACTGAAGAGTTGAATCTGTTTCCATTTAATGTAATTACTAATAAGAAAGGACTTACTTTTGTCATTTTGTTATTCATTTCCTATATGTTTTACTTTTTTGTGTGTGTGTTTCTCAATTCTTCCATTATTGCCTTCTTTCATATCAGGTGGATATTTTCTAGTGTACCACTTCAATTTCCTTGCAATTTCTTTTACTATATATATTTTGAGTTATTTCTTACTGGTTGTCCTGGCGATTGCAATTAACATCTAAAATTTATAACAATCTAGTTTGGGTCAATGCCAACTTAATTTTAGTAGTGTACAAAATCTTTTGTCCTACATCGTGCTGTCCCCCCACCCCCATGTTGTTATTGTCACAAGTTACATCTTTATACATTATATGTCTGTTAACATAGATTTATAATTATTGTCTCATGCAGATGTCTTTTAAATAAGATAGGAAAAAAGGAGCTAAACTAAAAATACAGTAATATTGACTTTTATATTTATCTATGTAGTTACTTTTGCCGGTACTTTTTATTTCTTTGTGTGAATTCAAGTTACTGTCTAGTGTCCTTTCACTTCAGCCTGAAGGGCTCCCTTTAGCATTTCTTGTAGGGTAGGTCTACTAGTGATGAACTCCCTCAGCTTTTGTTTATCTGGAAATGTCTTAATTTCTCCTTCACTAAAAAAATCAATTATTTAAATTAGTTCTTTTAAACAAGAATTTCTTTTTCCTCTGTTCCATTAGCTTAGTGGTCAGCTAATAACTGGAGAGAGATTTTCTTACATTCCAAGAACCAAAAAATTCTCTCAGTCTTTACAGATGAGCTCTGCATTTGTGCGTTGGGACATGCCTTCAACACTCAGCCAGGCAGTTTAAAACTCTGCCTTAGCCTTCACTTCCTGCTTGCATAAAGACTCAAGGTCAGCCAGAGATGAGAGCTTAGGGCTTTCTCAGGTCTTTCCTGAGCATGCAAACAATTCTGGGCATTCATGTGGCCTTTTAGATTTCCAAAAATATGTCAGAGCTTTTCAAAGCTCTTATTCCCAAAGCACCTCATTACCCAGCTTTTTCTCCCAAGATTTTTGGTTAGTCTATTGTTTGCCCTGACTATTATTCATTGCCCCAGACAGCAATGACTAACATAATTGTCTATAAATGTTTTCAACAAGCACTCCCCAGGTAGCCATGTCAGCACCGGAGGAGTTCTGAGTTAGGCACATAAAGGCAAACCCTTTGAGCTAATCCTGCAGGGAGCCACCAGACATCTCAAAACAACTACAACTATTTGTGAATGAGGTCCATTCTTCTCCCTCAGGTACTGATACTAGTACTAGGAATGTGAGCTATTATCGTCAAGGCCACTGCCAAGCTAGAGAGTGGATGATGGGGTCAGAGTAAGTTAAAATGAAACAAAGCTCACCTCACTGTTCTTACTAAGATTCAACCTATTTTTCTTGATTAACTATTCCCCTGGTTGCTACAACCTTTGGGTTAATTTCCAGAGTTCCGAAAAAGTTGATTCTGACAGTGTTTGCTAGCTTTTTCATTGCTTTTATAGAGGTATGGACTTTTGGCATTTCTTACTGCACCATTTCCTCTAGGCACTAGCCTTTAACAGAGAGGAGTGGGCCACTTCTGCAGGCCCAGAAAGTTTAGGGATATATGGTAAGTTAAGATTTTCTTGATTGCATTGATCCAAATGTCCATGTTCCATATCTCAGGGTCCCACTCCTTCCCAATCAGGTCCCTGATCTTTGTACAGCAGACTTGCTAAAGTTGAGAATTTAACTTTTTCTCTGGAGCTCTGCTGCTCTTATTATGAAGTCCTGGGCCTGACTCTCAGCTTTTTCTGTCCACTGACTGTAATAGATAAGAGTCTCTTTTAATGCAGATGGGATGGGATACTAGTGGAAAGAAATTCACTGGCCTGGTACAATGTCTCAGGTGTTTAAGAGGTAAAGGGGAAATGGGGAAATAATAATTGTAAAGACTATGGAATTTTTAAAATATATAATACTAAGAGAGTACATTTCAAATGTCTCACCATAAAAATGATAGGTAAGTGAGATGATAAATATGTTAATTAGTTTGATTTAATCATGCCACATTGTATACATATATCGAAACATCACATTGTACCCCATAAATGTATACAACTATGATTTGTCAACCAAAAATAATATTAATAATACATTTTTTTAAAAAGAGATACATTAACAAAAGACTGTGGAATTGGAGGGATGTTTCTGGAAGCAATTGATGCATTGGAGAAAAACAATGAAAAGTTGAGGGTGATTAATCACCAATTAAATGCTAAGGGTAAAGGCCATAGAGCTTCCTTAATAATACTAATAAATTAAATAATACTAAAAACTGCTAAATTGATCCAAATGAAGGCACAAAAGGAGAGAAAAAGAAATACAGAACTTTCAGGACAAATAGAAAGTGTTCAGCAAGATGATAAACTTAAAATTAAACGTAACACTAATTGTATTACATGTAAAGTAACAAGTTAGATATCTATTCAAGGAAAACACCAAAAGAAAGCTGATGTGACTATATTCTCAGACAAAATGAGCTTTATGGAGAAAAGTATTACTACAGATAACGAAGAAAGCTTCATCATGATAAAAAAATGTTTGATTCACCAAGAAGATATACCAGTTCTAAATGAGTATGCTTCTAATAAGAAGGCCCCAAAGTAAAGCAAAAATGTAATTACAAAGGGAAAGCCCAATCCTTCATCATATGGAGATTTCAACGCACTTCTCTCAGTAAATGATGGTACAAACAGACAGAAATATCAGTAAGGATATGGAACATTTGCATAACTCAATTAACAAACATGACCTAATAGACCTATAAAGAACAATATATCCAACAACTGTGGAAAATAGTGTCTTTATCAACTCCAATGAAATAGTTGTAAAAACTTAACTGTAGATTGGGCCATAAAGCAAATTTCAACACATTTCAAAAAATGGTGCTACCACCCGAAGGATGGACATATTTGAAATTCGGACTTAGGGGGGAGGCGGGGGCAAGGGCAACATATGTAACCTAAACATCTGTACCTCCATAATATGCTGAAATAAAAAAAAATGGTGCTACATGTTTTCTGAGCCTAATGCTAATAAGCTAGAAATCAATAATAAACAGATAACATAAATGTCCCCATGCATTCAGATTAAGAAATACACTTTTTAAATGACCAACTAAGGTCAAATAAGATATCACATTGGAAATAAGACAATATTTTAAACTGTGACAATGAAAATGCTACGTAATAAAACTTGTGAGACACAGGTAAAGCAGATATTTTTTTAAGAAATTTATATCCTTAAATGAATATATTAGAAAAGGAGAAAAGCTGAAAATTAATGAGCTAAGCATCCACATCAAGAAGCTAGAAAAAGAGTAAATTTAAATCAAAGAACGCAGAAGAAGTGAAATACCAAAGAGCAGAAATCAATGAAATATAAGACAAAAATACAATAGAGAGGTTCAATGAAACCAAAAGTTAGTTTTCTAAAAAGATAGATGAAATTGATAAATCCATATCAAGAATGATAGAGAAAAAATGAGAGCAGACTCAAATTGTCAGTGTCAGGAATGAAAAGGATATCATTATAGATCCTGCAGACATAGCAAAGACAATAAAATGATATTCAATTTTATGGCAATAAAATTTAAAATTTAGATGAAATAAACAAATTTCTAGAAAAATAAAACATCAAAAAGATACAAGAAGAAACAGAAAATCTGAATAATTCTATAACTGTTCGATAAACTGCATCTTTTAAAACTACTCCACATCCACTCCCCCACTCCACCTCCTGTACAAACTCTAGATGACTTCACCCAAGAATTCTACCAAATATTTAGAGAAGAAATAATACTGATATTATCAAACTCTTCTAGGTAGTAGAAAATGAGGGACCATGCCTATACTCCTCTGGCAAAGTCCACATTACCTAGATAAGGAAACACAGCAAGAACATTATGAATAAGAAAAGTTACAGGCCTGTCTTTCTCAAGAACATAGATGCAGGCCGGGCGCGGTGGCTCATGCCTGTAATCCTAGCACTCTGGGAGGCCAAGGCGGGCGGATCGTTTGAGCTCAGGAGTTCAAGTCCAGCCTGAGCAAGAGCGAGACCCCATCTCTTCTAAAACAATAGAAAGAAATTAGTTGGACAACTAAAAATATATAGAAAAATTTAGCCGGGCATGGTGGGCATGCTTGTAGTCCCAGGTACTTGGGGGACTGAGGCAGGAGGATCCCTTGAGCCCCAGGAGTTTGAGGTTGCTGTGAGCTAGGCTGACACCACGGCACTCTAGCCCGGGCAACAGAGTGAGACTGTGTCTCAAAAAAAAAAAAAAAAAACAAAAAACAAAAAAAAGAACATAGATGCAAACTATCCTAACAAAATATTAGCAAACAAAACATAGCAATAAAACATAAGGGGAAAATAAAAGAATAATATACCTTTACTATATAAGATTTATTCCAGAAATGTAGTTATTTTGATAGTAGAAAATCAACTAGTAGAATTTACCACATTAACAGAAAAGGGAAGGAAAATCATACCATTCACTTTATAAATGCAGAAAAAGAATGTTTTATAAAATGTAACATTCATTTATTGATAAGAACTCTTGGCAAACTTCACTATTCTGATCAAAGTATCCACAAAAAAAATAAAAAAAGTTATGCTTAGTGGCGAAATGTAGAATGCTTTTCTTTGGGTTCAAGATAAAGATAAGGATCACTACAATGGTTCTAGCTACTTCTGCAAGGAAAGAAAAAGAAAAAGAAATAAAAGGTATAAGAACTAGAAAAGAAGAAATAAATTATTTGTAGATGATGTCACTGGGTGCCTAGAATAGAAGAACAAACAGAAATTGAAATTTGATGTCAGTTACAATAGCATAAAAAAAAATCAAGTACGCATGAATAAATTTGTGTAAAAAGAGCACAAGCTGTCCTGCAGAAAACTATTAAACACTACTGAGAGAAATTTTTAAAAACTAAATAAATGAGAAATATACCATATTCCGGAATTGAAAAGTTCAATGCTATAGAGATATAAATACCCCCCAAATTGATCTTCAGATCTGATGTAATCATTATCAGGATCCCAAAAAGTATTTTTATTTGTTTGTCTGTTTGTGTTTGTGGAACTTGACAAATTGATACTGAAAGTTTGTGGAAATTCAAAGGGCCAAGAAGAGCTGTGACATGCTTGAAGAATGGGGTGGAGGGACTTGCTCTACGCATATCAAGACTTATTATAAATTGACAATAATTAAGACAATATGCAATTGGTAAAAAGAGAATAAATCAGTATAACATAATTGAGGGTCCAGAGACAAATCTTTGCATATATGGAAATTTGATTTATGACAAAGGTAACCTTGCGGGATGGTGGAGAAAGGATGATCTTTTCAATAAATAGTGTAGAGAAAAATGGATACCTATATTTACAAAAATAAAACTTGATCCCTACCTCACACCATATACAACAATCAATTTCAGGCAGATTAAACACCTGAAATTTATAGAAGATAACATATGAGGATGTGTTCATGACCTTGGGGTAATGGCAGATTTTTTTAGACGGTATACAAAAAGCACTAATCATAAAAGAAAATGGTTGAGGCCGGGCGCGGTGGCTCACGCCTGTAATCCTAGCACTCTGGGAGGCCGAGGCGGGAGGATTGTTTGAGCTCAGGAGTTCGAGACCAGCCTGAGCAAGAGCGAGACCCCTAAAAATAGAAAGAAATTAATCGGACAACTAAAAATATATACAAAAAAAATTAGCCGGGCATGGTGGCTCATGCTTGTAGTCCCAGCTACTCGGGAGGCTGAGGCAGAAGGATAGCTTGAGCCCAGGAGTTTGAGGTTGCTGTGAGCTAGGATGATGCCATGGCACTCTAGCCCGGGCAACATGGTGAGACTCTGTCTCAAAAACAAAAAAAGAAAATGGTTGATAAATGTGACCACATTAATACTAAGATTTTTCTCTTCATTAAAAGATGCCATTACAGGAGTGAAAAGGCAAACTATAGTGTGGGGGGTAATATTTGCAATTCGTATTAATATAGCTGACAAAGAGCTCCAATTGAGGATATATAAAGAACTCCTACAAACCAATAAGCAAAAGACAGAAAAGCACAGTAGGAAAGTGGGCAAGAGGTTTGAACAAACATTTTAAAAAAGAGTGCAAATAAATGAACAAAAGCAGCTCAATCTTATTAGTAATCAAGGAAATGGAAATTAAAACCATAAGGAGATACCATGATACACCCACCAGAATAGCTAAAATTTAAACGTGACAATACTAAGCCATATTTGCAAGGATATGGAATGATAAGAACTTTCATACGCTGCTAATGGGAGTGTAAAATATCTTAATAACATTTTCAAAAGTAATTTAGCGTTGTCTACCAAAGGTGAGGATATGCATAACACTATGAACCAGAAATTCCACTCCAAGATTTATACCCGTCAGAAATGCATGTAGACGCATAGGAATGCTCAGAGCAGCAAATGTTCATCAACAATAGAATGGACAAGTACATTTTAATATACTCATTCAATGGAACACTACTGTACAGCGATGAAAATGAATAAACTGTAGCTTACATCCAACAACATGGTTGAAGCTCAGAAACATGATGATGAGCGAATGAAATCAGACCCCAAAAATACCGTTTATATAAAATTCAAAAACAGGCAAAACTGAACTAGTGTGTTTGGGGATGCCTACTTAAGCTATGAAAATAAAAGAAAATGCAAGGAAATTATTATCAAGAAGTCATGCTTTTACAGTATACGATTCAATTCCATTAAGTACACTCACAATGTTGCATAACCATCACCACTAGCTGCTTCCAAAACTTTTTTATCGCCCTAACCAGAAACTCTGTACCCATAAGCATTAACTCCTCATTGTCCCTTCTCCCCAGCCCCTGCTAACCTCTATTGTGCTTTCTGTCTCTATGAATTTGCCTATTCTGGTTATTTTATGTAAGTGGGATCATATGGTATTTGTCCTTTCATGTCTGGCCTCTTTCACTTTGCATAGTATTTTTAAGATTCATCCATGCCGTAGCATGTATCAGAATTTCATTCCTTTGTGTAACTGAATAATATTCTATGGTAGGAATACTGTATACAATCAGCCCTCCATATCTGCAGCTTCTGCATCTGCAGATTCAACCAACTGTAGATCAAATATATTTTTAAAAAACCAATTAAAAAACCAGTACAACAAAAAATAATACAAATTAAAAATAGAGCATAACAACAATTGACATAGCATTTACATTATATTAGGTACATTATAAATAATCTAGAGATGATTTCAAAAATATGGAAGGATGTCCATAGGTTATATGCAAATACTATGCCATTTATATCAGGGACTTGAGCATCCTAGGATTTTGGTATCTGTGGGGGTCCTGGAACCAATCCCCCATGGATACTGAGGAACGACTGTATCATGTTTTGTCCATCCATTCATCTGTTAATGGACATTGGGTTGTTTCCACCTTTTGGTGACTGTGAAAAACACTTCTACAAACATTGGCAATGTTGGCACAGTCTACTTGAGTCCTTGTTTTTCATTCTTTTGGGTACATACCCAGGAGTGAAATTGTTGGGTCATATGAGTATATTAATGTTTTTTAGCATTTTCTACATGTTTTATACTTCATAATGAAAAAGGCAGGAGGAAGAGGAAAAGGCAATTCTTTTGAATATTTCTCTTTTTTTTCAGAGATGAGACAGGGTGTCACTGCGTTGCCCAGGCTGGAGTGCAGTGGCTGAATCATAGCCGAATCAAGTTCACAGTGAACTTGAATTCCTGGGCTCAAGCCTCTCCAAAAGTACCTAGGACCACAGGCGTGCTCCACTGTGCCTGAAAAAAAAATTTTT
>NW_012141969.1:734379-767114 GCF_000956105.1 Propithecus coquereli | reverse complement strand
GTATCACTATGTTGCCCAGGTGGTCTCCAACTCCTGGCCTCAAGTGATCCTCCCACCTTGGCCTCCCAAAGTGCTGGGATTACAGCCAGGCCTAAATATTTTGTTTCTATGGGAAGCAGAGAAATGGGGTGGTAACTGGAAAGAAGTGGGCTCCAGGGAAAGTTTTTTAAGATGGGAGGAATCAGAAATGTTTGTGCTATAGTGTGGATAGCTGACCCTCCAAACCTCATGTTGAAATCTGATCCCCAACATTGGAAGTGGGCCTAGTGGGAGGTGGTTTGGTCTCAGGGCGAGATCCACCAATCGGCTCCTTGCAGTAATGAGTGAGTTCTCACTCTATTAGTTCCTGTGAGAGCTGGTTGTTAAAAAGAACTTGGCACCTCCCTTCCCTCTCTCTCTCTTGCTTCCTCTCTCGCCATGTGATTTCTGCACACATGGGCTCCCCTTCACTTTCTGCCATGAGTGGAAACAGCCTGAGACCCTCACCAGGAGATGCTGGCACCATGCTTCTTGTATAGCCTGCAGAACTGTGAGCTAAATAAACCTCTTTTCTTTATTATTAATGATAACCCAGCTTCAGGTATTCCTTTATAGCAACACAAATGGACCAAGACTATTTGTATGCAAATGAGGTGATGTAGTGAGGGAATAATTAACAATACAGGAGGGAGGAGAGAATTGTTGGAGCCATCCTTGCATGGATGTTGGCTTGAGCTAGGAGCAGGGGACAGTTCATCCCAAGTGGCAAGTGGGAAGGCAGGTCGATGGGTGGATGCGGTGGTGGAGGCTGCCGAAGTCTTCTTCCAATAGCTTCATTCTGTTGGGTGAACCAGGAAGCAAGGCCATTGGCTTCAAGGGAGGAGGAGGAGGTGTTGGATGTGTCACAGCATGGAAGAGGTGGAAAGTTGTCACCTAGGAGAGCAGGAAGGGGAATGGACTGAGGAAATATAGGATGATGGCTGGGCAGCATTTAGGGTGCAAATGAAGATCATGGTCATTAATTTAAAGTGGGCCCAGGCAGCGTGCTTGGGGGCTTTTCTCCACGTTGAGTACAGGCCAGAGTAGGTGGAGGCCTGTGGGTGACCAGGTTGCTGTTTTGCCTGGTGAGAGAGCTGTAAGGGAGCTGAGGGTGTCTGCTGAGGAGTGATAGGAATGCATTTGCGTAAGGAGGGGATAGAGGCCATCAAGCGGAGGAGGGACAGTGAACAGACATGGGAAGTCCTGGTGCCGTGGGAGGATTGAGGGAGTGAGCTGGGAAGTCAGGAAGCCGGAGTCAGGAGGAGAACGCGGGACACCGGGTTGAAGGAGGAGCTGTAGCTGTCTGGTACAAAGTCTAGGGTTTGGCTGCGGAAGTGTGTGGCTGAGGAGAGTGGGGACAAGATCAGTGGAGGGGAGGAAGTCAGGAAATGGAGAGGCTGGGTGGTGGAAGATTTATCTCCCCGTGGCTACACCTGGCTCCCTCTTGGATTAATTCCCGCTTCTCCAGACATCCCCAGTGCCATCAACATCATCAGCGCCATCAATGTCCTCAATGCCATCAATGAAGGTCAAGTAAAAGTCCTGAGTACTTTAACCTCCCCCAGCAGAGGTCAAGAGATGACTGTGGGCCTGGGACAAAGATCACATCCCCCCAAACCTTCTGCCCCACCCCTTTCATCAGGGATCAAGAGAAGCCGTTAAGTGTCAAATATTTATTGAGCAAGCCCTACAAGCCAGGCGACAAAGCCTATTTACTTACTGTGTGCATGGTGCTGAGTTCCTTTCATTCATTATCTTGTTTAGCCCTTTTAATAACTCTATGAGGAAAGTACTATCAATTGGCCCCTTTTACAGATGAGAAAATGGAGGCCCCGAAGATTTAAACCCTTGTTTACCAATTCTAAAATCTGAGCCCTTAAACCCTGGCAGGTGATCTGGAGATAAACAGGATCAGTCCCTGACCTCAGGTGTGTAAACAAAGAATTGAACTCTACTTTGCACATTTATTCTTTTGCTCTGGTCCTCCCAGGCCTCCTCCCACTTCCCGTCCATCCAGACCCCACCCTCTCCCTGTCCCTGCTGTGAGGGACTTTCAGTGCTAACATCGGGACAGCCTCGAGCAAAAAGAGACAGTTCAGTCTCCCTAGTTTAACTCGCCCACAGACTGCTCCTCCTGGTTTGTTTGTTTGTTTGTTTGTTTCCCCTGCTCCTACACTGTTTTTGCTCATTTCATACATGGCATTTGTTTGACCTCCGCTGCCTCCTTGGGGGCCGTGAATACTTCCTAGGCACCTTCTGGGAGCCCAGCACCCTGCTTGGAGGAGACCAGAGGTTGCAGTGAGGGTTTGGAAAGGGCATTTCTTGAGCAGGGCCTAGTACTCAGTGTGCTCTTCGTCAATCTGAACATCACCCCCAGCCAGACACATCATTTACATCAACAGCTGGAATATGCCCAGCTCATCTGACACCTGGGAAGAAAGAAAAGGGCAATCCCTGAGGCCGGTACCCCTTCAATTCATTCATTCATTCAATACTTACTGAGCGCCTACTATTCTTCAGATTCTGTTCCAGACAGCAGTGAACAAGCCAGGTGGAATCCTTGCCATCATGGGGCTTATGTTCCTGGTTCCTGTCTGTCTTTGGTAAAACATCTCAAGGCAAGTGACCAAGTCTTCCTTGTATTTAAATTCCCAATGCCTTGCATGGCATCTGTTATGTAGATGTTCGATAAATGTTAATGAAATGGCTGTTTGAATGAATGGATAAATGAGTGATGTTAATGCTTTAAGTTCCAGCCTGAGAGGTCCACTAAAGTCTTCTCATTGTAGAAGGCAGGTATCATGAGGAAGGACAGTGGCCAGCTGTGCTTAGTGTGAAATTGATGGCTGATGGAAGAGTGTGGGTCACAATGTCAAAGCAAAGGGAACCTCGGGGGAGCCAGGCCTGCATGTGGCCCTGAATAATCAGGGGGCAGCAGAAGGCATTGGGAAGCTGGAGGGAGAGACCCTGGAGGAAGGTGAGCACAAACCAGCGGCACCCACAGCCACCATCCCCTGCACTGCTTCGCAGGCCCTGGCGTGGGGAACGGAGGGTGCTGGGAGGAAGGTGCTGGCAGGGAAAAGAGCTCAGGATTTTCCTCAGAACCAGTCCTGATGCCTACACTGAACTGCATCTGGGAAAGCACAGGGCTGTGCAGCAGATTAAGCAGTTTCAAACCCAGCCCCAGCATCGATTGTGTTACACAGCCTCTCTGTGCCTCGCTTTGCCTGTTTCTTAAATGAGGGCAATGATGCTGTCCTCAGGGTTGTTCTAGGATGATCTAGGCTAAGTGGTGGTAAAGAAAAAATATCCAATCTAAAAAAGTTGATGTCATAGAAGTAGAGAATATAATGGTGCTTATCGGAGGCTGGGGTGGTTAGGGGAGTAGGGAGAGAGTGTCAGAGAATACATACGGTCAGACGGGAGGAGTAAATGCCAAGAGATCTATTGTACAGCAAAGTGACTATAGCGAATGACAACATAGAGCTGCTCTTCGTGCATTTTGTTTTGTTTTGGAGACAATCTCATTCTGTTGCCAGGACTAGAGTGCCGTGGTGTCATCCTAGCTCACAGCAACCTCAAACTCCTGGACTCAAGCGATCCTACTGCCTCAGCCTCCTGAGTAGCTGGGACTACAGGCATGCGCCACCATGCCCGGCTAATTTTTTCTATATATTTTTAGATGTCCAGCTAATTTCTTTCTATTTTTAGTATAGACGGGGGTCTCTCTCTTGCTCAGGCTGGTCTCGAACTCCTGACCTTGAGTCATCCTCCCGCCTCGGCCTCCCAGAGAGCTAGGATTACAGGCGTGAGCCACCGCGCCCGGCTGTGCCTTTTTAACTTATGATAATTTCAACTTATGATGTATTCATCGGGGCATAACCCCAGCATAAGGCGAGGAGCATCCCCAATTTGCGTCGCTTTCGCACTACCCTGAAGTCAAAAAACTGTCAGTGGAACCATCATGGGGACCGGCTATATTGTATTCATGAAAAATGTAAAGAGAGTGGATGTTTGGTTTTTTTCCCCTCTTTCTTGCCTTCATTCCTGAGTGAATGTTTGGTGCTATCACCACAAAATAACCGTGAGGCAATGCATGTGTTAGTTGACTAGATTTTACCATTCCGCATTGTATGTATACTTCAAAATGTCACGTTGTACATGATAAAATGTTATCTGTCAATTAAAAAATATCAAATACTGTGTTAAAGATATTCAGTGACACTTGTTAAAGCATGCTAAGCCAGACTTTATTCAGGACCGTCGCGATAGGTGTAGGGACCACGGCGATGGGATTTTGCAGTGGGGGAGAGAGATTGGGCTGCACTCGGAATACAGTGGGGGCAAGTGAGCATTTATAGCCAAGGAGCAGGGTAGGAGTCGGTGGCTAGGAAATGACTAAGAGGAGACATCGGGGCTAGGGAGGTTAGCCAGAATGGCTAAATGAACCTAACAAGACTCTTGCTGCAGTCAGGCCAGGGTGACCAAGACGTCACCAAGGGATGGTGGAAGATGAGGAACCCGATCAGACATCCAGGGTGGGGGACTCTTACTATGTTTTACAAGGACCTGCACAGATGGGCCTCTGAGAAGGTTCAGGAGCTTGACCAGCATTTGCTCTAGCAGAGAATCTTTGTCAGTGGTTCTCGTGTGGTCTCCGGCCTGTCAGCATCACCTGGGAACTCTTTAGAAATGCAAGTGCCCAGGCCCTGCCCCAGACCTGCTGAATCGGAAAGCCAGTGCTCTAACGAGCCCTCTAAGGGACTCTGATGCGCGCTCAAGTTTGAGTACCACTGTGCTGTGTCAGCACAGAAACAAACCCTTTGTAGATAAGAAATTCTTTTTCTCTGTCCTGATGACAGAAGTAGGGGAGAGGGTCTCAGGACTGCTGTCTGGGTGCACCGGAGAATCACCTGGAGAGCTTCGAAACCTCCTGAAGCCCACTCCCCTTCCCACACCAATTACTTCTGAATCCCTGGGGGAGAGATGCAGACGGCAGTAGTTTTTCAAGCTCCCCAGGTGACTCTCCAGCCTCCAGCACCGGAAGCCCCCAGAGGGCTTGTTAAACGGTGGAGTGCTGTGCCCACCCGAGAGCGGCTGATAACGTAGGTCTGGGCTGGGGCCTGGGAATGTGCATTTCCGACAAGGTGCATTTCCCAGGTGATGCTGTTGCCGCTGGTCCATGGACCCCACTGCGAGAACCGCTGCTGTAGGGGGTTGGATCAGAGCGGAGGTGTGTGGGAGGTGAAGGGGCGCGGGGGAAATCACTGCTTCCTTTGCCCACCCTTCTTTCTCTGCACTGAATTTAGCGCGGGGTAGCTGGGTCTGAGCTTTGCTTGCACCTCCATTCTGTTTATTACACTCTGTCTGCCCCAGAGAGACGGGGTGGGCTGACATTCACGGAGAAGCTAAGCTGAGGCGTGGCCCTCCCTTGGAGAGAACAGGGATCATCTCCCCCTAGGAAAAGAAATCGAGCGGAGCCGCCTGGGCTAGGATCCCTCGGGTGGCGTGTGCAACCACCTTGTGGACCCCCCACTTCCACCCTGGCCTTGGCCCTGGCCAACCTTGCCGCTATTTTCTTGGGAGAAGATGCTTTCTTTGATGGTTTTATTTCATTTCCCCTGGCTCCCAAGCTTCCCTAGTGTGGATGGGGAGAGGGAGTCAGGAGACAAGAGATTTTTTTTCTGTGGGGTTTTCGATCGCTCTGAATTCATTCTTTCATTTCAATGTGCACTTCATTCAACAGATATTCATGCAGCTCTTAGCGGGACAGGGGGTTTTATCTGTTTTGTTTACTGCTATGTGTCCAGTGCCTGGCACATAGTAGGTTTTCAATAAATATTTATTCAGTGCTGGAGGGCCAACTATGGGGTAGTCTCTCCATCGGGCAAGGAAGACACAGCCCCTGCCATCAAGAGCCAGAAGAGAAAGACACTGAACCAGCAACGAGAGCCAATGTGATAGGCGTGGTCACAGCCAGGAGTCTGGTATGGTTTGCCAGTGAGTGGCCCCATCCTAGGCTTTGGAGGGCCAGGAAAGGGCTCCCAGGGGAAGTATTGTCTCGGCTGAGGCCTGAAAGATGAGCAGGAGGCGGCCAGGGAAGAAGGACAGGAGAAGGAAGCTCCAGGCTGACTCTCAGACACTGCTGCGGGCGCGCAATGAACTGACGTGCTCTCGCCACCGGGTGAAATAAAGCACTATCACTGTAGACGAAGCTCCCTGTTGACCTTCCTTCCTGGTCGTGCCCCTTCCCCACCCCAGTGGTAACCACCATATGGAATCTGCTGTTCCTCATTTCTGTGCATGTCTTGCTATTTTCGTGACATAGCTGGGCCTCACTATGTAAAACATGGCGCTGTGCGTGTGCAGGCATCTTGTGCTCCCTGTTCCCTTGCTGTGTTTCTTCCGCTGCTCTCTTAGCTCAACAGTGTGTGTGTTGGTGAGACTGCTTTCTGTCAGCATGTGGGTCTGTACCGCCTGTAGGCCCTGCTGTTTGGATTGCACTGTGGGATGGCACCACGATGAATTGATCTATTCCCCTCTGCTAAACTCCTTCCATCGGCATCTCATTGGATCCTCAGAATGACCCTGAGGTAGGTGCTATTATTAACCCCACCTTACAGATGAGGAATCCCAAGTGTGGTCCAAGCAAAGCTGGTAACTGGTGGGGCCTCACTTCCACCTGGCCCCGGAACCCCCTTTCCGCCTCCTCCTTGTGGTCTCTTGGTTTTCCACCTCCCCCATTTGGGCACTCACCCCTCATCCTCCTTCACCCATTTTGGTGGCTGTGGGGCCTCTCCTAGTCCCTTGCCCCAGAAGGCAGTGCTTGAAGGGTGGGGGTGAGGCAATTTCTCATCCTGGGCAGTGCCCTGGGAGAGGCAGACCTTCAGGGAGCTTCCTGTGGCTCCACAATGCCCTGGATGGAGCCCTGGAGCCCTGGACCTCAGTTGCCAGATCTCCTGTGCTGCTCTCAGCAGGGCCTTCCAAGGCCCCTCTGCCCACAGAGCCAGGAGGTCCCCAGCTGGCAGAGCAGCAGGAGGCAGGAAGGATAGCCCTGGGGAGAGGCCTGCCTCTTCCTCTAGCTATGTGACCTTGAGCAAGTCACTTCCTCTCTGGGCCGCAACCTTCTCATCTGAAAAAATGGGTCCTCTGCTTTGGCGTCCGAGGTTCCTGTCTAAGGTTCCCTCCAGCTCTGGACATCTTCTTTGCATCCTGGGCTGCTGCTGAGATAGAAGGAGAGACGCTGGGTGAGCCCACAGGATCTGGAGGTGAGGGGCTTCTACTCGGGGAGCTTCGCTGCTCTGTTGCTAAAGTGACCGAAGGAATCTTCTTAAAAGGAAGATAATTCTGTGTCCTTTTGGATTGTCATCTGCCAGGGGATGTCCCGGGCAGGGAACCCGTGAACCAAGGCGGCCTGCCATGCTGCCTAACTTGGAACCGCTTGTACTCCCGTCTGGATGAATCGATGGGCCTCAGCACTTTGATCACAGTAAGAGGAGATGGCCCGTGAACAGGGACACCCAGGAGGATAGATGGAGCCTGCAGCCCAGGCCTGTCCCAACTACTGTGCCTCAGGCGAGCCTGGAGTGGGTGGCAGGAAGGAGAGAGGTGGCCCCTGCTGCTCAGGGCAGGGGCTGGTGGACAGCCCCTCCCTCCCACCTCAGGGCTGGCTCCCGTGGGGGCGTCTTGCCTCTCCCCTGGAGAACCTCCCTCCCTATTCTGACTACCCCCAAAGTGGCCCCTCTACAGCCTGGCTGTGTTCCTGTCACATAAAAAGTCTTTCGTCAATAGAAATGGTCTAAAGGCTTTGCCTGCCATTTAAGGCCTTGTCCAACCAGCCACACCCACATTTCCAGCTTACCTTTCCCAGCCCCCACCTCCGCACTCACTCTCCCACCTCAGGGCACGGCCTTGCCAAGGCTTTCCCAACATCCTCTTGCCTATGTTGTCTTGGACACCTTCCCTGACCAACTGGAAACCCCACCACGTACCTGCAGCTCCTGTGCAACTTCCCAGCACAGCCCCCAGGTGCGCTAACCCCTGTCTTCTCTCCTGACCATGACCTGATGACAATAAGCCACATTGACCTTCACTGCTGGGTCCCAGCACCGTGCCTGGCACCAAGCAGATGTCCAATAATTATCTGATATATGAGTGGACTTTTCCTGTACAATAATCTTCAGTTCCTGTTTAACAGATGAAGAAATAGGAACTTAGAGAATTACTTGCTCAGGGTCAGACAGCCAGACATGAGCAAAGTAGGTCCACCTGAGCCCTGATAAATAATCTTACCACTCCGGAGACTCCCTAGAAAGTTCTCTCAACAGTTGCCACAGTAGCATTTGCCAATGGGTGGCAATAGCATTTGGGTGGGCAGTATTTGCCAGTGTAGCTGGATAATATTTGGGGAATTTTGAAGTATGTGTGTGTGGATCTGGATGTATGTACATCTGTGTAGGTGTACGTGTATATACATATGTGTGTATGTGTGCGTGTGTTTCCTTCTAAGAGTTTTCTGCCTTCCCATTCCTTCCCTTCACTACTTCGTGGGCCCTGAGGACCATGGCTAAGAGTTTGTTTCCCCAAAATTAAGGTGCCTAAAGACATCCTCTCAGTGCCTGGGTGGAGGTTTTCAAAGAAGCTGGTACAGGGGTGAGGGACCCCAGAGAAGCAGACAGGAAAGGGAGGCTCCCCAAGTGCTTGGGGCCTGGAAAGCTGGGCCCTCAAGGGAGAAGAGGGAGGCCTGTGTACCCAGGAGCTGCAGCAGCAGGACTGTGTGATGCTTAATTGTATGTGTCAACTTGCCTGGGCCATGGGGTGCCCAGATATTTGGTCAAACATTTTGGATGTTTCTGTCAGGGTGCTTCGGGATGAGAGTAACATTTGAATTGGTGGACTTTGAATAAAGCAGATGGCCGTCCCCAATATGGGTGGGCCTCATCCAATCAGTTGAGGGCCTGAATTGAACAAAAAGACTGGCCTCTCCCAAGCAAGAGAGAATTCTCCAGAAGACTGCCTTTGGACTTTATCTGCAAAATCAGCTCTTTCTGGTTCTATAGCAGATTGCCTTTAGATGGAAACTGCAGCGTCGGCTCTTCCTAGGTCTCCAGGCTGCCAGCCCACCCTGCAGATTTTGCACTTGCCAGCCCCCATAATCACATGAGCCAATTCCTTAGAATAAACCTTTCTCTATACAGACACATGCTATTGGCTCTGTCTCCCTGAAGAACCCTGACTAATATTGCTTGCTTCCTGCCAGAGTCTAGGATGGCTCCAGGATCCATGCCTCAGGGCAGGAGAGAAGCCTTGTACACAGTGTACAAAGACAGGACTTAAAACTTTGCCTCGAGTGACAGGTTTTCGGGGGCCTTGGAAATGGAGCTGCCCTCTGCAAACTGAGAAGCTGGTCATTCTCTTTGGGCCATCCCTTGCTCTGTCACCTGCCAGCTTGACCCTTAGACCCCAGAGCCTGGAGATGATTGGAGCCTCCTGTTCTGTCCAACCTGCTGGGCCCAGATCTCAGCAGGAGGCTCTGCTCTTCCCTGCACCCTGGGGGCCCCATCCTGTCCCTGTTGCCTTTGAAGGCATGGGTGGGCATTCTCTTTGAACATCCAGGGGGCCCCAGACACCCTCTGTCTTAGTCTGCTAGGGCAGCCACAACAGGCTGGGTGGCTTTTAACAACAGATATTTATTTCTCACAGTTCTGGAAGCTGGAAGTTCAGGACCAAGGTGACAGCATGGTCGGGTTCTGGTGAGGGCCCTTCTTCCTGGCTTGTGGGTGGACACCTTCTTGTGTCTTCACATGGCAGGGAGAGAGACAGCAAGCTCTCTGGTGTCTCTTCTTATAAGGACATTAATCCCTTTGAATCGAGGTCCACCTTAATGACCTCATTTAACCTTAATTACCTCCTTAGAGGCCCTATCTCCAAATACAGTGACATTGGGGGTTAGAGTCTCAACATATGACTTTTAGTGGGGGGAACATGATTCATTCAATAGCATACTTGCAAATGAATTCCACCCCTCAAAGGCTACTGTCTAGTTACTAACAGGGTTGGGCTACCAGGGCCCTTGCCTGGAGAAAGGACACATGCCTTGAAGGGTTATCTGGGTACTTTATGCTAAAACCACTTGTAAATTACCAGTGAGCCTAGTCTGCCGCTCATCCTTCCTGAGTCCCCTCAAGCCCAGTCACACTCCCAGGACCCACTCTGACAGCTGGCACAACAGTAGTGCACAGTGGGTGCTGTGAGGGTCAGATGCAGGACTGGGTTGCAATCAGGTCTAGGGTAAGGGTGGTTTAGTCAAGGGACTAGAAGTTCACTCTAACCCAAGTGGGGAGCAGAACTGTGTGTGTGTGTGTGTGTGTGTGTGTGTGTGTGTGTGTGTGTGTGCATACGCGCGCACGCATGCATGAAGACTCAGGAGACCTCACCCATCATCTAACCCCATCCCCTCACTTCACAGATGATGACACCCAGGTGCAGCGAGTGCAGGGGATACTGCACAGGAGACATGTTGCTTCACTGCATGAGTCACAGAGTAAGCGCGTGGTGAACAGCAATAGATAACTAAAACGGTGTATGTGTATGTGTGTGTGTGTGAGACAGAGACGGAGAGACAGAAATAATGGGTGTATGTATTCATGGTGGAGCAGGATGTGCTACCTGTGCACAGACTCTTAAACAGTGTTTAACAGATGGATCTTTCACCCAAAGGGCATTTTTCTTCCTCAACCTTTCTACTCGCTGGGCTTGGCAAGCAGGCAAGCAAGGCCTGGGTTGTGGGAGGGGCAGCTGCTGTCTCTGAGACCCCTGGGAAGGAAGCAGGCATTGCCCAGCTCACACCTATACTTGCAGATACTCCTACAACTCCACCTTACTCATTGTAGGGGTTTCACTGCATAGACAATTTTTCCCATATGGGCCTTTAGGAAGAGCTAACCTTACCTGGCCCCCAGCTGACCAATGGCTTAGGGCAGACCGTTTGGTAACCTCTGTTCAACACAAGGGTTTGTAGACATCCTAGAGTATGTAATTTTATGGAGGGGTGAAGAGAATGTTTAAGCTGAGGGTTTTTTTGTGACCTCAGCTCATGCCTCCTTTCAGGGAGACCCATGACAGGGGTAAGTCCAAGGGCAAGTCCTCATTGGACTGAAGGCCATAGAAGTGTGGCCTCCAATGTGGGGGAGAGGAGGGTTGTAGGAAAAAGCACAGGCTCAGCCTTTTGCTAGTGAAGTGAGCTGGGATAGTCACCTTTCTTCTCTGAATCTCAGCCTTCCCTTCTTTGGAAGAAGTCATACAAATATCTACCTTGCACATGAGTTGTAAGAGTTCAGTGGAAATGATATATAAAAAGAGCTTGGCATAGTTTCTGGCCGTGGGAGCCAAGAGAAGGGGAGCTGGGACCTCAATGGTTCCAGGTACTCACAAGGTGCTCTTTCAGGCAACATGTTTATGTTGGCTCTGATTGTAGGACTAAGGTGGACAATATCTCAGTGGAATCTCCAGAAATAAACCATCCCAGAATATTTCAGAAGCATCTAGTTCACTATGTGCACACTGATTTACTCATACGAGGGAGAAGAGTCAATAGACTGCAGTTAAGGAATCCAGGCAAAAATAGGGTCTATAAAAGAGAGGGAGAGAAAAAATTACTGTGCCTGATCTGGGAAGAGGCAGTCTTTTCGCACATGTTTTTGGGTAAAATGATTCAGTGGCAGCTGGCAAGGAGGTCAGTGTGGGTTGTCTGTTCTCAAGCAGGCCAAGTAGAGAAGCAAAGAAAACAATTTCAGTTGTTTATAGGTTCTCCCAAAAACCTCGAGAATTTAGCCATTGTGGTAGGCAAAGTTCTAAGAAGGTCCCGAGGATTTCCATCCCCTGATGAACACACCCTGAATAATCCCTCTTCTCCAGTATGAGTGGGATTTGGGAATACGGTGGGATATCACTCCCACGATTATGTTATATGGCAGAGGGATTTCACAAGTGTAATTAAGGTCCTTAATCAGTTGACTTTGAGTGAATCGAAAGGGAGTTTATCCCAAGTGGGCCTGACCCAATCGGGTGAGCCCTTAGATAAAGTCAAAGAGGGTAATGCATCAGTGAGGCTCTCCTGCTGGCTTTGAGGAAGAAGGCAAAGAGCCACATTGGGAACCGCCTATGGAGGGGGCCACATGGCAAGGACCCGAGGGTGGCCTCAAGTTGCTGAGAGAGGTCCCCGGCCAACAGCTCCAAGAAAATGGAGACCTCACTTCTGCAACCACAAGAAACTGAAGTCTTCCAACAACCAGTGAGCCTGGGAGAAGACTCCAAGCTCCAGAAAGGATGACAGTGGGCAGACACTTTGATCGCTGCCTTATGAACCCCTGTGCAGAAAGCCCAGTTCTGTTGGGCCTGGACTTTGACCTACAGAAATTGAGATGAATGTGGTTGTTTTAAGCTGCTAGGTTGTGGTAATATGTTACACAGCACAGTGGAAAAGGAAGGTAGCTGTGGAGTATTTTGATGGGCTCCAGACTGTGTCTGTGTACCATCTTCCAGTGCCCTACCAGCACCCCCACTTTTTCTGTACCGTTTCCTCCATCAGAATTTCTCAATAGGGACTGAGCGAATCTTCACTGCACTGTCCTTTCCCAAACTCTTCTTTTCTAGCAGATCTTTCCTCCCAACCTACAACTATATACCGGTCTCCCTGTTCTAAGAAACTTTCCTTTAAACCCTCCCCCTCACCCCAGTTAGTGTCATTTCTTTTTTCTTAACAGTGTGAAATTTCTTGAAAGAGTACACCTCCTCCTGCCCACTGCACCTGGTACTGCCTCCTTCCCAACAGAAGGTTTCCAATGACCTTCTAATGACCATGTCCAATAGTCTCTATGGACTCCTTGCCCTCCCAGAGCAGATTGCTGTGGCCAACACTCATTACTTGCTTGCCCGGCTTCCATTCACCTTTCATCGCAGCATCTACACTGTCCTTTGCAGACTCCTTTTCCCCCATTGTCTAGCAACTGTGTGATTTGGGAGGCATTGACCCTCCCTCCTATGTGGGTTGGATTGGCCAAAGCCAGTCAGTGTGATACTATCTTTTTTACTACAAGTAATTGGTTCAAGGATGGGCAGGAGAAGATGAAAAGAAACCAGGTCCTTGGTGATAGCATTAAACTGCTAGATCAAACTTGCCCTGATGCCTATGCTGATTATGCACTTTGCAGTTATGTGAGCCAACCAATCTCTTCAAGGCTTGTGCTAACTTGAGTTGTCTTTTCTGTTACATAAAGGGTCCTCACTGACACCTCTTTATAGCGTTCAAGACTATTGACTGCTTTCTGCTTGAGTAATGGCAAACCCAAGTAATCGTGGCTTAAACATGCTAGAAGTTTTTCGAGTTTTTTTTTTTTCTCTGTGTAATAAGAATTCTGAGGGGAATTGATTGCTGGTGTTGAAGTCATTTCAGCAGCTCAAAGATGTCAGAGCAATTTTCTTGGCTTTTCCCTCATAATCCCGAGATGGCTTCTGTAGGTGCAGCCATATCACATCTATAGTCAAGACTGAGAGCAGGAGGGGAGGGTGGGAGAGGCACCATTACTGATGTCTCATTGGTCAGAGCTGTGTCACATGGCCACCGCTGGCTACAAGGAAGTCTGGGAAGGCAAGGTTTTAGTTTTCCAGACCCTGTAGCAGAGGCAGGCTGCTAGAAGGGAGTTAGAGTGGGGCCTGAGTGAGCCCACCTGGAGTAGCCTGCTCAAGCCCCCAGAGCTTCTTCGGTGTGCCTTCGTCCCCCCTACAACCCCCCATACCTTCACTGCCGGTTCCCAGGCACCTTCTCCAGACCTTTGCAATCTTGGGCAAGCTGGTCTCCGCTGGAAGACTCCAGATGTGTATTTCCAGGCCCAGCCTCTCTCCTGCGCTGCCCACCTGTTTGCTCAGCTGTCTGTGCATCTTGTCCACCTGGTGTCCCACAGTTGCTGGCCCCTTCCACCACTTCCCTAGCATCACAGGTAAGCCAAGGTCAACATGGCCTCCCCAGTCCTCGTCAGACCACTTACCCAGAGTCTGCCACAATACTCAGCATCCCAGAAGCTCCGATTGCACCAGGTGCTTGCGATTCTGGGGTGCAGGGGAGCTACCTGCTGTAGCCACAGCCGGAGGGGAGGCGAGGGGGGCAGGGAGGGGTGCTGACGCATTTGTTGCTATGGACTCCATTTCCAGTTTTGACTGAAATTCTTCTGAGTCCACGGTGTAATTTTTTTTTATCCGCCTGCCCTCTAGGCTTGGAGGCCCTGCACCAACCCCAGGCGTAGGCCCCTGATTTCCCAAGGCCTGGTCAGGCCTTGTGGCTTCAGATCGTTCCCGACCTCCAGAGGGTTTGGGGAGAGCCAGCCATGCATCCCCGGCCTTGCTCAGAAAGTAGCACAAGGCAGGCACCTGGACGTGTTAAAAGAAGGGAAGGCAGGCAGGCAGAAAAGGAAGGAAGGAAGAAAGGGGAGGAAGGAAAGAAGAAAGAAAGGAAGGGAGGGAGGGAAACAAAGGGGGAGGGAGGAAATGAAGGAAGGAGGGAAGAGGCAGGAAAGAAAGGGAAGAAGAAGGAAAAGAAAGAAGGAAAGGGAGGAAGGCAGGCAGGAAGGAAAGAAAGAAAGAAAAAGGGGCAGAAGCCCAGGACTTGCCCGGCTCTCCTTCTCTGTCTGCAACCCCAGGTCACTTCCCTCTGTGGGCCTCAATTTCCTCTTCTGCAAAAAGAAGGCCTGGATTAGATCACTCCCCAGGCCTCTTCTAGCCTTGACATTCTGTGATTTTCTAATTTCCTTCAGACGTCAGGGGCCTGCGGACCCCATGCTAATGTGTATGAATAAAACATGGACATCCTAAAGCTCTAAATATTGCAAGTATTTGCTTTGGATTTGTTCTCCCTTAACTGTGTGCTAAGCAGCGTCCAGCTGGGGCCCCACAGCCTCCTGTTTGGACTGTTCGAGTGTGGCCCGGCTCCCCGAGGAGGCTGATGGAGCATGGGGGGTGGGGGTGGGACCCAGCCTCCCTCCCCAGTGTTCCTCAGCCCTTCCCACACACTGGCCTTAAGGGGGCTTTGTTCTTAGGCCTCAACTCCAAACCCACCTCACCAGCTCCCTTGAGCAGTGACGCTCCAAGTCCTAATCCCTACTGCATGGGGGACATTTCCCTTGACTATCTGCCTTGGCACTTCCACACTTTGCATGCCCATCTGTCCACACTGGGAGGCAGCCTGTCCTCCACTGCAGCCTAACATCTGCCCTCTGAGGGCTGCAGCAATATCCTGTGTATCTTCTGTGGGAGATCAACGGATATCATCTTGTTTTTAATTTTAAGTTTTTGTTTTGTTGAGACAGGGTCTCGCTCTGTTGCCCCGGCTGGAGTGCAGTGGTGTCATCATAGCTATAACTCATAGCAACCTCAAACTCCTGGACTCAAGTGATCCTCCTGCCTCAGCCTCCCGAGTAGCTGGGACTACAGGCATACTCCACCATGCCTGGCTGATTTTTCTAGTTTTCATAGAGACAGGGGTCTCAGGGGTCTCATTCTTGCCCAGGCTGGTCTCGATCTCCTGAGCTCAAGCAATCCTCCCACCTTGGCCTCCCAAAGTGCTAGGATTACAGGCATGAGCCACTACGCCTGGCCTATGTTTTTTTATTTTTAAACCTATTATTTAGAGAAGTTTTCAGTTTACAGAAAAATTGCACAGAAAGTACGGAGAGTTTCTCTTCCTTGGCCTCAGTTTCCCGTATATTAACATCTTGCAGGCCGGGCGCGGTGGCTCACGCCTGTAATCCTAGCACTCTGGGAGGCCGAGGCAGGAGGATTGCTTGAGCTCAGGAGTTCGAGACCAGCCTGAGTAAGAGCAAGATCCCGTCTCTACTAAAAATAGAAAGAAATTAGCTGGACAACTAAAACTATATAGAAAAAGTTAGCCGGGCATGGTGGCACATGCCTGTAGTCCCAGCTACTCGGGAGGCTGAGGCAGGAGGATCGCTTGAGCCCAGGAGTTTGAGGTTGCTGTGAGCCAGGCTGACGCCACGGCACTCTAGCCCGGGCAACAGAGTGAGACTCTGTCTCAAAAAAAAAAAAAAATCTTGCATTAGTGTAGTATGTTTGTTACAGTTGATAAACTAATATTGTCACATTATTATTTAGTAAAGTCCATGGTTTACATTAGGGTTTGTGTTGTACATTCTATGGGTTTTGCCAAACGCATTACACTGTCATACAGAATAGTCTCCCTGCCCTAAATTGGCTTCTTTCACTTAGTAATATGCATTTAAGCTTCCTCTATGTCTTTCTGTGGTTTGATAACTCATTTCTTTTTATCACCTAATAATATTCCATTGTCTGGAGGAACCACTCAGCAGATATAATTTTTGATCGCTCGATTGGTTGAAAAGACCTAAAGTACTAGATGGACAACAATCCTCCAAACACAAAGTCTGTAAGAAATCTAGATCTCAGGACAGTTCTGAGTAATATACACCGTGTGTCTAACACAAAGGAAATCCAATATCCTGATAGAGTGTTAGTTATGAAGTGATTACTTTTATTACAGAAAAATTCTTTCTTACATAATTACACTTTAAATAGGATTCAATTAACAATTTTTTAACAACATTTTAGGCATGCATTCACACTATAAATTATCTATAACCATATTAGATGTTGTGCAAACAGGGACACTTTTGAGAATAAAAGGGAGGTGCTATTAATAATTATGCCCAGACAACAGGTGCAAACCAGGACTATCCCAGATAATATATAGTCTTCCTATTTATAACTGGGATCTGTCTTCTTAAAATAGTAGCTGAGGGAACAGAGAATATTTTTGTGTTTCTCCAAAAATATTAGATGGCGTATCAGTTAAGATTACACTAGCTGCAGTAACACATAAAGTAGCAAATCTCAGCTTATTTGTCACCCACATGAAGTCCAAAACATGTAGTGCTGATTGGCAGGAGTGGGGGTGGGGTGGGGGGAAGAAAGAGAGAGTGGAGAATGGCAAGGGGATGGGGGGCAGGTTTATGGGCCAGGCCACTCATCACATCTGCCTACCTTCTATTGGCCAGAACACAGTCTTGTGGCCACACCTAGCTGCAAGGGAGACTGGGAAATGTAGTCTAGCTCTGTGCCCAAAAGGAAAGGCAAATGGGTTGGGTAATGAGCTAGCAATCTCTGTCATGGAGAGGAATTAATGTCTTCTTTTACTAATCTCTTCTCTACAGTCTCAGATGAGATTGATGTCTTCGTCAGCTGGAGTATGTCTGGCAGGGACTGATGACTCCCTCCTTTTGAGATTGAAGTCCCATTTGCCTAGCAGTCAATGCTGTTCAGCTCTGGTTTCCACGTGGCCCTCTGCCAACGGGCAGCTTTGAACACTCTGGGCTTCTGGGAAGGTTGAGGGCACAGTATTGTGGAGGTGACACCTGGCAGCCACAGAGATCCCCTAAAAGAGAACCAGGTCACGTGTACAGGGAGAGCAGGGAGGTGCCACATTGGAGGGTCTGGTCGTGCTGCAAATTAAAAACTTATGGTCTGTGAGGCCACTACGATGCATTCCGGCACCCACGTTGAATATGTAGCAATGTCGTTAGTCTTCAGCGTGCCTGCTGTTTCCCGGCCAAAACCGTCAGTGGGTCGTTTCATGCAGCTGAGCATTTCCATGGTGCTTAGTGCACTTCACAATCATTAACTCTCTGAGCATCCCTGAGAAGCGGGTTAAGGCTGTTAACCCCAGGCTGGGGCAAGCTGCAGTCTGCAGGGTCGTGCCACATGCTTGACTTGTGCAGGCTCTGTCTTCCCCTGGGGATCCTTGATGCAGCCAGAGACCAGATCTGGGCGATTGTTTTTCAGGTGCTTGACTCCAGGACCTCAGACAATTGATACAGGCCATCCTTGCCTTCCCAGGTGAGGGGAGTTTGTGCTGGAGAAGAAAAAAAATGACGCTAACTTCCCTCATTTCCCTGCGCAGACGCCTCCTGTGGGGAGGCGAGGCAGAGGAGCTAGTGTGCGCGTGAGTTGACAAGAGGGGCCTGGGGTTTCTGCAGCCCCCACCCAAGGGACCAAGGGCTCTCTTTTCAGAGGGTGGGCTTGGAACACAGGCCTTTTGTTTCTTAACTCTCTTGGGGCCGCAGGCTCAGTCAGCCATTGTATTAATTTCCTGTGGCTGTTGTAATGAATTACCACAAACTTGGTGGCTCGCAGTTCTGGGAGCTGGAAGTTCCAAGTCAGTATCCCTGAGCCAAAATCAGGGTGTCCACGGCGCTGTGCTCCCTCTGGAGGCTCTAGGGGAGAATCCATTCCTTGCCTCTGCCAGCTCCCCGTGGCTGCCGGCATTGCTTGGCTTGTGGCTGCATCACTTCATTCTCTGCTTCTGTGGTCACATGGCCTTCTGTCCTCTCTGTAATCTCCCTCTGCCTTCTTCTTATAAAGACACTTGTGATAGCACATAGGGTCCACCCAAGTAATCCAAGATAATCCCCTCAATCTCAAAATCCTTAATCACATCTGTAAAGGCCTTTTTTTGCCATATAAGGTATCACAGGTTCCAGGGATAAGGACATGGACAGCGTTGGGTTTTTTGTGGTTTGGGTTTTGTTTTTTCAGGCACTGGGGGTGGGGGACAGTGCCATCCATTGTGAATCTGTCAGCCTCCCACAGCCACTATGGCACAGAATACTTCAAACAGTGTGAGACCCTCTCCGGGTATGCATGGTGGTAGGAGCAGGATGGGAGGGAGACCAACCCGCTCTGTGCCGGATGCTCGTGATCTTATTGAATTCTTCCAGAACTCCGTGAGCAGGGATTATTATTTCTACTTGGCAGTGTGAGACCCAGAGAGGTTAAGCAACTTGCTTAAGGAAACAGTGGGTAAGAGATAAAGCTGGACTTAAACAGGGCTGTCTGACTCTAGAGCCCATGTTCCTTCCATGGAAACACAAGAAGTTCTGTGAGAGCAGGAATCACTCAGAATGCAGATGAACAAACACATTTACACATGTGGGCCAGATTGACCATCTCCCCCATGAAGGGGTGTCTGGCGTTTTTCCTGTCTCTGGAATAATCCCTTTAGCTGTATGCTAACATGGCCTGATTGCAGGCCCTAATTGTAGACGCGGCCAACCCAGACCCCAGAGAGGTCCCAGCACCTCTTTCATGAGACTCTTTTCACTAACATTGTCTCTTGGTTTTCACAAACCCCTTTCCTCTCCTCCAACCTGATCAAACCATTGCCTCTTTTCATCCCTAATGCTCCAGAAAGTTCCTTCTCTTGCTACCGCTGTGTGTTTGGTAACTTCTTCATTGGCAGGAAAATACGCAAAAGGCCATAATATCCAATATAAACAAGTGATCCCATGCGTGTGTAGAGGTATACTACCTTCATGAGTAGACACACTTTTGAAGCTTGTTTACTAGTCTGGTGCTTCAGATGTGAGACTGATCAGAGTGAAGGATGGAGAGCTTAACTTTCTGGTTCCCCTCTGGACTTCCTTTAGAGCAAATCAATGCTTTCTTGGTTATCTTCCTTTTAAACCAATGAATAAATAAACCTAAGCCATCCACCACAGCTTTTTTGATGAGAGATGGGAGTAGAGATGAGCTAAATTTTGCATTTTAGCATTTGTGGCCTTATTGGCAGATAGATTACCAGTTGCTAGAAGAAGTAGATAGTTAAGAGCTACATGTACACACATACACACACTTTAGCTGACTAGAAGAGCCTATACAGTAGGATTGTGGGCTTCTCAGACCCTCTTTTAGACAGGAAAGGCCAGGCTAGGCTGCAATAACAAATAAACCCTTGACATCTCAGTGGATGAGCACAACAATAACTGGTCTCTTGCTCATAAAAAGTCTGATGCAGGTTGCCAGGGCTCTTATCTTTCCAGTAATTTAAGGATTCAGGCTCCCTTCATTTGAGGATGCCACCATTTTAACAGAAGCCCTTCATGTTCGCCATGAAGAGGCAGAGAGAGGTTGGACAGAGAGAGGTTGGAGACAGCACACTGTTCTTACATGCTTTGACCTGCCACTCACATTTCATTGGATACAGTCAGTTATATGGTCCCACCTATTTGCAAGGGTCCTGGAAAGTCTGGTGTTCTCATGTACTCAAAAAAAAAGAGGAGAAATGAATATAGATACAGTCTGCTTGCATTATTTCAGGACAGGGAAAAAAAATGAATATAGATACAGTCAATTCCCATTATTCATAATAGTTATGTTCTATAAACTCTCTGGGAGCATGAAATTAGCGAATATGGAACCATTGCTCCTAGAGGAAATACAGGGTTAGGTTCCTGTGAGCCTCTGATCACATTCTTAAAATTTTTTTCTTATTTCGGCATATTACAGGGGTACAAATGTTTAGGTTACATATATTGCCTTTGCCCCACCCAAGTCAGAGCTTCAAGTGTGTCCAGCCCCCAGACAGTGTGCACCGCACCCATTGGATGTATATATACCCATCCCCTCCTCCCCCCACATCTGCCCAACACCCGATGAATGTTATTACTATACGTGCACTTAAGTGTCGATCAGTTAATACCAATTTGATGGTGAGTACATGTGGTGCTTGTTTTTCCATTCTTGGGCTACTTCACTTAGTAGAATGGGTTCCAGCTCTATCCAGGACAATAGAAGAGGTGCATATCACCATCGTTTCTTAAAGCTGAGTAGTACTCCATGGTATACATATACCACATTTTATTAATCCACTCATGTATTGATGAGCACTTGGATTGTTTCCACATCTTTGCAATTGTGAATTGCCTGATCACATTTTTGTCAGCCAATAAATACCTAATCATGTTTTATGTGTGTTTCTGTTCAAAGACAGCTTACCTAATATATATTATTGATTCATTAACATTGAAGTTATGACCAACAGCCCTATCACTCATTCCCTAGTGAGTTACACTTATTTAATGCATGTATTTTCTCCATAAAGCACATCACAGCTCTCTTGCACTTAGGAACACTAGACAGCATTTCAGCACTACACTTGGGGGCTATTTTAAATAGCAAAATCACCAACGATAAGGCAAAAAATGGAAAAAAGGTAGCATTAAGTATACTGCAAAAAAGAACAATTGTTTAAAGTATGAAAGCTGTAGTGAATTCTTAAAATTGTATATTGCCTTGGCATCCATTTTGAGTATGTTGGACTTTCTCATACCAGAATCAGGGCTTAGTCACCCTTGACATGGTTTTCAGTTCTCCACCTCCTGCCTGTTCCTCAAGGTGGTCGACCCAGGTATCTACCTTAAACAACCTCCTCCTGGTGACCACCTCCCTGTGGGACAGCAAGATACAACCTACCTGACCAGCCCCACAGATCTCCACGCACCACATGGACTGCTCAGATATGCCACAGTGACCACCTCTCAGCCACAGTGTCACTCCATGGAACTGCTTGCTGTAAACCCACCAGTTAGAACTCCCCACGGGAAAGCTGCTTGGGAATGACCTGGACCCCAATACGGGCTTTGCCCCACAGGTTCCTCACTCTCTCTCTTTTGCTCCCCATTCACTGGTTGAGCTTGTGTGTCCTGGATGGCTCCCCTCTTCCCGTTGGCCCTGTGAGGCGTGCTGCCCTCTTCTCGCTGGGGCCTGTAAGTCATACACTGCTTCTGTTATGTCATGGGTTTTGTTGAGTTGCCTCCTCTGGGTCTCACTTGACCAACACAGCCAAACCTAACTTCTTTCCCAGTCAAGGCTCTCCTAGAGAGTGGCTATCTTGGTAGAAATAAACTGGACACAAGTCAGACAAGAGCCACAAGGGCATCTTTCAATATAAACAAGTTTCCCATGAGAGGGACACCTGGTCATGGGTTGGACAGTTAGTTAGGCATTAAGCCATCCACCAGGCTAAAGAAGTATCCTGTGAAAGGCACATTGTAAGCATCCGTGACCACCTCCCCTGGAACCCTGTCAGGGCAGGGCTAAAATTTATGGTCACTCTCCAGAGAGAGAACTCAAGACCAAATTAGAAAAAAAATACAACAAGAATGAAAACAAGGAGGCAGAGTATCACCTTGTTTGACCTCAGCTGGGAATCTGCACATTGCGTGACTAAAATCTGTAGCTACTCTGCACGTGTCCACAAATGACCACAAAAGCATCATGAGTGTTGAGTTTGGGGTCACAGGTAAATTTTGGTGAGTAGGTAAATTTGCAAATACAGAATCTGCAAATAATGAGGATCAACTTTATATTGGTTATCTATTGCTGCAGTATAAACTATCCCAATAATTAGTGGCTTAACATACCAACATATATTTTGCTCAGGGATCTACAATTGGGCAGGGCTCAGCAGGGTCAGCTCATTTATGCTCCATTTGGCATCAACTGGGGCGCCTCAAAGTCTGGGGGTTGAAATCATCCAAAGCTTGCTTACTCACATATCTGCCTCCTGGCTTGGGGATTACCCAAATGGCTGGAGGCTGGAACAATTGGAGCCCTTCAGACATTTACCTCTATGTGGTCTCTCCAACATGGAGCTTTCAGGGAAGCCACATTTTCTAACATGTTGGCTCAGGGCTCCCAAAGCATGTGTTCTGAGAGAGAGCCTATAGCTGTATCTCCTTTTATGACTTGACCTTGGGAATCACATAGTGTCACTTCTGTCATACTCTATTGGCTGAGGCAATCACAAAGTTGCACCCAGGTTCATGGAGTGGCAACATAAACTCTGTATGTTGATGGGGCAGTGGCAAGGTCATATTATATGAAGAGTATGTAAGATGGGTGATATTGTTGAGACATTTAGGAAAATAAAATCTGCCACAATGGATGGGTACTAATAAACTACTACCAATAGTCCTCTGGTTAACAAATATTTGGTTCATTTTTTTCACTCTTCTTACCCCCAAAATAACATGCTCACCCCCTTCCCAAGAAATTTAACCTAAAGTCCTATCCAGCCACTGCATCTAGCTCAAAGGTCAGGATCTCTGGGCATGATAGTCTTCATATATGGCCTTCACCAATTACTCCTATCCCTGTGCATGCGTGCCATTCACCCAGCTAGAGGTGGAGTCTTTCCCCTCCCCTTGAATCCAGGCTGGCCTTCTGACTTGCTTTGGCCAATAGCATGTGGTGGAAGTGATGCTGTGTCAATTTTGAGCCTGGTCCTTAAGAGGAGCTGACAGCTTCTGCCTTTGTGCTCTGGGAAGTCAGGGATATGCTGTAAGGAAGCTCAGTTTAGACTACTGAAGAATGAGATGCCATGTGGAGACAGAGAGGTCACATGGTAAAGTATCAAGGAACCAGACACACGAGTGAAACTTTCTTGGCCTAGTCACCTGCTAAATGCAGCTAAGTAAATAATTCCAGCTAAAATACCAGGTGGAGTGAAAGATCCACCCAGGTAAGCCCTGCCTGAATTCCTGAACCAGGGAATTGTGAGAAATAGTAAATCATTGCTATTTAAACCACTAAGTTTTGGGGTGCTTTGTTACCCTGATAGTCCCCTGAAACACTGGATGATGCATAATAATCTCACCTTCAAGTCCAGATGTTGCTTCTTTCAGTCTGGCAACCGATGAGCCACACAAGGCAAGTTATCAGCACTCCACACTCCCAGCATCCATCTAATGGTGGAAAGGGTGTCAGGATAACCATAGCAAACACTAGTGTCCTGAAAGGGGAAGGATGGAAGACACACAGCAGTCATTAGTCCATAGTAATTCTCAGATCCTATTGTTAAGGCCTCATACCTAAGAGTAGAGAAGATTTCTTTATTGGGCCCCAAGTATTCTCCCAGAAGAGCTCCTTTGTCCATTTTTCTCCCTGACTCATGGCTCTGCCCTCTAGTTGGTTCTTTTATCTATCATCTTCCTTGGCTGCATCTAAATGAGCAGTAAGGAAATCTTTTCTTAAGGGGTCACAGAACTTTCTCTGCTCATGGTGGGAGCCCAAGGATTATTTTGTCTCCATAACTGATTCAAGAAAGATTTTTTTCAGTATAGACTCAAGGTTTCTTTGGCAATGCAATTCCCTTAAAAATGTGATTACTGATGTATTTGCTTCTAGTCACTTCCATAGGCTAATGACCACAGCCAAAGTTCTTTCAAGATACAGTTTTCATAGATGCTATATTTCTTTGCTTTCTCATCCCTATATATCTTTTTCCTTAAATGCAGAGAGAAATATATATTTCTGTATTTAATGGAAGCCACCTTAAGGCTTCTGGGAATTTAGGGGAAGGCCACACCATTAGTCTGATCTTTGCCTTTAGTCATTTTGCCACTCAAAGGCTTTCTCATTCCTATCTCTTAATATTTGCGAGCGAAAGTTTGACTGAATATTTTGTCACTGTATAACATGGATCACTATCTTATCAACCCCTGATGTCAATTTCCTCACTGCCTGCTGCCTGAACCCATACTTTAGGGTTTGATTTTAGTAAAACCCATTTCTGGTACCAACTTCTGTATTAAGGTAGGATAGGCTATGCTGAAGAAATAAATTATCCCCCAAATCTCAGTGGCTTGAGAAAACAGAGGCTTATATGTCACTTATGCGAAGTTCAGTGCATTGGGCCATTCCCCAGGACAGCTCTCAGCCACGTAGTGACTCTGGGATCCCAGATGCTTCTATCTTACTATCTCAATATAGGGGACTCTATGGTCGTTGCTGAAGGTGACAGTACAGTGGGGAGATTGTACAAGAGGTTTTTAACGGCAAGGCCTGGAGGGAGTGGTTTATATTATTTCCACTTGCATCCCATTGTCCAGAACCCAATCAGATGACCTCAGTCTAACTCCAAAGAAGGCTGGGAAATGTAGTCTTTCTGTGATCCCAGAAAGAAGAAAATGAAGCTGGATTTGGTGAACATATAGGATTATTTCTTTCACACATCCTTTTCAGAGCTCTCCATTCCTACTCATTTGTCCCTGTCAAGTGCCTAATGCTCCTTCACTTACCCCCTACGTCAGTATACCTCTCCAGGTTTCATTTGCACTAAGGAATATAAATGACTGCTAATAGCCTGGAACATGACCTCTCTTAGAGATAGTTGCGTGTGAAAGCAAATGTAAGCATTTGGCTAGAGGGTTAATGCTACGATGAAATTTCAGGCATGAGTAGACCAGTAAAGGAAATATTTGGGATTCCTGAAATGACAGACTGAATGGGTCCTACGTGCCATCTTTTGTGCTATTTTGCCACTGCCAAGGGACCATTAGTGTGAGACACTTTGGAGTCAAGAGACAACAAGCTAACAGTATGAGTGGCCATGTTATTAGATATGACCAGACAATTACAGCATGATTTTCATCTGGCTGTCTAGAGGTATTGATGTGAAATAGAAATTATTGTCCACTCCAGGAAATTGGCTTTCAAATCATCCATCTCCCATCCTTTGCTCCCTCCCTCCCTGCTATAAATGAAAGTGGCTGATTCCAGAGTAGGTTTGTCATGGGCCTAGAGAGGGAATTGGAGGGGCTTTCCCTAAAGTTCTGAGAAGACTGAAGTCTCTTGAGTTTCTCACTGTAAGAATCTGGCTCATCCATGACTATTTTTGCTCCTCTTGGCTCCAGTCCAAGGAGAAGGAACAGAAAGCTCATTATGACCACCTCTTTCATTGGCTGCATCCATCCCCTAACCCAGGGTCTTTGCACCATGATCACCCAGTGAAGCTAGGACTACATTTCCCAGAATTCCTTTCTCTGCATGGCTTCGCATTAGAGTTGGCCACAGGAGACATTTGTGTGTGATTTGGAAGGTAGAGGTGAAGCAGCAGCCACTTTTACACTCTGCAGCTCGGTGTGAGCCAAGCACAGTTGCAGCTTACACATATTGCTGATCTCCTGGCTCTCCTTTTTGGCCCGGGAGACCAGCCAGGCTTGTAGCAGCTCCAGCTCTTATTGGATCTTCTTCTTCAGCATCTCCAGGTCCTGGGACAGGTGCATGTACAGTCATGTCTAAGGCTGCCAGCTTTTCCTGGAGGTTACCCATACCATCAGGGATGGACATGGTGAAATGTTGATTCCAGCTGTCATGTGGGTTCCAGTTTGTCTTTGCACTTGCCCACACACATTTATGATAGGTGGTCTCTAAGATGACCCTAATTGTTCCCCCCTCCTGGTATTCACACGCTTAAATAGTCCCTTCCACATTGTACTGAGTTAGTCCATGTGACCAATGTGAGTATGGCAGAAGTGATGGGATGTCACTTCCAAATTAAGTTATAAAAGGCACTGTGGTTTCTATCTTGATCTTTATCTCTCCTTTTGCTCTGAGATCACTTGATCTGGGTAAAACCAGCTACTGTGTCAGGAGTAGCCCTATGGAGAGGCTCATGAGGTGAGAAACTGTGGCCTTCGGCCAACAGCCAGCAAGAAACTGAGGCCTCCCTTCAACAGTCGTGTGAGGGAGCCATCTTGGAAGCAGATCCTCCAGCCCCAGTCAAGCCTTCAGATGATCACAGACCCCAGCTGACACATTGAATGCAACCCCATGAAAGACCCTGAGCCAGAACCATCCAGCTAAGCTGTTCCCAAATTCCTGACCCACAGACACTGTGTGAGATAATAAGTGTTCATTGGAAAATTTAGGGGTTATTTGTTACAAAGCAATAGGTAGCTACTACAATGTCTAATCTTTCATCCTAACTGCTGGCCCTGCTACTTTTAAGTCCACCACCAGACACAGGTCAACATTCTTACCCAGATAACTTAACCAGCTCCCACAATTGTGTCAGGCCCAATTCCACACTAAATCCCTTATTCTGTGTCACTCAGAGTGGTTCTGCTTTCCTGATCAAACCGTGCCTGATTCCATAAGGAACTAAGGGGAGAGATTCCCCAGTCCTTTCACCATTGGTTTCCTCTGTAGCAGAGGTTTTCAACCTTTGATTGGAACCACCCAGAGAGCTTTAAGGAAAATACTATGCCTGGGTCCCACCTCCAGAAATTCTGATTTAATTGGTCTAGGGTGTGGCCTGGGCAGTGGATGTCTTAAAGCCTCCCAGGTGTTTTTAATACACAGGCAGGGTTGAGAGCCACTGACCTACAGCCTGGCTGACTCAACTGATCCTGCTAGGTCCCCTTTTCCCAGCCTTCCTTGGGCCGGGACATGGACATCCAATCCAGGCACACATGGAAACTTTGAATTAGGGGCTGTTGACACCTAGAAGTTGGGGTCACATGGAATTTTCTCACTGGTGGTGGTGGCAGCAGCAATATTGAGTTCCCAGGGTGGCAGCACAATGTGGCAATGATGGGGTCCATTTCTGGTTCTTTAACTCCATCACCTCTGCCACCAATTCTATGAGAATTACCCAGTATCTTCTTAATTACATTTTTTTCCTGCTTAGAAAAGGGGACCTTGAAGTTCTGCTCCAATGCTGAGAATCTGGATGTAAGAACTAATTATCACATTAACTCCCTGAGTGGCCTCAAGGGTCTCCAGCCCCTCCATGGACCTCAGTTTCCTCAAGGGCTGTGTTAGATGAGCTCCAGACTCTTTTTCTTGGGTTGGATTGCTTGGAAACGGGCTCTGAGATGGAGATTTCTGTGCAGGTGGTTTCTAGGGGTGTGCTTTCAGGTCAATACCTTATAAGAGAATGAGGGAAGTAGAGTTGGACAGAAAAGGAGTTGAGCTGTGCTGCAGTCACAATAGGCGGTCTCCCATGATCTCCTGGGAGCCTTTGAATAGGGATGACCCTTCAGAGATGTTCCCAGTTGAGGCAAAGGGCTGAGCCTTTGTATATCCCAAAAGGCCAGTCACTGAATGCAGTCTGCGTCAGGGAGAGAGTGTGACCTCGGGCAATGCAGCTTTCATGGACTGAGGGCAATTGCTGAAGACTCAGCTGAGAGCTGGCAGCTGAAAGAGCAAGTCCATTGGTCTTGAAGGGGATGTCTTAGTCCATTCAGGCTGCTATAACAAAATGCCATAGACTGGGTAGCTTATAAACAACAGAAATTTATTTCTCTCAGTTCTGGAGGCTGGGAAGTCCAAGATCAAAGCACTGGCAGATTCAACATCTGGTGAAGGCCCACTTCCTAGTTCATAGACAGCCGTCTTCTTGTTGTATCCTCACATGGCAGAGGGGCGAGGGAGCACTTTGGGGTCTCTTTTATAAGGACACTAATCCCATTCATGAGGGCTCCACTCTCAGAACTTAATTGCTTCCCAAAGGCTCCTAATACCATCACCTTGGGGGTAAAAATTTCAACATACAAATTTTGGGGGACACAAGTATTCAGTCCATAGCAGGGGGCATCTGAGTGTGATGCACCCCAGTGAGCACTCACCCTTCCAGTTCAAAGAATCTGTGATTACAGCTCCAGCCCCAAGGTTATCTATAGAGAAAGGGATGTATTTCTTACTCTCTTTGGCTAAGCATGGCATCAGACACCCCAGGAGAGTAGCCGGAATGTTCCGGGAGACCAAGAGCTTGATTAAAGCATAACAGCTCTCCTTAAAATCCCCCTCATCATTAACAGAGGGAGAGCCATTGGGAGGTGTAAAGTCAACTTTCTCCAAAGAAGCAAGGCCCTGGGGAAAAATTAAAAGTCACTCCTGGAGGAAGGAGTGGCTTCCAGAAGGAAACTCTCCCAGGTATAACACTCAACTCTCCAGAGTGTGGAAGATAATGGAGCTGCAAGGGACTGTGGTCGCCATGGTAATGGTATCTTGAATTCCAACTGAATTTGAGCTACTGGCTGGCCTGTCAATCACATGGTATCTGCATTTACAGTGGGACCCAGAACCAGGGTTGGGCAGGGGCAGGGAGGAAAAGAGACCTTGTGTGTGCACACAGCAGGCTCATGGGAGCATTAGTGCTCAGGTGTGTGTCTTTCACATGTATGATTCTTTATAAGGGCATCTATGCACATGCTTGTGTTCATAAGCATGGAAAACTGAGTCCTACACATGTGTGTGTTGGTGCTGGGCATGGGGGTCTGGATGGTGGACCCTCTGCCTGTGAATGTCAGGTGGAGCAGATTACCCCATTTAAGAGACATGATTTTCGGGCCTCTTCACCCTTCTTCATATTATCAACAACTGCCATTGTCTGTTCATCATTAGAAAGTCATTTCTTTGGAGAAATTTTCTACCCTTATAGCCTCTTTTAAAATGTAAATTGTTAGTTACCAATCTACCGAGAATGGTTGGGCATCCCCAAAAGATGAGGAGACAGAGAGGAGAGTTGAACCTGCCATGAGAGAGGAGGACCCTAGCTGAGTGCCTCTCGTAGAGTAGCTGCCCAACATATTTGTATGGACTTATAAATGCATAAATAAATAGAAAGCTATGGTAGGGGATGGGCAACCATGAGAGAGAATGTTCTGATGGGCAAGCAGAAGGGTTCCTGGGATCAACTTCAAGTCAATTCAATTCAATTTATTGCACACCTCTCCTGTGCCAGGTATTGGGTTGGGGTGGCCAGGTAAATAGGGTAGATTGGCCCTGCCCTCCAGAAGCTGAGTATTTGGAGGGTGGGGGATTATGTTAGTCTGTTCGGGCTGCTATAACAAAATACCACAAACTGGGTAGCTAAAAAAAAAAAAAAAAACCTGAAATTTATTTCTCACAGCTCTGGAGGCTGAGAAGTCCAAGATCAAGGCGTCAGCAGATTTGGTGTCTGGTGAGGGCCCGCTTCCTGGTTCACAGATGGCCATCTTCTCACTGTGTCCTCACGTGGTGGAAGGGGTGAGGGAGCTCTCTGGGGCTTCTTTTATAAGGGCACTAATCCCACTCATGAGGGCTCCACTCTTGTGACCTAAACACCTCCCAAAGGTGCCACCTCCTAATACCATCACATTGAGGGTTTGGATTTCAATATAGGAATTTGGGAGGGACACAAACATTCAGTCCCGAGGAGGACTCCTTCAGGGGTTTCCTTGGTGCTGGGCCAAGGTTGTAGTTCTTTAGTGAGGCCGGGACCCAGCCCAGTCAGGGCATCTGAAATGTTTGCTGACTTGAACTGACTGGACCACCCCAGCCAGCCATGGACCACAGAACCTGACAAGCCCACTCTGCAGGGAGCAGAACTGGTCTCATTCTTCCTTGACACAAGCTCAGATTGTAGCCTGTTGGCCCAGGGCCTTAGTTCTCAAGAGACATTTGCATCTGCTCCCATCCCCTACCTACCCTCTTCTGTCTGCTCCTGATTGCCTGGCCAGGATCTGACATCCTTCCTGGACACCAGGAAGTACTTCTGGTATCTTCCGCTCACTTGGGATCCAGTCCCCTTCTCTCCCAAAGCTTTTCCACTCGACCTCATCACCTGTTGAGGGAAAGGCCTCTGGATCCTGTGCTGTGCTCTGAATTTAGAGGAGATCTTTCCTTCTTAGACTATAATCGGCTGCACCCACTCCAAATCTTCCACCAAATGGATTAAGGACAGAGAAGGGTAAATTAGCGGGTGGGGGATGGGGCAGCCTCCCTTGGCTTAATCTCAAGTTGCTAACTTTCCTACTCCATTCTTCTCAGATTCCCACCCATTTTCCAGACTCCGTGGATGTTGAATCCAAGTCAACAGCTTCCAGAGGATGTTCTGTGAGTCCAGGACTGTACCAAGCACGCAGGGATTAGACGGAAGTCCAGCCAAGCCCATGACGCTTGCCTGGGGGGCCACTTCAGTACTCAGCATCTCTGATAGTGACATGTCTTCTTTCTCTGGCTTTTGACCTGTCAAGGCCAAAGCTCAAAAAACCCTAATGATCCAAGAACATACTGGGTTTCTGAAAATCAGAAGATGGGTCCCAACCCCAGATAAATTAGCTCAACCTGTGGGAGCCTTGAACTAGCCTAAGGTGAAGCCTTAGATCAGTGAGGATCATATACAGGAGGTCTTTGTGACAAGTGCATTGTTTACCAAGGTGGTGAGGGGTCTGTACAGTCTCCATCAAAGTTGACCGGGGATTTCAGGTTGTTTTCCAATCTGCAGGCACTGGCGTGTTACTCCCCAGCTCTAGTCAGCTCATGGCTTCTGCTCGGCAGTTTGATGTTGTTGCCTACTGCATATCCCCGAGTCTTCGCAGAAGGCTCAGCAAGAACGTGTCCCTGTCTTTCCTCTGTCCATGGTGAAGCAGAAGTGGGTTGCCATCTGCCTCTATCACGTGGGCTCATGAGAGTCCTACCACTGACCCCAAGAGAAAAGCTTTGCCCACAGGCAAACAGTTCAGAAAGGAGCCAGCCTTTGTTAATTGTAAAATAAAAAATTTTCAATCGCCTTGCCACCAAGGTCTGGCCACTATGGTATTAATAAGGTCAGATAATCATGGACCATGCATGAAGGCTCCCAGGGGCTTAGAAATACTCTAATGCAGACTCCTTATTCTACCACCAAGAATCAGACCAAGGAGATCAAAACCTATGGAGACAGAAAACACAGAATCTTTAGGGAGCACCATGGAAGGGGGAAAAACGTTTATGATTCTTTTGTGCAACCCTCCTTTCCCAACCCTTCCCCGCAACCATTCCTTTCCTGGTGCCCAGTAACAAATGTCTAACATTATTATGGTGTTGAAAGTTTTCATGGTGCTCTCACAAACATCATCTTATTTTCCTGCCCAAGCACATTCTGGGGTCTGTGGAGTGGGCATTATGATTCCCATTACACAAATGAGGTTACCCACTGAGGCTCAGAGAGTCCAAAATACTTTGCCCCAGAGTAGGTGCGCATTTCAGTTAGGATTATATACAGAAACTCAAAATAGCTGTGATTTAAACAAAATAAAAGTTTATTTTTCTTTCCCATCAGAGACTAGAGCTAAGCAGCTCTGCTCCACAAAGTCATAGGGACCAAGGATCCACCCATTGTTCTGCCATCCCTAGGATGTGGTCCTTACCTTCATGATCCAAGATGGCAGCTAGAGTTCCAGCCATCACGTTGACATTCCAGGCAGCAGAATGGAAGAGTAAGTGAAGAATAAAAATAGGGGAGAAAAGCATGCCCCTTGCCTTTAAGGATATTTCCTGAAAGTTGTACTCACCACTTCTGCTTTCATGTCAGAACTTAGTCACATGACCACACCTAATTGCAAGGAAGGCTGGGAAATGTAGTCTTTATTCCATATGATCATGTAGCCAGGTAAGAATTTGAGACTTTATTTCTATGAAAAGAGGGAGACCATATGTTGGGGGAGAACCAGTCATTTCTGCTACAGTGACGTTGCCATTGAGGGAAGGAATCAGCTTTAATTCTAGTTTTTCTGACTCCAAATCCTGCCTTTTCTCCTGTCCATGTCATGTGGTATTTCTTATGTGTAGTTTGATTCACAGAACTATAGAATTTCCTCACTGGCACGGACTTTAGGGATTCTCCTGTCATCTCCCAGTTGGATGCCTGAATTAGCTCTAAAACCTTCCAGACCAACGGCCATCACCTCTCTCAAACATCCTTGTAGGCCAGCCCATTTGGAAGCAGTGCCAATGATTACCAAAGATCTTTCTGTGACTGAATCTAAACCAGCTTCACTGGCTTCTCTGACCATTGGTCGTCACCCTGTCCTTTAGTACCTCTCAAAGGAGAAAGCATCTAGTTTTCTCTTTCCTTCTCTCAAAGTAGCCTTTTGGATGTTTAGAGATGACCTTTCTGTACCCCTGAGTCCTTTCTTCTCCAGGCTAACTGTTCCATATTCCACCAGCCAGTCCTCGGGTGTTGGGTCTGTCATCATTCTGACCTTCTCCCGGACATCTTCCTGTTGATGGATGCTCCTATTAAAGTATGGTTTCCACACTCAGGG
>NW_012141969.1:730202-730844 GCF_000956105.1 Propithecus coquereli | reverse complement strand
CTTTGGCCTCCCAGGGTGCTAGGATTACAGGTGGGAGCCACCACGCCCAGCCTAATTAATTGAACACTCTTGTGATTCCTTTTTTCTACTTTTTCTGGACTATGCCTCTTTGATGGTCTTTTCATATGATAACGATTTTTTAACATTGTTTTCTATAGAGACAAGAGAAAGATCAGTCTTGCCTCAAGTGTGCTTGATTTCCCTTTTATAAAATTATGGATAGTGTTGTAAAGTTTCTTTCAGATTCACTAGTTGTCATTGGTAATTAGTTTCCATTGTGATGTATTAAGAGAGTGACATTTTGAATTGTCTGTAGATCTCCTTCCCGTTTATATTTTTGGCTACTACCAAGATCCATCTACCTTCCTACCCCATGTGAATTTTGGTTTAATCAGCAATTCTAAATATACATACATACATACATATATATATATATATATATATATATATCTCATGAAATTAAGGTGCATATATTGTGTGCATAATTGAATAATGAAATAAAATTACTCTTAAGCTACATGCAGTGATGCGTTGATGAACTTGTGCGGTTTTGCCACTAGAGCGTTTTTTTCTTCAGGCTGCATCAGTAGCAATTTTTCATGCACTTTTGTTTCTGGATCCACCAGACTCCGTCAGGACAAG
>NW_012141969.1:727326-730152 GCF_000956105.1 Propithecus coquereli | reverse complement strand
GGCCCTGAGATGTTCTTTTAAGGCTGCTTTAGTCTCTGGGATTCTAAGCCTTGCAGGAAAAGCACAGGCCCAGGGATGATATCTGGAGGCTTGTATCAGTTAGGATCGGATGTGGCTACAGGTAACAGAAAACTCAGCCAACAGTGGTGCCAGCAATAAAGATTTCATCTCTTGCAACAAGAAATCCAGGTTGGTGTGACAGTTCAACCATGTCATTAAGCACCCAGCCTCCTTTTATTTTCTTGATCTTCCATCCTTAACATGGGGCTTTTATCCTCATGGCTGCAAGGTGGCTGCTGAACTTCCAGGGACTGCAGCTACATTTCAGGCAGGAAGAAAGGGGAGTGCAAAAGACAAAGGATGTTTTTAAAGAGAAACGTTCTGTTTTCCCTGGAAGCCCCTGATGTGTGACTTTTGGTTATAGCTCATTGGCCAGAATCGGGACACACATCCTCTGCCCAGCTGCAAAGGGATCTGGGAAGAGAAGGATTTTAATTTGTCAGCTTCTATTGCAGAAGACAATTTGGGATGGTTTGGGGATGGCTATTCCACGGTGTGCTGTAATATTCTTCTGCAAAATAAAGGAATTGGGCTCAACAGCCTTTCCACTCCTTTCCAGATGGGATTGAGTAGGAATGAACTGGTGAAAGGCTGCTTAAAGTAATAGAAAAAACACAAAACACTTGAAGGACTTTGTCATCATAAAGCCTGGAGTTTGAATCCTGGCTGCGTTGTAACAAGCTGTGTGACCTTAGATAAGTCACTTAACATCTCTGAGCTCTACTTGCTTTATGTGTAAAATGGGTATAATAATACTCAGTTCTTGACAGTGCTATGAAGGTTGGGGTCCTAGCACAGAGGTGGGCATGTGGTACTGACTCATCACAATAGCAGCTGAGTCACGATGCTGGCTGATGCGTCTCCTCTTTCCATGGGGAACCAGGGTCCTGCTCAAGCTTCACCCAGGGCTAGGGCTGCCTCCTCTCTCCTTCTCCCTGAATAGAATCGAATCAAAGTCACTAACGGTGACGAGTAAGATTCAGATCATACTGTGACCCCTGAGGTAGCAAACTAATTGGTCCTGGCAGCGATAACTTGGACCACCCAGGCAGGCAGCTCAGCATGGACAGAGGCCACCTGAATGGATTTTAAACATTCACAAAACCGTAGAGTGGAAATGCTGGCACTGCTATGATTAAAGCGGGGCTGGTGGTGCTGAGGCCATGCAGATGAAGTGTGGCTCTCAGCCTGAGGGGCTGCCACTAAGGTGGCACCAGAGGTGGTACCCTGAGCCTACCCTGAGCCAAGAAATGCCTCCTTGGTGCAAGGCCAGGGTGCTCTCTCTGGGGAGGGAGGCCCACGTGCAGCGATCTCAAGTTTCTTAAAATAGAGCCGGAAGGGCTCCTGCTGCCAGCACTGAGGAGCTGAGGGCTTTTCCCCTCCTGCTGAAGGTTGTAATTCTCCTGCCACGATTGGGCTTCCCTTGCCAGGACTACTTAGCTTTACTGGCTGATCTGAAGGAGGCCCTGGGCCTTTGATGACACCGCCTGGTGACTCAGAGCTGAACCAGGCTTGGAAGCGCTAACAGAGCGGCTCGGCCAGGGCAAGCTGGGGCTGTCCTCTGCTTTCTGAGGATCTATGGTTTGGGCTCCGCTATGGGCTAAATTGTGCCCCCCACCACAATTCATGTGTGCCCTAACCCTCAGGACCTCAGAATGTGACTGTATTTGGACATAGGGTTTTTAAGGAGGTATTAATAATAAGTTAAAATGAAGTCTTTATGCTGGGCCCTGATGCTATGACTGGTGTCATAAGAGGAGGAGATTGGCCAGGCGAGGTGGCTCATCCCTGTAATCCTAGCACTCTGGGAGGCAAAGGCAGGAATACTGCTTGAGGTCAGGAGTTCGGGACCAGCCTGAGCAAGAGTGAGACCCCCGTCTCTACCAAAAATAGAAAAAATTAGCCGGGTGTGGTGGTGCACATCTGTAGTCCCAGCTCCTCAGGAGGCTGAGGCAGGAGGATCCCTTCAGTGCAGGAGTTTGAGGCTGCTGTGAGCTAGGATGATGCCGCTACACTGTAGCTGGGGCAACAGAGCGAGACTCTATCTCAATCAATCAATCGATAAAATAATAAGAGGAGATTAGAACACAGACATGCACAGAGGAAAGACCATGTGAAGACACAGGAAGAAAACGGCCACGTGCAAGCCAAGGACAGAGGCCTGAGAAGAAACCAACCCTGTGACACCTCGATCTAGGACTTCTAGCCTCCAGAACCGTGAGAAGATAGATTTCTGTTGTTTAAACCCCCAGTGTGTGGCGCTTTGTTAAGGCAGCCTTAGCAGACTAACGCAGGCATTTACAACCCCGTTCTGTGCTTTCCTCAAGAAGGGCGCCACTTTGAGTTGAGTGGCATTTCTCATCTGTCTTCTCATGCCTGTAAACTACCATATGCATGATCTCTGTTAAGATCAGGAAATATCAATAATAATAGCCAACAGGAAGCAATTGTGGCTAATACTGGGGTCTGAAGACTAAACATTTTGGAGGACTCCCTTTTTAAAAATGAATACAAAGGGAGGGAAGGGCATGCCTTTAACCCGCACTTGGGTGAGGCAAAGACATAAAGTGTAACTATAATGTTTGTACCCTCACAATACCCTGGAATAAAAAAAAAATGAATACAAAATTGCAAATACAAAGCCTACTCTGAAAGTGGATATTTAAATGAGAAAAGAAATGACACTTATAGAATTTAAAAGCTCACAAAGACCTCAGACTTCACAAAATCCATAAAAATATCTAGTATTTTTACTAATTAACTGAA
>NW_012141969.1:707921-726693 GCF_000956105.1 Propithecus coquereli | reverse complement strand
GTTTTGCCACTAGAGCGTTTTTTTCTTCAGGCTGCATCAGTAGCAATTTTTCATGCACTTTTGTTTCTGGATCCACCAGACTCCGTCAGGACAAGATGTGTCAGATATGCTAAGATTCAATCTGAAACACTGGGATGCATAAAACTTACCACTTTTCAAACAGATGCCACTTGTGTCTGTAGGACTGTTACAATTTTGTGCCCTACAAATGCACAAATTCCGATACATCCCATTTAGTGCAATTCCCATCAGAAAAGAAATAAAACTATATGGTGCATTATTAATTGCATACACTGCATTATTGAGTATATTCCTGACAGAAGCAAATTTCCATTTTGACTAGGGAGATTTTCCACAGACTAGCTCCTGGCTCCATACATTTCAAACTTTGTTTCTCCAGTTACCTACATACTTTCGGAGGCTGGGAGCCATAGGACCCTGTGGCAGATTGTATTTTTCAAAATGGTCACAAACAGATCTTCCACCCCACGTGCTCTTCTTATAATGGGATATTGACATTGCTCTCATTGAAAGGTGAGGTTTGTCTTCCTTCCTCTTATTTGAGTGGGTCTGTGACTACAGCAGAAGTGACACTATGTGACTGCCAAGGTAGGTCATAAAAGGTGATATAGATTCTATCCGGCTATCTCAGGACACTCACCCTTGGAACTGAGCCACCATGCCCAGGCCACACGGAGAGGCCACAGCCAGTTAGCCGAAGTCTCAGCCCACAGCCAGCATCAACCACTAGATAAGCAAGTGTGGAACCTCCCGAGAATTCCACCCTCCGGCCTTCGAACCACCCCAGCTGATGTCATGTGAAGCCATGACAAGTTGTCTCTGCCAAGCCCTGCTCATTGCAGATCTGTGAGCAAAACAAATGACTGTTGTTGTTTTAAGCCACTGCGTTCTAGAATAATTTGCTATGTCGCAACGGATACCCAGGACAGACACATTTAAATTGTGAAACAACTTCTGGCATGCACCATCAAGTCACAATGCTGGGCAAGGCAGCCCAGAGGGCAGTAGGAGTATTCCCGAAGGCCATTTCTGACTGCAACTGTGATGGTTTACACCAACTTTACATGGAAGTGGCTGCAAACCCCTAAACAAAAACTAATTGTATCCTCACTTCAATTTCCCCTTAGCCAGATCCCAAATATGCCCCCAGCTACTCTTACACCATCTGACCCAATGGGAGGTATGATGGAGGGAAAGTCAAACTGGAAACAGATGGTGGTCTGTACAAAACATCTAAGCACCCTACTATCCCTGAGCCAAGCTTGGAAGGGGCCAGTGTAAGTGAGGGGCCTGAAGCTGAAGCTTTATTAAGTTCACAGTAAATCCACTTCTGTAGCCAATATTTACTGAATGCCTAGAAGTACTAGGTCCTGGCTGAGCTCTTTCCATGAATGGTTGTATTTGAGCTTAAATTATGACCGTCTGGGTGGGTACTATTCTTATCCCTATTTTACAGATGAGAAAACAGAAGCCCAATATAATTCAAATATGTTCAGCATGTACTTACTGAGCACTTGACTTTAAAACTAGTAACTATTTATGTATTATCTTAATTGTACAAAGGCTATGCAAGTCCATTATGGGTGTATACTTACAACACCCCTCCAGGCACAATTCTTCTGTCCATTTTATAGAGCATGCAAACTGAGGTGAGGCACTGAACAGGGGCTGTGGTGAATACCAAGAAATAAGAGATGCATTCCTCACCCTTGGGAGTCTGGATTCCTCAAAAGGGCTAAGAAATGCTTTTAAGATGGAGAAAGTAACCAAAGATACTGGGGATGTTAGTGTCACGCAAGGGAAAAGTCCTGGAGCACCGTGGGTAATGGGCGACAGGCCTTGAGGTAGAGTCTAAGACGTGGTCTCCCAGTCATTTGAAATTTGAGTATCACCCTAACATTTCATCTACTAAGGATGCATTTCCCCTTCTGGTGGACTAATGTGGTCTCTTTGAGTGAAGTCATGGATCATCAGCAAACATTTACTGAGGGCATTTTGGGCACAAGACTCTGAGCTAGATTCTGGTCTTGCTTTTGAAGAGCTTCAAGTCTTGCCAAGAAGAAAAGACAAGTAATTATAATAATGTCACCAACCACTCCAATTCTTTCACAATCAGTCACTCTGCTAGGCACTTCCCATCCCTCACATTATACTGCTCAAGCCTCAAAGCAATCTTGGGGAGATGAGAATTATTATTCTCCTTTTTAACAAGACAGAGAACTGAGGAGCTGTGAATTTCCCATGTCCACAGGAATTAGGTAGCAGAACGGGGATTTGAAGCAAAGACTTGCTGTGTCCTTGCCCACACATTCTCCACTTGGAGCAATGCTATAGAGTTACAATCTAGCAAGGGTCCTAAGAAGTGCCCTGGGAAGCCAGAGTGGAAAGGGCTGAAAGGCATCTGTTGGGGGGCAGAGTCAGTTCCAGAGAGAAGGTAGAGTCTCAGACACAGAAGGTGAGGCTGATTCATCCTGGCAGAGAGTTGCAGGGAGGACATTTCAGGGAGAGGGTAGCATGAGCAAAAGCAGAGATTGACAGGACATTGGGGTAGTGCATAGGAGGGGTCTCCAGTAGACGGTGTGTTGTGACACAGGGAGATGATTTATTCCTATGTATTTGATGGTTTTTTAAATGCCATTGTATTGATGTATTTTTTTAATGTTCCAATTTTTTGTTGCTGATATATAGAAGTGCAATTGGTTTTTGTATATTTACCCTGTATCCCATGACTTTCCTAAATTCATTTATCAGTTCTGGTAGTTTGTAGATTTCCTTGGATTTTCTATAGACACAATTATATCAGCAGAGGACAAAGACAGTTTTACTTCTTCCATTACAATTTTTATGCTTTTTGTTTCTTTTTCTTGCTTTATTACACTGGCCAGGACCTCCAGTTCAATGCTGAATAGAAGTGATAAGAGTGGACATCTTTGTCTTATTCCCAATCTGACAGGGAAAGCAATCACTCTTTTATGATTAAGTACAATATTAGCTGTAGATTTTTTGTAGATGCCCTTTATCAAATTGAGAAAGTTCCCCTCTATTTCTAGTTTGCTGAGAGGCTCTATCCTGAGCTAGTCAAGTCTTCTTAAAATTTATAGCCCATTCTCAATTGTGCCGTGGAGAATTAAGGAGGATGGTAACTTTTTATTCATTCACGGAGGATTTATTGATCTGGGTCAATGCTCTCAGTTGGAAGACTGGGGAGGCAGACAGCAGTAATCATCAGCAGAATATGGCCATGTCCAGCTGAGTGGAGACCTCCCAGGGTCAGCAGCAAACAGAGAGAGCTGCATGGTGACTAGACAGAAAGGGCAGAGTAGAGAGACCACAAGGACTGGTTCCAGGGCACAGGTGAGGCAGCACTGTGGGAAAGTCTAGAAACAATTGGGGGGTGGGAAGTGGGAGTGCTTCTTCCAGTAAGGGGGCCAATGGGGGCTTGCCCTGATCACTGGGCTTAAAAAAGGAAATATAATTACTATTAGAATTTAACTGGGAAGAGGAAGCAGCAGTTCATTCTACTTCAGGGTGTGGCAAAAATTTTAAAACATAGAGGAAAGTTGAAAGAATAGTGCAAGGAAATATCTGATCATCCTCCCTACCCACTATGGTTTGAATGTTTGTCCCCTCAAAAACTCATGTTGAAATTCAACTGTCATTGTAACGGTATTAAGATGTGGGACATTTAAGAGGTGATTAGGCCATAAGGGCTCCATGGTTGGAATTAATGCCATTATAAAAGGGTGAGTTTGGGCCCCCTCTTGCTTTCTTTTTGCTCTTCCATTCTTCTGCCATGTGAGGAACAGCGTTCCTGCCCTCTGGAGGATGTAGCATTCAGGGCGCCATCTTGGAAGCAGAGAAAGAGCCCTTACCAGACACCAGACCTGCCAGCACCTTGATCTTGGACTTCCCAGTCTCCACAACCATGAGAAATAAATTTTCTATTGTTTATAAATTACTCAGTCTGTGGTATTCTGTTATAGCAGTACAAAATGGACAAAGACACCACCCTATATTCAACAACTGCTAAGATTTTGCTACATTTGCTCTATCTCTTCATATTACGTTGAACCACATGAATTCGCCTTTTTTGTTTGTCAAAAATGGTTGGATATCAAAAATTACATGTGGAGTAACCTAACACATAAATACTTCCTGTTCTTGCCAAATCACTTGAAAGGTGGATCTATCACTACACTTCACCCCTAAATACTTCTGCATGCATCTGCTAAGAACAGTAACATTTTCCTACAAAACCACAATACCATTATCACTTTAAGAAAATTAACATTATTTCATATATGTGGCAGTCCCACCTCCTGGTATTCACACCTTTGTGGATTCCTCTCCCACAGTGAATAGGGCTGAGCTGGATAACCAATAGGATGTTGAGGAAGTGATGGAATGTGATTTCTGAGGTTAGGCCATAAAAGACATTGTGGCTTCTTCCTTGCTCTCTGGGATCTCTCACTCTGGGAAAAGCCAGCTGTCATATTGTGAGGGTACTTGGGTAGCCTACGGAGATGCCCACATGGCAAGGAACTGAGGCCTCCTGCCAACAGTCTGAACCAACTTGCCAGCCATGTGCATGAGCCATTTGGAGTCAGATCCTCCAGCCCCAGTCAAGCTCTCAGATGGCCACAGCCCCGGCCAACATCTTAGCTGCAACCTTATGAGAGACCCTGAGCCAGAAGCACCCCGTCAAGCTGCTCTGGACTCCTGCCCCACAGAAACTGGGTGATATAATAAATGTTTGTTGTTATTTTCAGCCACTAAGTATTGGGGTAACTTATTACTTAGCAATAGATTGCAATTAAATAGCTAATACATCATCTAATATCTAATCCACATTCAAATTTCCTCAGTTATCTCCAAAAGTATCTTGGAGGTTTTGGGCTTTTTTTGTTTGTTTGCTTATTTTTGTGACCATCTGGGAATCAAGGTTCACACACTGCACTTGGTAAATACGTTGCTCTGGTCTTAGTGTCTGGGTGGGAAGTACTTGCATGAGTGAAGGAAGAGAAGGATTGACCCAGGTGTGTTAGGAACAAGAAGATGAGACTTGGGTGGGTGATTTATCCTGAGGAATGGTGGGACAGAAGGTTGAAAGGATGGGGAATGCTTATCGGGTACTTACCATATGAGGTAAGTGCTATCAGCATCACCCCCATTGACAGGTGATGTACTGATGTACTGTGGGATTAGATAACTTGCCCCAGGTCACACAATGGTAAGAGGTGGAGCTGGGATTTGAACCCCAGCTATCTGGCTCCAGAACCCGTGCTTTTAACCACTACACCGTTCTATCCAAAGTGTGGAAACCTTTGCTGCAGCTTTTTGAGAGGGGTCTAGAAAGGTTCAGAGACAAGATTGAAAAGGGATGAAAACCACAAATCCTGTGAGAACCACTAAAAGAAATTCTACTTTGTAACATGGAGGAAAACAGGCGGAGGGGGTTAGGGAGGTTAGTTAACCATTTCAATGTGTATATAAAGCAAAGAATGTTGATTGGTTTCTTCTCATCTTCGTAAGGGACACAGATCTGTCAGAGGAAACACTGCTCAGCCTCATCTAGAGAGTCTGTTCACAGTGAGGAGGAAGAGCCAGATGGCTCTGGGGCAGGAAAGCTCTCTGGGTAGGAAAGTTTAAGTCTCATCTCCCAGCAGTAGATGGTTGAGCTCTATGAGCTCTTAGGGTTCTGTTGAACTCAAGGATTTTCTGGGCTTTTGCGCCCACTTGTGACTTGTTGCTCCTCCTCTATCTGCCTTTAGCAGGCACTATGGGTACCCCACTCACCCATACCACCTTCAGTACTCATCCCTATACTCTGAAAGCTGTGCTGTCCAATAAAACTTTCTGCCATCATAGCGATATTCCATATCTGTGCTGTCCAATATGGTAGCCACTAGCCACATGTGGGTGGTGAGCACTTGAGATGTGCCCAGTACGACTGAGGAACTGAATTTTAAATTGCATTTAATTTTAATTAATTTAAATTTAAATAACCACATGTGCTAACTGCTACCCACTGGGCAGCACAGAGTTTCTGAAGATTGTTTACTGTGGACACCTCCAATTCTTTGCTTGAGGGCTTTTGTTCTGACCCACAGAGCACCCCTGCCCTCACACTTGGGCAACTTTCAAAGCAAACTGATGAGGCTGCTTGCTAGGTTGGGATAACCCTGAGGCAGTCTTGGAGTTCCCTCAGTGGGCCCAAGCCCTGTTAGGTCCAGAGCCGAGTGAGAGAGAGAGAGAGAGAGGCACACGAAGCCTCAGGTTTAGCAAAATGCTGTTTATTTTGAGCATCTGGATGCAGATGGGTGGAGGTGGAAAGAGCGTCCACCCTGAGGGAGGGAAAAGCCTTGGGTTTTATAGAGGGTTTCTCAGCGGGGAGTGAGTACCTAGGCCAGAACAGCCACTGTAATAATTTTTTTTTTTTAAACAACCAATTTCTGGGACCCCTGGGTCAGTTTCATCCTGTAGAGATAAGGGAGAGGGTAGTGCCCTCCTTATCAGGGGGGATAGGAATGCCAGCGTCTGCAGCTGTCTGTTAGATTTTACAACCTCCGGGGACTCTCCAGACTCCTGCTTTCTATTAACCGCATCCGTCCCATACATACTTTTTGATTTCCCACCTGGAACAAACCTAACAAGCTCCAGTTGCCCACTGTGGTAGATGACTTGATATTAATGACCTTGTATTGGTGGCGGTCCCTTCTCTGTTTCACTTCCCTCCCAAATAAACTACTTGCTCTTGAATCTGTCTCAGGGTCTGCTTCTGGAGAATCCAAGCTAAGACATGGCTGCCCTCGCCTAAGCTCAAATCGAAGAAAGGAATGCCCAAGGCATTCGCATTTCTGCTTACACACAAAGGGGGAAATGATCTGATCTGTCCTTCCTTTGTTTATGTTCCCCTTTGAATAGAATTGATATGCAACTCTGCCTTGATGGTGACAACTGCTGGGTACAACTCCATTTGCCCTGAGGACCCCAGGCTGGAAGGAAACCCTGGATTTGCCTGGACCTAGCAGTGTCTCTGCCTATCTCTGCCAGGAGCGCTCACTTCTGCAGGTGTGGGTGGGGCCTCGGTTTCCTGGTTGGGTGTTTAGCTTCAAGGTCAAAGTCAAGCTTGGTGAGGGGGCAAGGTGTCTCTGCAGAGGGTAAGAGCAGAGCTACCTGTGTGGAGTCAGTCTGTGGTGAAGGGTGGTTGGACTAGGTTTGCATTTGATTTTTAAACCTTTTCCCTCAACATGACCGGTATCAAGGGGTGAAGCAGCTGCAAGGTGAACATTGAAAACTTTCAAATCAAAAAGGCTCCTTTATTCTGTCCGAGCGTCTTCTTCCCTGCCCCGCCTGACCCCATCGCTTTCCTGACTTCCCTTATTTAATAATGGGCAGGGGACTCCCGCAGCCCTCTGACACATGGCCGTGCCTGTTCACACCTGTCCCAGAAATCTTGAGACACTGACCTTAAATATAGGGTTTGTCCCTTCCTTACATTCTATTCAGCTATGCGCCCCGAATGAAAGCATGTCTTGGACTTAAATGGTTTTTATACCTCATTATACCTCTTGCAAAGAGATTTTTATAAAACTTTGTTGTGACAGACTATTACCCCTTGCTTTCTCGTAGTTTATTTCTGCTAGACAGTTCAGCCAATGGGCTGGAATTAATAAAAATGGCGTTTTTCCTAAAGGATCAGGGCAGTGTGTTTGACAGAATCAAGTGACCTTGCAGAGGTTTTCTCTGCTGCTTCACCCAGAGTTCGTGCGGTTCTGGGGGCCCAGTGATTACCTGGGGGCAGAGGTTGAGAGAGAGCTGCTTTCTCCAGCAGAAGGGCCCCATCGCTGCGGCTGAAGAGCTGACCGACCCACCACGGAACACACTGGCTGAACGTGGAAAATTTGGAGCTGGCGTAATTGCTTATGTAGTTTTAATTGCTCATTCATCATGCTAACAGGCCCAGAGTGCTGATCGTTTGCAACGTGCTTAGTAATTAAAAGACCAGGGGTGACGTAAGGTAATGGGGGGTGGTGGGGTGAAATGAGGTGACCCAAAGCCAAGCTGTATAGCACAGGAGGAAAATAGGGGATGACGCTTGTCTCCTTTCTGACACCGAATGAAGGCTTTTCCACACCAGCATCTCACAATTATTGGTTTTAACCAGGAATAACATTGCTCTCAGCTCCCTGGGAAGAGAACCAGTCCCTCGACAGCCCTTTTCAGTTGGCAAAGCGCTTCCACCCACATCGTCCCATTTCCTCCTAGACGACCTTGGGGGATCGATATGATTTGGGCCCACAGTTTTCAGGCAAGAAAAAAGAAGCTCCGTGAAATGATTTGCCCAAGATGACTCAGCAGCCGGCCACTGGTGGAGTTGACACCCAAACTCACTTCTTTCCATTCCGAATGTCTGGCTCTGTCTTCCTTAGTTAGGGACAGCAAAACATGGGGTTTTCTCTTGGTTCCATCGATATTGCCACGGTAGTCGGATTCTGGGATGAATATCCAATTGTCTGGGGGAATTTACAATAAAAAACTCATTCCTAGGCCTTGTGGCAGGTATCGTGGTTTGGATTCCTTCCCTAGAAGCATATCCTGAGCCAAGGATTTGAGTGCAAAAAGGTTTATTTGGAAGGTGAAGGAAATGCTGGAAGGGTTGGGGGAAACGAGACTGGGAAGGAAAGGCAGAAAACAGAGGGTACGTTATCAAGCAAGTGACCTCTGTGGGCAACTAGGGCTTAATCCTAGTGGGGGACTCTGGGGGACAGTTTAGAACATGCCTCGCAGTTATCTCGCCTGCGGGGTGAGGGGGCTGCGATGTTTACACTCCAGGGGTGCACGGCTGTTAATTCTCTATCACTGTCACTTTCAGCCTACCCCACAGGGCAGAGCAGGCTCCAGCCCAAGAGAAAGTCCTCAGGCAAAAAGATGAAGATTCTGGCATTTGTAGGTTTCGCTGGTGTGCATGCACTACGGCAGAAGGCCCCCAGGGATCCAGAGGGGATGGGGACAGTGTCTCTACAGCAGGCATCTGCCATACTGCCACAGGGGAAGCTCCCGAGAGCCCCTGTCCCCAACCAACTGTGATGTTCATCTGCCTTCACTGGCAGCTCAGCTGCTTCTTGAACAATTTGCAAGTTGAAATAGTGTTCCCCTAGGGGAGTTATTTATGGATTTATTTTCCTTCTCAGTTTCTTCTTATCCTCTCACTAAAAGGGAAGATCCCCTGGCCCTGAAAGCCAAAAGGGACTTAGTGACCATTAACTGGGAAGAAGGCAGTAGGTGGGAAGGGACGCTTAGGACATCCAGAAATCCGTGGAGTGTGTGTGTGTGTGTCATTCATTCTATCTACGATTCAGAGAACGTTGTCCTTGTTTCTAGTGAAAGACACACACAGATGATGTTGACATTGACATGCACAATCCCCTCCAGAAAGTGAGCCCAGGATTATGGCCAACTTCTGGCTCGATGACTGTAATTCCACAACTTTCTTTTCCATTCAAGAAAGTACATCGGAAGGCAAATGAGTGCGAACGATGTTATAATAGGGATAATCTTGAAGGCATTCTAATTTATTTAAACAAATAATTTGAGATTTATGTATTTTATTAATAATAACGAATTTTGTGGGAGGCAATTCAGCTGATGGGGACATAGTCATAGAGAACCACTATTCTATACCATCGAAAAGAAATGTGTTTGGGTTTTTTTGCATCAAGGGCAGCAAACTCACTGGAAATGGTTTATTTGCATGCATAGCTAACTTTCCATGTGTCGATCAATAAATCAATCAGCAAACATTGATTGTCTATATTGTGCAAGATATCATGGGGGGTTATTGTAAATATAAACGTGGTCCCTGCCTCAAAGGAGCTCACAGTCTAATTGGGGGTAAGATCTGTAGACATGAAAAGGTAACTTATAATGCAAAGCAGCACATAAATGCTGAATGAGTACTATACATTGATTGGGTTTGGGAGAAATCAAGGAAGACTTCTTGGAGGAAGGGTGATTTCAGCTGGGCCTTGAAGGATAGGTAGGAATTGTGCAAAAGAGAAAAATGGAAGACATTGCAGGCAAAAGCAGCACTGCCAAGGAGCAAATGCCCAGGCCTGTTCAGGGACTAGGAAGGGATCTGCCTGGCTGCAGTGGGGTGCATGGATGGGACAGGCCCTGCCCAAGCTGACTGTTGAGTCACCCCCATTCAAAGAACCACCGGTCCTCAGTGTTGGAACGTGGTCACTTTCCACCCAGTGGGAGACAGCTGCGCCCCGGCATGTTTATCTGTGCTCAGCAAAGCAGACAAGTTCCAGCCAGGGTCTGTGGAGCTGGCGACGGTCCCAGGGCCTCCTTGAGCCATGCCACTCAGCTCTGCCAGGGAGGCCTGACCTCTACTACCCTTTCTGGAACCTGTAAGCTTCGAGCAACTGCAATCCTCTTGGTATCAGGGGTATGCAGGAGGGAGGGTCAGGCTGGGATAATGTGCCCCCTCACCGCACACCCCTCCCCAGGCCATGTGGAAGGAGGGCTACCAGATGTATTAGTAGCAAATAAAAATAGTTATACTCGAATTTCAGATAAACAACAACTAATTTGTTAATATATCGCATGCAATATTTGCAACATACTTATACTAACAATATTCATTGTTTATCTAAAATTCAAATGTATCCCGATTTTATCTGGCACCCCTATAAGGGAAGGCTTATGACACATGGGTGGCCAATCAGAATACTCCATGCTCTGGGTCACAGCGGTTGGTTCTGGGTTGAGCATGTGACCCAAGGTAACTCCACCCCCCCAACTCACATTTTGACTTTGGTTGGTGTTTCCAGGACTGAAATGGCACGAGCTGTCAGCATGAAGGAAGTCTCACAGTTATGGGAGGCTTCTCCCGGGAGGCGCCTGTCTGACGGTGAAGCTCACGCAGAAGGAAGTAGAGCTGAGAGAGGGAAAAAAAGGATGCCTAAAGACGTTACTTGATTCAGCTTCACCCCTTGAACTTCATGAATATGTGAGTCTTTTGAGTTGTAGCAGTTTGATTGGGAATCCTTCACTCGCAACCGACTCAGCGTTCCGGCCAAATCTGCCGGGCAACATCCCCTCAAGCCCATAGGAACCAAACCTGACTAAATTCAGAGAGACGGCTGCTCCTAAGAGCCCCCCATTTAATCGCTGTGCAGATAGAGGTTCCCTGGTCCAGAGGGCAGCGAAACAGCTCAGCTGGCTCCTCAGGCACTCCGGGACTCCTGGGTGTGACTCTGAGGTGCCACCGCTGTGACATGATCATCACCTTTGCCATGCCCATGCCCCGTGCTGACAGCTGGCAGAGGAGCCCTTTGCTTCTCATCCCTCACAGGGTCTTTTCTGCTCTTCATCCCCTGAGATCCAGCTCCTGTTTCTTTAGAGGACTTTCTTTGCCTTTTAAGAGAGCCTCTTCAGCCATGGCTTTCTATTCTTTCCTTCCTTACCTTTCCCTTTAAGGATACAGCCTAGAGACTCTAAACCACAGAGGGTCTGTTGATGCATCCTGTGCATCACCTGGACTGGGCTAGAAATATTCCAGCTGGGGGACATTAGGACTGATCCAATCCACCCCCACGCCCTCCACACACCGCCATCCCTATCTCGCAGAATAGGAAACCAAGGTTCAGAGTGATTCCATCATAAGTTACAGGCAGGACAAAGAATAAGAGGAAAACTACCCGGTTAGGGAGAAAGGTCCTTGGGTTTGGCTTTAGAAAGCCTGTACGATCATTTGGGCTCTACCACGCTTAACCTGTTCATGTCTATTTCTCCAGCTCGAGAAGAGCTTAAATGCCGGCCCCATCCACCTCAACGTGACTTTGTGAGGCTGACAGAATTACAAAACGCCAAATGAATGTGCTGGACAAAGGCCACACGGCATTAGCGCTGTCTGTGTTACTGTTATTATTTAACAAGGCTAATCCACCAGTGAAGGAAATGAGCACACATCACGAAATTAATTATAGATGTTTTTTTAAATGACTGTTTATATTGAAAGGAAGGCCTCACATTTGCCGCACAATTTCAGGATAAGTCGTGTTTTGGAAAAATATTAATATTCAGAGCCGTGTTGATTAGCTTCCCTCCTGTTGCTAAGCAACAAGGTCCTTTGTAGCCTCTGCAGTGTTGGGTTTTTTTCTGGGGGTGGGGGTGGGAAGGGGGTTGGAGGATTAGGGGGAGGAAACTACATTACAGTAAATTATTCTGCTGGTTCAGCCAATTCTGAAGTTGCCTTAAAAAAAAAAAATCTATTCCTTTAGCAACCTATGTGATTATAGTTGTTGGATGAGGAAAACCAAACCTCGGCCCAGAGCTCACCACTCACCCATGACTTGAGTTTCAGGTTTGGCAAGACCTGTGTTTACTAGACCAGGACTGAACCACACGTGGCCCAGGGCTTGCCACACTGACGTTCATCATGGTCCGGCGAAGATTAGGGAGGGGTCGTGAGGCTGTGATGAATCAAATGATCCAATCTCATTCAATAACTGCCGTGGCCTTTCAGTCGAATTCTGCCACTTGAATAGGCGCCGTGCTGGAGTAAGCCAAAGAGCATGTTATCTGGACCCAAATGGAGACTCATGAATATTTGAAATTCATTGAAATTCCAGAACAGATGACCCCAGGAATACATGTAATTAACGTTATAGAGCACCTACTGTGTGTTAGGCACTTTGCAGGGTTAGCTCATTGACTTCTGGCACCAACACTAGGAAGGATGTGGTCCTGTCCCACTTTGGGGACTGAGGTTCAGGGAGATTAAGCAACATACCAAAGGTCACCCTAGCCAGTACAGGGCAGAGCAAGGATTTAAACTTAAGTCTTTCTGTCTCTGAGTGCCATAGGGCGAGTAGGTTTCTGATTTCATCACAGACAGCTTTATTTGTGGTACTCTTCCAGTCACTATTGCTGCGTAACAAACCACCCAAACTTAGTGGCATAAAACCACACCCATTCTATTGTGCAAAAGGATCTGTGGGTCAGGAATTCTGTTAGGGCTCTGCTGGGTGGTTCTTTTGCTCCTTGTGGCATCTACCGAGACCACCCAGTGGCGGGTGAGCTGTGTCTGGAGGGTCCAAGACGGCTCCACTCATATGTCTGGTGCCTCAACAGAGATGGGCTATCACCAGGAGTGTCCGCATGTGGCCTCCCCAGTACAGCAGTCTTGGAGTGGTTGGACTTCTTATGTGGCAACTGGCTTCCCCCATAGCAACTGTCCCAAGAGAACCAGGCAGAAACTGCATAGCCCTTTCTGACTCAGCCCTGGAAATCACATGGTATCAAGTATGCCATAGTCTATGGGTTGAAGCAGTCATGAGCCCACTCAGATCCAAGGGGAGGGAACATAGATCCCAATTCTTGATAGGAGGAGTATCAAAGAATTTGGGGGCTATGTTTTAAAATGGGCACAGGTACCAAGTTCCTCATACCAGTGAGAATTACGTAGCGAAAAAATTTTGGATGCTTTGAAAATTGTGGAAATGTATGAGCAGTAGAAATTTTGATATTCAATACCGTTTTGATGAATTTAGCAGATTGCCAGTTTAATAAAAGGTAGGCTTAACTAAGAGCTTTTGTTTGTTCTGAGTTTTATATCCAGATGTTGTCATCAGCTGAGGAGACTATCTTGCCGACCAGCTAAGGACTCATTTGTAATTAGTGGTCCTATTTTCATACTTTTAAAAACCTTCTTCATTTCAATGTAATCATATTTACAATATTGTTTGGTTAGGGAAGAATTCTCTCATTGTAGAAATCAGATGAGATGATGTAGGTGAAAGACATTTTGGATATTCTAATGAGCTCTGCAAATAGAGGAGATGATGACTCTGGTCAAGTTCCCAATTGAAGTGATATGCCTTAAAGGGTTTTATTTTAACATGTTAATAAAAAATGGGCCAGGAAGTGGTGCAAATTGGAAATCAAAGAGTATTTTGAAAATGGATTTTCAGAATCAAGGAGCTCACACTTGAACTTCGTCTCACCTGGCCTCAGAAGAGTTCAGAAAGGTCACCAGGTAGAAAATATCGGTGCCTCCTTTTCATTAGAGAGAGGAAATAAGGGGTGTAGCCTTTGTTTCTGTCTTCCTAAGAGTCAAGGGCAAGGGCTGGCCTAGAACCCCCAGGCCATGCCCTAGTCCTGCAGGAAATGGAGACAGAAAATAGACACAGGAAGGTGGCAGCCTGAAAGCAGAACAAGGTCAGGCACTGAGCCCACATCCCACCTCAAAACTTAATGGCTTAAAATGAGTCTTTGTTTCTCAGGATTTGTGGGTGGACTGGGCAGTTCTTCTGCTCTACATGGTATTGGCTGGGGTCACTCACGCAGCTGCAGGCAGCTGGGAGCTTGGCTGGGGCCAGAACATCCAGATATGGCTTCCCTCAGGTATCTGGCACCCCAGTCACTGGGATCGAAATGGCTAAGGGCTGGCTGGAGCTCACTTTCTCTCCCTTCATAGCCTCCTGTCCCCCAGGGCCATTCTCCCTCCACACAGTCTCACTCCGCAGCACAGGAGCGAGACCTCTTTCTATGGCAGCTGGCTGCCAAGAGAACAAAGGTACAAGCTGCCAGGCCTCTTAAAGCTGAGGCCTGGAATTGGCACAGGGTCACTTCCATTACATTCTATTTATCAGAGCAAGTCACAAGCCTAGTCCAGATTCAAGGGGAAGGGAAATAAGTCTCTATCTCTTGATGGGAATTATTGGCAGCCATATTTGGCGACTTGACACCAACCACATTTTCTAAGCTTAGATAAAGGGACTCTGCCATCAGGGACCTCAGACCCAGACACTCCTTAACAGGTAACATTTCAGATTGACCAGTTTTTCATCCAACACCACCACAATAAAAATAGTAGCTACTACTTATATAACACATACTATGTACCAATCACTGTTCTAAGAGCTTCACATTGATAAACTCATTTAATCTTCACAACAACCCTGTGAGGCAAGTGCTATTATTATCCCTATTTTAGAGATAGGAAAACTGAGGCACAGAGAGGTTAAGGGACTTGCCCAAGGTCACACAGCTTGTTAAGTGGCAGAACTGGGTTTCAAATCCAGGCAAATGGTTCCAGAGTCTGGGTTCTCACTCATTACGCTATTTACCTCTCATTCCTTGATGTTGTGTGTCAGACTCTCCATTGGAGCTGTTTACAATATTGAGATTCACAAGATCATCTATGGAAGAGACTGTTCCCCAGTATACTGCCTCCTCTTCTTAGATAGTAATCAAACCCCAATTTTAAGCTGGGCACATGGCCACCTAGAAGAAAGACTACATTTCCCAGCCTCCTTTGCAGATAAATGTGGGAATGTCATTAAGTTCAGGCTATTGGGTTATAAGTGTAAGTGTAATGTGGCCGCTGCCAGGAACCTTCCTTAAGAGATAGCTGATATTTGACCATTGCCTCTTAGTTTTCATCTCTTACTGCCTCGAATGTAGACATAATGAATGGAGCTCTAGCCACCATCATGGACCATGAGGACAAGGGCTTCACTTTCATCAAACTTAGGAATGTAGAATGGTAGGTTGGAAGGAGCTTGGGTTTCTGAGTTCTTAGAACAATAGCCATTCCCATGCTGAACTGCCTACCTCTGGACTTTTACATGTGAGAAAGAAACCTCTATCACATTTAAGTCATTGTAATTTTGAGTCTCTGTGGCTCCTAGCCAAACCTGATTCTAATTGACACAGTCCCTATCCCTAAGGAGCTCACAATCTACTGGAAGAGACAAAGTACATAATTATGATCAAAGCAGAATGAAATAAGTGGCCTAATCACATCGATGACACTTTACAAGCCCAAACCGAGGACGTGTGGCCTAAATACAGGATTATGGGGGGCACTTCCAATGATGAAAAATAATCTGAAAGATGTTTTGATGTTGAAATACTGGAATTTCCAGGATATTTACAAGGTTTATGGAGACAATGTGACATTTTTGAATTTAAGGCTAGCCCAGAAAATGGAAGACACATGATAGTTATGTAGCAATGCCAGGGTCAAAAGGAACATGCCGTGTGAGCCCTGAGGAAGGAGAGAGGATTTCTAAGGAGAAAATTCTAATCAGATTCATGGAAAAAGAAGTAAAAACTTTAAGTCAATTTTGAATTTGGGGATGGCATTCTAACAGAGAGAAGATCAAGAGCAAAGGCCAGGTGCTGTGGAAATGTATGGGGAGTTAGTAGACGGGTCCACGTGGCTGGGTGGGAGGTCAAACTGGAGAGTCCTCCTCGGTGGGGAGGAAAAGGCAGGCCTCGGGCAGCTGCATGGGCCTGGGACATTTGGTGAGCGATGCATAATGGAGGTCTTGATAGCCACTCTGCTATGAGGGTATCTTTGACCTCATGTAGCTTTTAGCATTTTGAATTCGTTTTTGTGTACGGAGTGAGATAGGGGTCTGACTGTACTCTTTGGCATGTAGATATCCAGTTTTCTTTGCCCACTTTTTGCCTTTTGTGCCCATTGCCTGGATTAAATGTTGAGGTCCTTGATTATGGGACAAGCAAGAGCCGCATCTTTCAAGTGAACAAAATGTGGAACAGGAGCAGAGGCCAGGCCATGCTTTTGGTGCTGTCGTTCACTTATTTTGATGTGGGTGGTTTCGTTTTAAATATTGATGATCTCGCCCGGTACAGTCTAAGAAAGGTCCTGCTGAGAGTTGTGCAATGGAAAGAGCTCCTGGAAGCCCAAGCCTCTCTTTAAGTGCTTCTCCCCAGAAGTCTTTTCTTTTGGCTTGGTGAGGTTTAACAGGTTTGTGGATTAGCAGAATAAGAATCAGCACAGTCCTGCTGAGAAGATGGCCAATTGCCCAGAGCCTCAGTCCACAAAACCTTTGATAATAATATGATGTGGGAATAGGGCAAGGGACATAATAATGAGGTTCTTAATAAAACCTTTTTTCCAAGATTGAGTTTGTAAAATATTTTTGAACAGTGACGATAATGCCTTAAAACATTGGAGGAGTTGGTGCCCCAGACCTGTTGAATACTAGCTCTCCAAACTTCTGCCTTACAGGGCAATTTAAAGGGCAAACAGCCAGGGTAGGGAGTCAGTAAAGGAAAGCAAAGACTGCACCTTTAAACGTTGGTGTAGGTGACCCAGGAAATGCTCATTTCCACAGCAGCTCTTTTCAGAGGCAACCAACCATTCACATAAGCACACATTCATTCACTCACAGTACATTTTCTTTTATTGAGGTGAAATTCACATAACATAAAGTTAACCACTGTATTTATTTATTTATTTATTTTTGAAGATAGAGTCTCACTCTGTTGCCCGGGCTAGAGTGCTGTGGCATCAACCTAGCTCACAGCAACCTCAAACTCCTGGGCTCAAGCTATACTCCTGCCTCAGCCTCCCGAGTAGCTGGGACTACAGGCACGTGCCACCATGCCTGGCTAATTTTTTCTATGTATTTTTAGTTGTCCAGATAATTTCTTTCTATTTTTAGTAGAGACGGGGTCTCACTCTTGCTCAGGCCGATCTCAAACTCCTGATCTCGAGTGATCCTCCCGCCTCAGCCTCCCAGAGTGCTAGGATTATAGGTGTGAGCCACCGCACCCGGCCAAGTTAACCACTTTAAAGAGTACAGTTCAGTGGAATTTAGTACATTGACAATGTTGTACAACCATCACATCTGTCTAGTTCCAAAATATTCCCATCACGCCAAAAAGAAAACCTAAACCCATTAAGCAGTATAACCCTATACCCTATTCCCTCTGCCCCAAGCCCCTGGCGAGCACTAATCTGCTTTTGGAATCTACCTATTCTAGATATTGCACGTAAATGGAATCAGACAATATTTGTCATTTTGTGTCCGGCTTCTTTCATTCAACATGGTGTTTTCAAGGTTTATCCATGTTGTAATATGTGTCAGCACTTCATTCCTTTTTATGATTGAATGATAATCCATTATGGATACACCACGTTTTGTTCCTCCGTTCATCCATTGATGGACGTTAGGTTTGTTTCCACCCTTCACCTATTACGAGTAGTGTTGCACTGGACATTTGTGTAAAAATATTTATTTGAATAACTCTTTTAAATTTTGGGGGGGTTATACCTAGGAGTGGAATGGCTGAGTCGTATAATAATTCTATGTTCAATTTTTTGAGGATGATTTCAAAAAACCAAACTGTTTTCCACAGTGGCTGCACTAGCAATGTATGTGGATTCCAATTTCTCCATATTCTCATCAACACTTGTTAGATTGATATTCAAATGGTTGAATATCTTTTCATATTTTTGTTGGCCATTTGTATATCTTCTTTGTAGAAATGTTTATCCAAGTTCTTTGCCCATTTTTAAATTGGGTTGTTTGCCTTTTTGTTGTTGAATTATAAGAGTTCTTTATATATTGTGGATACTAGACCCTTATCATATATGTGATTCGCACATGTTTTCTCCCATTCTGTCTTTTTCACTTTATTGATAGCATCCTTTGATGCACAGAAGTTTTTAAATTTTGATGAAGTCCAATTTACCTATTTATTCTTTTGTTGCTCATACTTTTGGTGTCATATCTATGAGTTTTGACAAATGTATAATGACATGCATCCACCATTACAGCATCATGCAGAATAGTTTCATTGCCCCATAGATTTTCTGTGCTCCACCTTTTCATCCTTCCTTCCTCACAACCCCTGGCAACCACTGGTCTTTTCACTATCTCCATAGGTTTTCCTTTTCCAGAATGTCATAATTAGAATCATA
>NW_012141969.1:698998-706766 GCF_000956105.1 Propithecus coquereli | reverse complement strand
GCTTATGCCATGGAGGTAAGCTTAGCTTCAAATGCACCTAAACTGCATGGTTGCTACATAATGGGGGTAGGAGTGTGAGGTGGAGGGATCCTTAGAGGAAAATTTTAGTGCTGTTAGGAAGAAGAAAGAGCGTGTCCGTCAAAGTGATGAAATTTGTACTGTGCCATGCAGTATTCAATGAACGTTTGCTAAATGAATGAATGGGAAATCCTGCTAGTCTTCTCACTGGTGCATGGTCCCCTGGGACTGTGGCAGCCTCCATTCTGGTAATGGCCATCCTTTTGACCTCTGGAAATCCCCTACTGAAATACCAGGTTCTTCTATGGGGAGGAAAGAATTCTGTCTATGGGTCTTGTAACTACTCTGATTTCTGATCAGCAAGACCGTGGCAGAAAAGACTGGGAAAGCCGAGAATACTGGCAAATCCACATATTGAAAATGAGTAGGTGGGCCTTGTGAGTTAATGGTGTGGCTTTGAAGTTATCATCCAGAAATTGCTCCCCATGCCTGGTGCCTGACATTCTACCATTAGGAATTCATTCCTTCAGTTGAAATTTAAAAGGCTTTTTCACCTTCAAGACCCTCCCCTTCCACTGGGGCTTTGGTTTGTGACCAAATATCCTAACTGACTGAGTAGGGGGCCCACCTTTTTACAGTCTAAACCATAGCAACATTGATGTACTCTGAAGAGTATGATCAGTGATAAAGGATGATCTACACCAGAGAAACAGAGTCAGGGATAGGGGTCTCAGGAGTCTTATGTCCTCATGACATCAGCTTGGGTCCAGTTTCATCAGCTATAGACCCAGCCTCTTCTCTGATTAACACTAAGCTCCAATGTGGCAGGAGGTATTTCCCAAAGATAGCTGCAACAATGTCTCCTGTCCCACATGCCTTATAGAACCTTGCCACTCTTGCATCAATAGGTGGAGTCCATGACCCTTACGTTTAACCTAGGTAGCCTTTGTTACTCTCTTGATCGATAGAGTGTGGCAGAAGTGATGCTATGTGATTTCTGAGGCTAGGTCATAAAAAATGTAATGTACACTTGTCTTACTCTCTTGGGACACTCAATCTTGAACACTCGCACCTGGAATCCAGCTACTATGCTGTGAGCAATCCATGGAGAGGAATCAAAGCTCCCAGTCTACAGCCCCAGCTGAGCTTCCAGCCAACAGCCAATACCAACTTGCCAGGCACATGAGAAAGCCATCTTGAAAGTCAATCCTTGTGATAGGCAGCATCTAAGATGGCCCCCACTAATGATATTCATGTCCTTGTGTAATCACCTCCCCCTGAATGGAGGCTACACTGAGTACCTAGCTTCTAACAAATAGAGTATAGCAGAAGTGATAGAATGATCCTTCCAAGATTAGGTTAGAAAAAAGCTGTGGCCTCAGTCATGTCTCAATAAAGCTGGGGGTAATAAAATGACTGTGGCTTTCATTTTGGACACTCACACATTTTTCTCTCTCTCTCGTATTGCTTGCCTGGGGGAAGCCAGCTGCCATGTCGTGAGGCAGCCCTATAGAAAGGCCCTCGTGGTGAGAGACTGAGACCTGCCATCGACCAAATGAGCTTGCGAACAGATTCTCCCACCAGTCAAGCATTCAGATGAAAATGCAACTCCAGTTGACAGCTCACCTGCAACCTCATGAGATATCTCAAGCAAGAGGCACCCGGATAAGAGGCATTCAACTAAATCACATCTGGATTTCTGACCTACAGAAACTATGTGAGTTAATAATTGTTTGTTACTTTAAGCCACTAAATGTTGAGGTAATTTGTTAGGCAGTAATTGATAAGTAATGCAATCTTTTTTTTTTTTTTAGATAGGATCTTGCTCTGTCTCCCAGTATGGAATACAGTGGCACAATCATAGCTCACTGCAGCCTCAAACTCCTGGGCTTAAGCAATCCTCCTGCCCTAGCCTGCAGAGTAGCTAGGACCACAGGTGCATGCCACTGCATGGGGCTAATTTTGTTTGTTTGTTTTTCATAGAGATAGGGTCTCACTATGTTGCCCAGGCTGGTCTCAAACTCCTGGCCCCAAGCAATCTTCCCACCCCGGTCTACCAAAGTGCTGGAATTACAGGCATGAGCCACTGAGCCCAACCACTAATGCAGTCTTCTCTTCCCCAGTCAAGGCAGCCCAGCTAATGCCGCATGGAGGAGAGACAAGATGTCCCCACTGAGCCCCACCCTAATTATAGAATTGTGAGTAAAATTAAACATTGCTGGAGTTTTTAACCCACTGAGTTTTGGAATAGTTTGCTATGCAACTAGAGTTCACTTTTCTCATTGAAAGTTGTATGACAGGTCCTGGGGAAACAAAGCAATAAACAAACCAAGCCCAATCTTCTTTCATCTACCATAGCCTAGTGTATTAGTCTACTTGGGCTGTCATAACCAAATACCACAGACTGGGTGGCTTAAACAACAGAAATGTATTTTCTCAGTTCTGGAGTCTGGAAGTCCAAGGTCTAGGTGTTGGCAGGGTTGGTTCCTTCTGAGACCTCTCTCTTTGGCTTGTAGATGGCTGTCTTCTGTCTGTGTCCTCACATGGTCACCCCTCTGTGTGTGTCTATTTCCTAATCTCCTCTTCTAATAATGACACCAATCATACCGGACTGGACCCCTCCCCTCAATGGTCTCATTTTCACTTAATCGCCTCTTTAAAGACCCTGTTTCCAAATATAGTCACATGCAAGGTACCAGGGGTTAAGGCTTCAACATAGGAATTTTTGGAGGACACAGGAACACATAACACTTAGTCAACCCAATCACTTAAAAAATTTCTCAAAGATCAGATTTTCCAAGAGATAAAATATGTCCTTCTCTCTTCTTGCTGAAGCATTTTATAATGATACAATTTTCAGTCTTCCCAAAGTTTTCAAAACTCACTTCTGCCTTTAGGAAAGCAAAACCACCCTCCTAAGTAATTCCTTCCACCTCCCTCCCTGCAGCTTTCTGTGCATCAATGGTCCAGAGCCCACGGTCGATGAAGGCCCATGGCAGACATAAGCTCGGGGCGGTCACAGGGCCTACAGGAAAGGCTTAGCCAACACAGGCCTGTGGCAAACATGAACCCACAGAGGTCACAGAACTTACAGAAAACACAGGCCCTCAGCAGTCACTGGGTTCAGAGTCCAGGCAAATATGGACTCCAGGGGCAAAATTCAAGACTCACTTTCCTGGTGGCTTTAGTGAGGCAGAGGAGCCACTTCCTGGTCTCCACTTAAGCACTTCGGTAGGATTAATGACACTGGGAGAGCTGATGGCCCGAGGGCAAAGCAGAAAGCTGTTATCCTCAGTTCTGCATTAATTCCATTGCTTCTCAGCCCAGACACTTCTCCCCAGGTTGTTTTCTGTTTGCCTACAAAATGGGAGGTGGACAGAGGGGCAAGTTTTTTCACTACGGATGTCATTCCTCTCCAGCAGAGCTCCCCGGGGGCAGGGGGCAGGGGATGGGGCAAAAACTGTGAGGCCACTGGTCATCCTGACTGGGAGAAGCTTCTGGAAGATGCTCCTGGTGTTGGGGATCTCTGCTGGCCCTTCTGTCCTTCATTCCACACGTCTTCATTAGCATGATCAGGGGCCAGGCACTGTGCTAAGTACTCAATTTTCCTCTCTGACTTGGATTTCCACTGCTCCCAGAAACCCTGCCAAGACCTTCCCTCCACCCATGAACCCCAGCCTTGTTCCCAGACGACTTGAAGCCCCGCCCCCCACCCCAGGTAAGCAGGCTTTCCTGAAGGTTGAGGTCCTTTTTATGTAGGGCAGGTGGGGTGAAGGAAGGTGAGCGAGGGCTCTGGGCGTCGTCCTCCCATTTGAGCCGTCCATGTTAGGGGAGTGAGTGTTGAAGGCACAGAAAGGCAGCCTTCTCCATAGGGTTCTTGGCCGGCTTTCCTGCCGGGGTTTGCTAGGCTGCTCTCAGGGGGCACAGTCTGCCAAGGAAAACAAAAACCGAGGGCTCAGGAGAGAAGCCACTGTGTACAGAGCACAAGCCTCTACATGGCTCTTCAGCTCCAGTCTAAACCTCAGAAATGTGACTTTCAGGTAGGACAAAGGCTACCGTGGAGCAAAATTGGGACAAATGCATAACAATGCAGGGATCCTGTAATTCCACTGAATCACAGGTTTATAAGGAAAGTGGCCTTCATTGCAGGCTCTCAAAGTGCCCTTCGGGGGCAAGGTTTCATTTTATAGAAAGGTCCCCTGAGTCATCGCCCCACAGGGTTCAGGGGTCGAGCAGTAAGAAGGCTCTGTCCAAGGAGGGCTGGGGGCCTTCACGCCACTGTGATTGTGGGCAGACCTCCAGGTCCCAGTCCTGTCCTTGGCGGAGGCTGGAAGATCCTGATTAACATGAAAACAGAAGCCAGTTCAGCGTCCTCGGCTCGGGCAGCTGGCGCTGTGTCTGAGGGGGAAGGGAATCGTTCTATCACTGTCTTTCTTGGCCAATTAGATGATTCAGCATATTCCTGGCCTCTCTTGGCTGAGGTGATTTATAGTGAGTGCTGCAGGCCCGGCGAGACTGAGCGTGTGCACGTGTGCGTGCGTGTGCACACTGTCCCCATCACGTACGCAGCCCAGATGGGGGTGTGTGCGAGAGAGATGCAGGCCCCTCCAGCCACTCTGGTTGCTGACAGTTTCTACTGGAGAAATTCTCATCTCCGGCAAAAATATTTACTTAGGGGTATCCCTCCAAGATCATTTTTTTAGATGAGGGGTTGAAAACGAGAAAGGAGAAGGGCAGGATTTTGGGGCTTAGTCCGCTCAGCTGTTTCGAGTTAAGAGCTTCTGGGGAAACCAACGAGAAGGTGCTTGCTTTGGGGGAGGCAAATGGGGTTGGGATGCTTTGCCTCTGATGTCTGAATCACTTCTCTGATGGCTGCAGTGGAAAATGGGCCTGATGCTGGGGCAGACACGACAGGAATGTGTGTGTGCATTTGGGACATGCACAAGATGCGCTTCTGCATCAGCGTTCAAGCATGTCTCATAGACGTTTGGATGGGCCACTCTGTAGCTCTGTCCATCCTGGAGTTCGGATAGATTTTGCATCTCTTACGCCAGGATGGTGAAGGAAGCTATGTTGTATCTTTAGGAGTAAGGAAGCCCCAGCCCAATCTTCCTGAAGGAGTCAAACATGGACTATGACAGTTTTTTGGCCGCTATGAGGTGTAGTGGTTGTTTTAGCCACCTGTCTTCTCCCAAAAGATGGTCTCTGGGTTCTGTAATGGAGTCTTGATATCACCCATAAAACGGTGACCTTTCCCAGCCCTTTTCTAAGTTGTCCCTTTGAAGTTTGGGCACCCTGGCCTGACATTCTTTACCATCCTCATCACTGTCATCATTAGCACTGTCGAAGTCATCTTCCCACATGTTTATTAAGTGCCTAGTATATGCAGCATTATTCCAGATGACTTGTGTACCTCATTTATTCTCCAAGACAATCCTTTGGAAAAACTGTTAGTATCCTTTGATGGTTAATTTTATATGAACTTGACTGGGCCACAGGGTGCCCAGACATTTGATCAACCATTATGCTGGTTGTGTCCGCAAGGGTGTTTCTGGATGAGATTAACATTTGAATTGGTAGAGTGAGTAAAGAAGATTGCCCTCCCTAATGTGGGTGGGCCTCAACCAATCAGTTGAAGACCAGAATAGAAGAAAAAGGCTAAGAGGGAACTTTGCTGGCCTGATTGTTTGAACTGGAACATCAGTTTCCTCCTGCCCTTGAACTGGACTTACATCACCGGCTCCTGGTTCTCAGGCCTTCGAACTTGGACTGAAAATATGCCACTGGCTCTCCTGATTCTCCAGCTTGCAGATGGCAAATCATGGCACTTCTCAGCCTACATAATTGTATGAGCCAATTCCTTATAATAAACCTCTTTATTTTTGTCTACCTATCTAGCTTCTACTTCTATTGGTTTGCTTTCTTTGGAGAATTCTGACTAATACAGATTTTGGTGCTGAGTGGTTCTAGAGGAACAGAATTCTAAGAATGAGGTTTCTGAATTGGTTCTGGAGTTTCTGAAATTGGCTCTCTAATATGACTAGATTTTAAAATGCTAATGACTCTATTTCCAGTAGTAAAGAGAGCACTGATAATCTATGGTGTGATCTGGCAATAGAGATACACAAAATATCATCATTGGATGCTCCCAATCAACCACTTATAATAAGCAAGGAGCTGAGTGACTGTATATATACAATTTTGAACAATTTTTTCAAACTAATAAATATAATGAGATTGACTGGTTGCTCCTAATGTCGTTGGACAAAATGGGGAAAGAAAAGAGTGAGCTTAGGGATTCAAATTCCCAGCTCAGGCTGGGCATGGTGGCTCACACCTGTAATCCCAGCACTTTGCAAGACCAAGGCAGGAGGATTGTTTGAGCCCAGGGGTTTGATACCAGCCTGGGCAGTGCAGCAAGACCCCATCTCTCTAAAAAAAATATTTAAATTAGCAGGATGTGGTGGCATGTGCCTATAGTCCTAGCTGCTCAGGAGGCTGAGCCAGGAGAATTGCTTGAGCCTGGGTGCTAGAGGCTGCAGTGAGCTGTAATCATGCCACTACACTCCAGTCTGGGCAACAGAGTGAGACCCTGTCTCTAAAAAAAAATTCCCAGCTCAAGCACCACACAAATGATCCGAAAGCTTCTATGTGTGCTCTGAAGGAGACCCTTATCTCCTGCAGCCACAGGGCTGAGATGGCTGAAAATCAGATCCAGAATCTCATCCTATAACTAGCTAAATTGTAATGCAAATTGAACTTCCAGCCTCATAGTGTGTCTACAGTTAAACGGGAGGCATTGACTGAGAAGGAATGGGATCCTGAAAGTTGGAATGGCGGTGCGTGGAAAGACCCTGATGAAGGTGGGGACACTGAGACCCTAAGTTCTGCTGAGCCTTTTTGGCCAGTGGAAGAGGTCTCCCCACTCCCAGTGGGAGCAGCCTCTCTACCCCCATCTGTGGAGATTAACGCTACATTGCCTGAGGAAATTGTAATGGCTTCTCCCGAGGCAGTTGTTGCGCATGACAATGCTGATTCTCCTCAAGACCCACTTCCGCCACCCCTCTTTGTATCTAGCTATATAAGTAGACTCAAGTAGCAACAGGCCTCTAAAGGTGAGGTGCAAAGTGTGACCCATGGGGAGGTACACTGTACGCCAAAAGAACTACTTGAGTTTTCTGACTTAATCTATACACACAGAAATCTGGGGAACATGTGTGGAAATGGACACTAAGGATTTGGGATAATGGTGGAAGAAACATAAAGTTGGATCGGGCCCAATTTATTGATATGAGTCCACTAAGCAGAGATTCTGCATTTAATGTTGCAGCTCAAGGAGTTGGAAAGGAATCTAACAGTTTGGTTGGTTGGTTGGTTGGCTGGAACACGGACTAAAAGGTGGCCCACGGTGAGCGAGTTGATCTGCCTTGGTTTGATGTAGAGGAAGAGATCGAAGGCTTAAGGAGATTGGAATGTGAGAGCAGATCTGTCAATTAAGTCCTACTCACCCACCCTAGAAGGGTCCAGAAGACATATCTTTCACCAACACCATAAGAAAGAAATTTGTGGCTGGGTGCAGTGGCTCACGCCTGTAATCCTAGCACTCTGGGAGGCCGAGGTGGGAGGATCGCTTGAGCTCAGGAGTTTGAGATCAACCTGAGCAAGAGCGAGACCCTGTATCTACTAAAAATAGAAAGAAATTAGCTGGACAACTAAAAATATATAGAAAAAATTAGCCGGGCATGGTGGC
>NW_012141969.1:691097-698633 GCF_000956105.1 Propithecus coquereli | reverse complement strand
AGAAAGAAAGAAAGAAAGAAAGAAAGAAAGAAAGAAAGAAAGAAAGAAAGAAAGAAAGAAAGAAAGAAAGAAAGAAAGAAAGAAAGAAAAATTTGTGAGGGGAGCCCTGGCTTCCTAAAGAGCTCTGTGGTTGCTTTTCTCTGTAGGCCAGACCTTCTAGTGGGAACTGCAGCCACTGAATTGCACTAAATGGATCCCAGGGTGGCCGGGGTCAAGTGGCAGGCACTCAACTGCCAAAGGCAAGGTGGACGTTGTTACTGTAATGGCCAGCAGAGTCAAAGCAGCAATCAGAATAATCTGACTCACTATGATAGGAAGCCTAAGTTCTTACTTGATCTGTAGAAGCAGAAAAGTTCTAGACCAAATGAACAAAAGTCTAACCTGAATTATTAAAATAGAGTCATGGCCCCTCAGTCCATTCCCAGACTTGAGCCAGTTTATAGAGTCAGAACCCCTTGAATGAAGGGGAGGCAGGGTTTCCTCGAGGAAGGACCACAGTACACTGCCAAAATTTTATACTAGTGTATTGGGTGTTTCTTTTGAGAACCTTGAATAATACATACAGATAGGAAAACTGAGGCACAAGCTGTTATTAGGAAGTTAGGATTTGCACCCAGATGGTGTGACCCCAAGGCCCTCCTGCCCAAACCACTAGTTCTCCCACCCTCTGGCTCCTTAGATTGTACACATTCAAATAATCCCTCAGGAGATTCAGTGTGGGAGAAGGAGCTGAGAAGCCTGGGTCCTGGGCTGGGCCACTAACGGCATCATCCAAACCACCTGGGCCACATCACAGAAGGATTAGTGAGAATTCCTGAGACCTTGCTTGCCACATCCTGGGTTAGAAAACCTCAGCCACTGTGCGAAGACAGGTGATGTAGTGCCAGTGGGATGTGGGAGAACCGGCTTCTGTTTCTACCTGGCCGTGCACTTGCCACGTAGCCATCTCTGCACCTCAGTTTTGTCAGCTGTGAAAGGGGAGGTGTAGTCTCGATTATCTCTGTTGATCCTAAATCCTGTAATTCGACGGGGCTGTGGCATTTCAGATGGGTCCTCGAGTAGCCCTAAGGAAGAAACTCGGCCATTGCACAATCTGAGTGCTTCACAGTAAATATACCCAACTGCAGAGGAAGGAACTTGGAGCTGGTAACAGTTCTGGGTTTGAAGCCAGACTCTGCCCTTTACTGCAGGACTTTGGGCAAGTTCCTTAACCTCTCCGAGCCTGTTTCTGTAAAATGGGGATAATGATACCAACTCCCGGGATTTCTGAGATATTTAAAGAAGGCAACATAGGCACCGTGCTAATATAAGTGGCCACACAGCCTGTGTTTTTTCCTTCCCTTCGTTACTCAATGCATAGCAACGTGGCTCATTTCCCTAGCTGGAGGACTAAAAGCGTTATGCATTTCTTTCCCCTTTCTTTTCTGGAACCTGAGAAAGCCTTGAGAACACTATCGGATCTTTTAAAGAGTCAGGCTTGCTTTCTCTCTTGATTTTCTCCCCCTCTTCCTTGTTTCCTGGCTCCTTTCCCTGATTTCTTTCTTTTACTCAACAAGCAGTTGCTAAGAAACTCTCTATATGTGCAATTGTGCCGATTCTTTGAAGGTCGCATTTGGCCAGATTTTTGCATGTGAAGCAAATGGCCTCCCTTCATCTCAGCTGGGTATCGCACGGCTGCTTGAGGCAAGGAAGGGGGCAGAGGCTGCCTTTGTGGGACCATATATGCATGTACATGCAGAAATCCACCCATGTGTACTGTGTACATGAGAAGACCCACGTGTGTATACATGCATATTCACATGGACACCCACGTGTGTGCATCTGTGTATAAACTGACACCCATGTATTCACCAACACCAAAACATAGCTCTCTAACACATGCACAAATGGGTCTGATAAAACCCTCTTCCTACCCTACCCCCAAGGTATAAAATTGACAGTGAAAATCAAGTCAGTTCTAATGGACTTGAAGGAAATAAGACGTGCCTGGGTAAAAGGAAAGAATCTGTACCGACAGTGCTTTCTTCATTTTGAAGCCAATCATCTTGAGATTGCCTTCTCTCAGAGGGGGGAGGAAATTATCAAACTGAACAAACACAACAAGATGAGGATGGATGACATACCAGGTTCATGGATTGTATTAAATAAGACTTGACGTAGCAAGGATGCCAATTCTCTCCCAAATCAATCTATATGTTTATCACAATTCCAATCAAAACCTCAGCAGGATCTCTTGTAGGTATAGACAAGTTGATTCTAAAATGTATATGGAAAGACAAAGAAACAAGAGTAGCCAAAATATTTTTTGAAGGAAAAAAAATAAAGTTGGAAGAATCATGTTACCTGATTTTAAGACTTACTATGGAGCTATAGTAATCAAGACAGTGTGATATCAGACATAGCTTAGGATTTAAAAAAAGAATAAATTTTTAAAAATTAAAACAAAGACAGCGTGGTATTGGTGGAAGCCCAGACATATAGATCAATGGAACAGAACAGAGTCCAGACATAGGCCAATTGATTTTTGACAAAGGTGTAAAGGCAATTTGATGAAGAAAGGATCGTCTTTTCAACAAATAGTGTTGGAACAATTGGATATCCATATGGAAAAAAATGAACCTCAACCTAAACCTCATACCTTATATAAAAATTAACTGAAAATGGATCATAGGTCTAAATATAAAATGTAAAACCATAAAACTTTTAGAAGAAAATATAGGAGAAATTTTTGTGACCTAGCGTTAGGCAAAGAGTTCTTAGACATGAGACCAAAAGCATGATCCATAAAAGAAAAATTGATAAATTGGACTTCATCAAAATTTAAAGAGTAAAAACTTTTTGTTCTGTGAAGGACACCATTAAGTGAATGAAAAAGCAACCTACAGGCCTGTCACGGTGGCTCATACCTGTAATCCCAGCACTTTGGGAGGCTGAGGCAGGAAGGTTGCTTGAGGCCAGGAGTTTGAGACCCTGTCTCTACAAAAAAAAATTTTTGTTTTTTTAATTAGCCAGGTGTGGTGGCACGTGCCTGTAATTCTAGCTACTTCAGAGGCTGAAGCGAGAGGATCATTTGAGCTTAGGAGTTCAAAGCTGCAGTGAGCTATGATTGTGCCACTGCACTCCAGCCTGAGCGACAGAGAGACCCTGTCTCTAATTTTTAAAAAAAGAAAAGAAAGGAAAAAGCAACCTACAGACTGGAGAAAATATTTGCAAATCATATATCCAACAAAAGACTTGTATACAGAATATATAAAGAATGCTCAAAACTCAACAGTAAGAAAACTAACAGCCCAATTAAAAATCATCAAAAGACTTAGACATTTCACCAAAGAGGATAACAGATGGCAAATAAACAGAAAAGATGTTCCATATCCTTAGCCATTAGAGAATGCAAACTAAAACCACGGTGATATACACACCACACTGCTATCAGAATGGCTAAAATAAAAACCACTGACCGTATCCAGTGCTGACAAGGATGTGGAGCAACTGGAACTCTCATACATTGCTAGGAGGAATGTAAAATGGTACAGCCACTCTGAAAAATGGTTTGGCAGATTCTTATAATGTTAAGCAACTTCTACATGACCCAGCAAGCAATTCAACTCCAAGGGAAATGAAAATGTATATACACCCAAAAATCTGTGCATAAGTGTTCATAGCACCTCTATTCCTAATTGCCAAAAACTGGAAACAACCTAAATATCCTTCCCTAGGTGAATAAACCAACGATGATACATCCATCCAGTGGAATACTACTTAGCCATAAAAAGAAACAAACTACTGACACACACAACTTGAATGAATCTGAGAGGCATTATGTTGAGAGAAAGAAGCTAGTCTTCAATAGCTCACATGGTGCATGATTCCATTAATATGACATTCTGGAAAAGACAATAGTAGAGCGATGGAGACTGGATCAGTGGTGGCCAGACATTAAGGGTTGGGGAGGGCTTGACTACAAAGGAGTAGCACAAAGGAGTTTTGGGCAATGATGGAACTGTACTGTATCCTGATTGCGATGCTGGTTATAAGAATCTATACATGTATTAAAGTCATAGAACTGTATAAACACACATATATACGCATGTGTGTGCACACATGTATCCCGTAATGAATTAAACACCCAGTACCATTTGTCTGTTCAAAAACATCATGATTTCGATCCTCTTTTGAAAAGGAAGACTTGATATATTTACAGGTGTTGCATGGACACATTTATTACCTTAGAAGTTGTAGGTTCAATATTTTGCAAAGTTCCCTACCACCCGCATCTAGATGACACAATCTCATTTTGTCACCACTTTATCCGACCTGAACCTTTCTCTTCTATCACAATGTGCCCATAACTCTGGGGACTGTATTTTTCAATCCTAAGTGAGCCACGTGGTTTTCGTAAGAATGATGGTACTCATGGACACAACTGAACAAAACGTTTGAACTTGAGAGTGGTCATGGGATATCCCGGGCCCATGATGGTCCTGTCCTCACAGTGTCTCTGACTTACCAGTGACTTCAGGTAGCTGCTGTGTCTGTCCCATTTGAAACCTTCTCTCTCACACCTCCCCCTCCCCCTCAGAAAAGGAGATAGCCGTGGTGGAAATACAATTCCTGATAAACAGATAAGCAGATTGGGACTGGCAGAAATTAGGCCCCTCAAAGCAATCAGGCTGAAGATAAAACAGAAATTTAATGAAAATTGAAAATACAATCCATATTACGTAGCCATTAAAAATGATGTTTACCAGGAATTCGTAATAGCATGGAAAATGCTTGTATCACCACATTGAGCAAGAAAAGAGCAAATTACCAAATTGCATGTACAGTTGATCACAATTATATTTTAAAAGATGTATGGTAAAAAGACTGGAGCTAAATACACCGTAATGCTGGCAGTGAGTGACTTCAGTGGGAGGAGGAGCCTTCCCCCATCGTTCTGTACTTTAATCTGTATATTCCAAATATTTTCTAGGATGCCTGCATGCATCTAATTTAAATTAATCTTTAAACTTAGAAAATAGAATGCTGGAACTTTATTTTAAAAATACAATTTGGAGCACCGGTGCTGTGCGCGTAAACGATCAAATATTTATTCAGCACCTATCATGTCTTCAGAATCCTTTGCATAATAAAACCATCACTGCCAACCTCTCTCCCATCGTAGCAGAGCCTCTCCAATCTCCCCACCCCCCCACACACACACAACGTCATCGCCTGTGCACTGCATTTGTGACTAAGCGCCTCATCAAATACCCAAGGCGAGCCAAGGATCTGGCACAGGCAGCATTGACAAGTCAGCTTCCTTTTGGCAATTTTGCCAATACAGACGCTCCATAATACATCCATGCCTGCCTGGGCCTCGCAGGTCCTTAGTTAAAACCCTGGTGTCTCCTACAAAGTCGCAGGCTCCCTGCCACTCTGGCTCAGCCTCCCCCCATTCCAGCCCAGCCCCCAGAGCTCATCAAACGTCTCTCCTTTTGTATCTTGTGGCCACTCTTTCACCGCCAGCTTCTCCTGATTGACAGAGTCCCCCTGTCAATCACAGGCCGCGCTCAGCGGCCTTTGAGGAGTTAATGGGGGGCCCCTTGGCCGGCCTGACGGAGTTAATGCCGGCCGCCCCTGACATGGGCATTCTTCCCCTCGGGGCTAAGACCTCTCCCAGCGTCCCCGCCATGCCCTAGGAGTGTCCTGCAGGCCTCTCACAATGCCTGGCCGCCTTCATTAGCCCTGTGGGTCTTCTGGGCCCCTTCCCAGTGCAAGGCACCATTCACACTGATCCCCGCCTCCCAAATTCAGTGTTAGGCCACCTGACCCCTGTCGGCAGCAATTTCTGTGACACAGCTCAGTGTGGGAAAGGCCAGTGACACCCTTTCTAGACGGATCGGGCCCCACACGGCCTCCCTTGACCCTGCCCCTCTCCCCCTGCGGCTCCCTGCCGCAGAGGCCAGGATGGTGGGTGGCATGCTGCAGGGACCCCGGGCGCAGGAGCGTTCCGGGCCTGGAGTGCACACCCTGCTGGGGGCTGGTCTTCAATTTGGGGTCCTCAGAGAGGATTCCAGAAAGGGCTCTGGCATCACTTGTCAACCACAAGAGAGGTGAAAGTCAATAAAGGAGAAATAGGCATTGCGTGGACTCTGACAGTAAAGAGAAATGGAGTTGAGAGAGAGAGAGGGAGCGAGAGAGAGAGAGGGAGAGAGAGAGAGAGAAAATATGAATGAAAGAGAGAAAGTGTCTTAAGAGACCCAAGTGGAAGCTTCACGGCCTTGGCTGACTTAACCTGGGAAGTCATTCAGTGTCACTTGCCCTGTGTTCTATTGGTTACAGGTTGGTCACTAGGCCATCTTGGACTCCAGGGGAAAGGACATAGATGACACCTCTTGATGGGAGAAGTGTCAAAGAATTTGCAGACTTGTTTAAAACTGTTCAGGGCGATGTCTATAGGCCAGTCCTGCCCCTCTGTAATACGCTGGAGGCTTTATTTTTTCATGGCTATATTGAAAAAGAAACCCAAGGGTTCCTAATAGTGCCATTGATGAGTTTATTATAGGAAACGCCCAGATCTAAGAGTCATGCATTACCTGAACGACAGCTTGAAGCAGTAGTAAGTTCTTTCCAGAGGGAGCTTAATGTGCATCAGCTCAAATACATGTCTGTTCCATGTGTTGATGGGAACAGCAAATTCATGGGGTAGTGCAGATAGGCAAGAGAGGGCGAGAGGGGCATTTCAGTAATTACCAAGATGGGAGTGCTTGTCCCCCCTTTCTAGGTCCCTCTTAATAAAATAGCCCTAGGAGGAGTCAGAAATTGTTCAGGATATAAGGTTTGGCCAGCCACATGGCTTCAGATAGGTCACTTTGGCTTTCTGGCCTCTGTTCCCTCAACTAGAAGATCAGAGGGTGAGATGAAGGTCTCTGAGGTTAGTCCTGGTGCCAACGCTCCATGATTTTAACCAAGGGAAAGGCGTCCAGTTCGGCAGGGCTTTGCCAAGCCCGTCAGCATGGGCCCGGGTGGGAACCAAGCCAAGCAGAAGCTGGGTCTGTGCCCTCAAGCTGCTGCGTGTCCGAGGTCCCTTTCTCAGCCAGAGTGGACAGAGTCACCAGCAACCCAGCACCATGGTTTCCCGGCCGCCTTTTGTCAAAAATCATATCCCAGAGCACTGTCAAAGTTGATATTAAAAGGAATAAAAAAAAAGAGAATTCTTCTGCACCTGCAGCGCAACTTAGGGAGAAAAAAACTTGGCAATTATTCTAAGCTGGCAAAAGAGCCACGTGACAGATGGTTTTTAAAATCCTGAGTGCAATTCCTTGACACACCCCACGTGGAGTCCTGGCCAGAAGTGTCCTCCATGCCTGGATTGGCTCACTCCTGAGCAGATCCGATACACCACTGGCATCCTCCTGAGGCCTGGGGAGGAGAAGCACGAAGGCTGGCCCCATTCCCCTGGCTTCAGGCTTCTGAGCTCTGGGTCAGCACCGAGGGGAAAGGTAGAATCTCAGCTGATGGAAAAAAACCAACACATAAAACAGACAGGGGAGG
>NW_012141969.1:671548-690007 GCF_000956105.1 Propithecus coquereli | reverse complement strand
GGAAGAGGTTGTTTAAAATGCAGGTTGTGGCCCTACTCCAGACTCAAGGAATCAGAATTTCTGGGGGATGAGATCACAAAAATCAATGTTTTAAACAGACACTTCCACATGATTCTTAGGTATATCAAAGTAGGCAACACCACTGGCGCAGGGCTGAAGAAACTATTTTGATTGTCATTTTCTCAGTTGTTGTTTTGGCTGCAAGTTATAAACTGACTCTAGCTAACTTAAGCCCCAAATGAGACTTTCTGAGTGTGCACAGACACACCTCTCACCTCCTATCTCCCTCTATGTGGCTCCTTTATCTTTCCCTCTCTTGCAGACCAACCATCTCTCTTTCATGCCACCTTGCAGCCAGGTGTGGTCAGGTGACTAAATTGAGATGTAATGGGAAAAGACCCATGGCAAATTCCTAGGAGCCTTCCTTCAAAGACAGTTGGCACATGTCCTTTGCCCCTCTTCTTACTTGTCTTCCATTCTGTTGGCTGGAACGTGGACATGAAAGCTGGAGCTACAGCAGCCATCTTGGACCAAGAGGTGACCTCGGAAATGGAGCCCATTGAGTGACAAGACAGTAGGATCTTGTTAGCCTTAGGCTTCATTCTCCTAGACTTATGCCTTTGAAAGAAATAAACTATCTTGTAGGCTGCTGTGACTTTGGGTCATTGTTACTTGCAATTAAACTTCACTTTAACTGGTACAAATAGCAAATGCTATGAGGGAAAAGCCCCAGATGATTTAGTGCCTAGGGCCAACGGCTGTTTCGGGACTGCCAGGATCCCCTGACATGGGCCTTGAACACACTGAGGCGAGAAATCCCTCCCAGGTCTAGAAACACACCAGGAGAAGCCTACTAGCTGCTTGCAAGCTCTTACCACAACCCACAGGGTTAAGACATTGGTGACAGACTAGCTGCTGGTTCCAGGCTCCCTTAGGGAACTAGGTATCATCTATCAAAGCCAGCTGGATTCTAGGTGCCCAGGGGAGGCTGAGGTCTCCTGGTGGCAGTTGCTGAGAGTCTAGCTTTGAATTTAGGTTTGTGCTAAAGGCCTTGTTAGGGCTAAACTTTTATCTAATTACTCTAATATTTGTTTATAATAATAGATGCCTATATGCTAGGCAAAGTGCTAAATGCTTAGCACTCGTGATTGCATTTACGCTCACAAGTCTATATGAAGACGTTTCTCTCATTAACAGTGTGAGAAAACAGACTCAGAGGGGTTAAGGGGAAGGAGCCCGTGGTCACACAGCTAGAAGTGGAAGAGCTGGAATTTGGATGCAAGTTTCAGTGATCCCAAAGTCCAGGGGCAAACATTTCGGTGATCTTGTATAATAAAAACCGACTCTCTCCTGCTCCATGTGACTGGAGACAGCTCTCTGAGCTGACAAGTCTCCTTCCCTCAGGGAGCAGAAACCTGGGACACTCCCAAAGCCCTGGCAACTTCTGCCTTGGCAAGGTGCTTTAGCAAAGCCACAGTTGAAGATGAAAGAGAACATGCCAGAACAGGCTCTGGCAAGTTGGCAATGCCCCTGAAAGGAGTTTGTAAAGGATCATTGGTCCAAGGCTCAGAGAAGGCTGGAGAACAAGTGCTATTGGCCTAAAGCCACAGAAGCCACCCGTGAAAAAAAACTGGGTGTATGTTTTGTCAAGCAGAATAGGGAGTACACCCAACAAGGGTGACTGCCCAGGGGGTTTCTCAACCTTGAAAGCGCCCCTGCTTTCAAATGAGCGATTACTAGTTGCTCATTCTAGAAAGCTAGAAGCCCCTCTCTCCTCTCACCTTCACCTCACTCTCCACTAAACTTCTTGACTTGCGAACCACCAATTAGGAAGCCACAGAAACTACTAGCTTTTAATTAATACTAATTAACAAGGTTTCTTAAGTAAATGCTATTTAAAAAGCCAAAAGTGTTTACCTATTGCCCAGTTAGGTTGGAAAGGTCATGCTGCCGTCACGTGGCTGCCCTGATGTCTCCCATTTGTTGCCTTTCTTTCCAGACCCTTCCTTTCCCTCTGGCCACTGCACGTGTCATTCTGATGTGTTTCCTGCTGAAGACAGAGACCCTGCATTTATTGATGGTGGGTCATCAGCCACCTTCTCCACCAGGCCTGGAATGCTAAGCCAACACAGGGACGTAAGTGAAGCTGGGCTCTGCGGGTCTTGGCATAATCTATCAGGGATGTGTGTGGTGTCAGGAAACCTCAGAGGGTCTTCCAAAGGTGGTCTCAGGGGTCTGGGTCTTGCAGCCCAGCCTGGACACCCTCGCCTCCAAAGCCTCAGTGCCCTTGAGCCTGTACGCATACGAGCAAAGGCACTGTGGACGTCAACTCAGAGATGTTCACTAAATAGTTCCAGCTCTCTGTCTTCCACGTACATGGTGGAATTGCACTTCCTGGTCCCCTGTGGTTGAGTAAGGCCATGTGACCCGATGTGACCAATGAGTTATGAGCAGGAAGTGATGTGTATCACTTCCAGGCCAGGACAACTTCATTGTTGGGGCGAAGCCTTCCAGAGCTTGCTTTCCCTCTGCCACCATGGATGGCAATATTCTAAACAGTGGCCCCTCAGCCCGTGTTCTACAGAGAAGGCCAGATACAGCGGCATTCCCGGCCAACCCCCTAATGGGCATATTGTGTGTATGAGAAATAAGTCTGTGTTGGGCTAAGTCACTGAGAATTTGGGGGCCCGTGTATTACCACAGCACAGCCTGGCGCTTGCCACAGGGATCCTTAACCTGTTGCTGGTTTGGGGCAATTTTCCAATTTGGGAATTCTTTTCAAAAACTCGAAGGAATTAGAAATCTCATACGACACTAAACAAGCTGGCAGTGGGCACGAATCTTTCCCTACTGCAGTTTTTCGGTGTCTTCACCATGGTCTGCAGCTATCATTCTTCAACTCTGTTTACCATTTGCCCTGATCTTCTTTTCTTTTGGAATTTTTTAACTGCTATATTACAGTCGTGCCTATTTTGGGGGTTTATGTGATATTTTGATAGATGCATACAACATGTAATGATCAAATCAGGGTAATTGGGGTATCCATCACTTCAAACGTTTACCTTTTATTTGTGTTGGGAACATTACAATTTTCTCTTCTAGTTATTTTGAAATAGACAACAAATTATTGTTTAACTGTAATTTCTCTACAATACTATCAAATACTGGAACTTATTCCTTCTATCTAACTGTATTTTGTACCCATTAATCAACTTCTTGACTGCTGTCACCTTCTTTTCTAATGTCCCCATGGAGGAAGTGCTCGCCCATTCCAGAGAATCATGACTCCCTCGGAGCTGGTTTGAGGAGTGCCACACCTCCTTCCCATGCTTCCAACCTCAATGCCTGACCTGCTCAGAACAACGTTCCATCTGACATGGTACCAGCTGAATCTCATTCTCGACAGTAACTCACTTGTCACTTGGAAACTCACCTCCATGCAACAGTGGCCTCCGAGTACACTCCCAAGCAAGCTTTATCTGGCCCTCTCTGTAGAACACGGGCTGAGGGGCCACTGTTTAGAATGTTGCCATCCATTGTGGCAGAGAGATCACATGACAGAGAGAGGCTCACAAACCAAGATAAAAAGCTTGAATTGCACAGTGCATTAAATCAATTGAAAACACACAGCGAAAAGCAAGGAGACAGAGGTGCGATGGGTTCACACACTTAGGATGGGGTGCAGGTGGGTGGAAGGACCACACTGCCTGAATCCAGGGGCGGAGCATGGGGAACAGTCCTGTTTGTCTCTGCTGCATCCATCCGCCCTTGCCACTGACAGTGTGCTTACGAGATCGGCGCTGAAGTTTGAAGTTTGCAGACGTATAGAAGGTGCCTGAGGCCAACAGCGCACGCTCGCTGGGCTCTATCGCAGAGAGATGCAGAGACGAGGATGCCTGGCCACAGCTGCACTTCTCCAATTAGCCTGAAGAGCAGCCATGGATGTTATTTGCATTTCCTGGGCAGAGGACACATGGGGCTAGAACGAGTGTCACCAATGGGTGGCTGAATATTGAATGCCTGGTATGCTTCATGTATATTTAGTTTACCATGAATATTTAGTGCCTCGGGTGCCTTAAATATATTTAGTGCCTCATGAATATTTGGTGGCTCTTGTATATTTAGGACCCCATGAATATTAGGACTCTTGCTCCTTGCATCTCTTTCTATCTGTGTCCCCACACATGCTCTTCGTCATCTGTCTAACGTCTCTCCCAAGTTACTAACTTACTTACCAATGGCAAGGTTCATCCATCCCACTTGTTGTCTTGAATGTTCTCAAACAGTACAGCAAATATACATTACATCAGTGGAAGCAAAAATGACACTATCTGTTCCTGGTCAGGATTTGTCACACGTCTATGAGGGTTCCTGGGGCACAGGGTGCCTCAGTACATTGTCCTACCCCATGCCAGGCACTTTCCAGAACTGTTTCATGTCATTTGCACAACCGCTCAGCAAGGTGGGCCTTGTTATCCTTACTTTGCATAGGAGGACACTGAAACACAGAGCGGGTTAGAAACTTGCCAGAAGCCACACAGCTGGTAAGAAGCACAGCCAGAATTTGAACTCAGCTCTGTGTTATATTCTCACCATTGAATCATGCTTTTGAGGTTTGGTCTCCGCGGGGAGGTGGGCGACATTCTGCATCAGCTTGGTGCTTTCTATCTTTGCACTCTGGTCCAAGCTGGCTAGAACTATATGCCTGGACCACTGCAGCACCCAACTCTGCCTCCCCCACCCACTAATTCAGTCTACACGTGGCTTCCAGACAGACCACTTAATAACACAAATCATACCCTCACCTAAACCCTCCAATGGCTTCCTGTCGCTCTCCAAGTAAAGATCAAAACTCTCACTATGACATACAACTTACGACCAGGTTGGCATGGTCTGGACCCTGCTGGCCACCTCATCCTTTCTCTCACCACTGTCCCCCTTGCTGTCTTCCAGCTACACACTGTTGTTCTATCACTTACCAAATATGCCACGTTACCTCCCGTCACAGGATATTTGCACATGCTGTTCCCTGTGTTTGCAATGCTTTTCCCTTCCTTCCTCACATAGTTAACGCCCGCTCATCCTCATAGCTCAGCTTGTGTGTCCCTTCCTCTGCTCTCCTGACTCCTCTAGTCTCCGTTTCCTAGTTCCCTGCAGAACACTGGTGTCAGCTTATAATTTTATTTGCATTGGTGTAAATATTTACTAGCGTCTGTACTGGACCTAGAAATACTCAGAGATCAGGGCTTTTGCTCCCCCTCTTTACCTCTAGCTCCCTTTCCATAAATATTTGTTGCTGGTCAGGAGTTCGAGATCAGTCTGAGCAAGAGCGAGACTCCATCTCTACTAAAAATAGAAAAATTAGCCGGACGTAGTGGCGCATGCCTGTAGTCCCAGCTACTTGGGAGGCTGAGGCAGGAGGATCACTTGAGCCCAGGAGTCAGGTTGCTGTGAGCCAGGCTGACGCCACAGCACTCTACCCAGGGTGACAGAGCAAGACTCTGTCTCAAAAAAAAAAAAAAAGGATTTGTTGTTGTCAATATAGATTCTTTTCCTGAGGCAGTTGCCAGAGCCCCTGCATCCGAAACATCCTTAGCGAGACCCTCTCTCAAAGGCTTGGCACACCTGGAACAAAAACTGATGGCCACGTGTAGTGAGACCTTGAGTGGCCTCAGGAATACCCTTTCTCCCATTATTCTGTTGGAAAATTCCACCATGACAAAATGACGTCTTTGAGACAGAGTCTTCTGTGAAAATGCAAATCTCTCTGGGAGGACTTCCACATAAAACCATAGCTCAGTTAGAATCAGATTCCAGCCACATTTATTGAGCACCTACTGTGTGCCAGGGGCTGTGCAAGGCACTTACCACCAACATGGCATGTTGGTTACCTATTGCTGCATAACAAATTATCCCAAACCTTAGAGTTTGGGATAACCGTCATTATCTCCCAGTGTCTGTGGGTCACTGTGGGTGTGGCTTAGCTGGGCTCTCCAGCTCAGGGTCTCTCATGAGGTTGCAATCAGGGCATGGAGGAGGATCCACTTCTAAGCTGACTCACATGGCTCCTGCTGTCAGGCCTCCGGTCCTCACTAGCTGTTGGCTGGAGACATGAGCTCCTTGCCATGTGCCTCCCCAGAATAGGGCAGCTCACAAGATGGCAGCTGGCTTCCTTCAGGGTGATCGAGCCAGAGAGCAAGATGGGATGGGCAAGATAAAAACCAAGACTTTTTATAGCCTAATCCCACAAGTGACATCCCATCACTTCTGCCCTATTCTATTTCCATTCATTAAAAGCGAGTCACTAAGTCCAGCCCACACTCCCGGGGAGGGGATGACACAAAGGCATGAATACCAGGAGGCGGGGACCATGGGCGCCATTGCAGAGGCTGCTACCACACATGGTTTCTCATTTTATTCTCCCAACAGCCTTGTAAGGGACTTTTGTCTCCATTTCAAAAGGGGAACAGCAGGTTCAGAGAGGGTATGTATGATGGTTAAATTTTATATGTCAATTTGGCTAGTCCATGGAGCCCAGTTGTTTGGGCAAACACTACTCCAGATGTTGTTAAGGTATTTTGTGATGTGATTAACGTCTGTAATCAGTTGACTTTAAGCAAAAAAGATTACCCTTCATAATGTGGGTGGGCCTCATCTAATCAGTTGAAGACCTTAAGAGTAAAACTGGGGTTTCCTGGAGAAGGAATTCTGCCTCAAGACTATAACGTAGAAACCCTGACTGAGTTTCAGCCTGGTGGCTTGCCCCGTGAGTTTCAGACTCCAGGCTGCAGCGTCAGCTCTTGCCCGTGTTTGCTAGGCTAGCAGCTTGCCCTAATCATTCCAGACTTGCCAGCCCCTACGATCAAGTGAACCAATTCCTTAAGATAGACAAACAAAGACACTGGAGGGGCTCAGGACACACTATCCCAAGATGAGGTGCCTTGGCATTTTGAATATTTTAAGTTGAAGGAATTTGAGAAATGGCAGCTGCAGGACAGACTCTCCAATTTCCCCTTTGTCCTCTGAAGCAGGTCATAAGACCCCCATGTGAGAGGTGCCCCCCCTAAACCCAGAGGAAAAGAGCACCCATATTTATCTCCAAAGATGGAGGTTCACTGAGAGGATCCAAAGGAACAGGCCTTGCTAAGTGTCCCCACTCTACTACCCTTAGCTCACACCACTTTGTCCTACCATGTTTTTCCACGACTCTCCACTCTTCCTTAAACTTAGTATAAAAATGCTCAGCTTTAACCACTTCTTTGGGTCTTCATTTCCTTATCAAAGCTCTTGTGTCTTATAAAACTTACATTAAAGAAATGTATATGCTTTTCTCTTGTTAATCTGTCTTTTGTCAGTCTAATTAACAGGGCCCCATCCAGAAAAACTAGGAGGGTAGAGGGGGAAAGAATTTTTTTCTTTCTCTACATTAAAGACGCACACACACACACACACACCCTACTGGTTCTGTTTCTCCGGAGACCTCTGACTGATACGGTAAGTTTTCCCAAGTCGTGTAGTTGGTAAGTGGCAAAGCAAGGAGGTGGTCCATCAAGTGCTGGGGTCTGTGTTCCTTCCCCTTGAATCTGGGTGGGTGTGTGACTACAACAGAAGTGACACTATTTGATTTCCAAGCCTAGATCTTAAGAGGTGGCACCACTTTTGCCTACCCCTCTTGAGATGTTCACATTTGGAACTCGGCAGGCACACTGCAAGGCCGCCCTAACTAGCCCACATGGAGAGAGCACCTGGAAGGGCCACGTGTAGGTGTTCAAGCTGACAATCCGGGCCAGCAGCCAGCATCAATGGCAGATGAGTGCACAAGCCTTCAGATGATTCCAGCACCAGCCTTTGAGTCTTCCCAACAGAGGCCCCAGACATCCTAGAGTAGAAACGAGCTGCCCCTGCTATACCTTGTAAAAATTCATAACACACTGAAACCTTGAAGAATTGAAAAAAAGAAAAAAGATTGCCGCTGTTTTAAGTCACTAAGTTTTGAGGGTGATTTGTTACACAGCAGTAGATAACTAGAATATCTGGCACGCGCCAGGCCTGGTTGGAGCACTGGTGAGCAAGACGGATATGGTCTAACGGTGTTTTGTGTTAGTCAGCTAAGACTGTAACAAAATGCCATAGATGGGGGCGGCTTAAACAACAGAAATTTATGTCTCATAGTTCTGGACGCTGGAAAGTCCAAGATCAAGGTGCTGATTGATTCAGTTTCTAGTGAGGACTCTCCTTCGGACTTGTAGACAGCCATCTTCTTGCAGTGACAGAAAGAGAGAGAGAGCTCTCTGGTGTCTCTCTTATAAGGGCATTAACCTCGTTAATCAGGGCTCCGCTGTCATGACCTAGTCACCTCTCCAAAGCCTTACCTCCTAATACCATCATATTAGGGGTTAAGATTTCAACATATGAATTTTGGGGGGACATAAACATTCCATAACAAATTTACCTTCCGAATTGGGGAGACAGCTCATAATCACATGAACAAGTAGATAACCTGAACAATGCTACGGAGAGAATAAAACAGAGTGATGTGTTCCGAAGGTAGTGCACGAGCCGGGGTGGTCAGGGAAAGCCTCTCTGAGGTGGTGCCATTTGAGCTGAGATGCGAATGATAGGAAGAGGCAGATGAGCAAAGAGCAGGGGAAAGGGATTCCCAGCTGAAGGGATAGCAAATTCAAGGCTCTATCCAAGGACAATCTTGAATGGGGGCTCTTTGAAGGATGGCAGCAGCTGGGAGGTAGCAGAGGGCTCCAGGGGGTCTGGCAGAGGTGGGCCCCACTGCCTGACGCAGGGCTAGGAGACTTCATGTGTTGGTAATGAAGTGCCAGGACTATTCCACGTGTCTCCTCATAGCTAACCTGTGGGAGGGTTAGGGGCTGGGGGGGCACAGGTCAAATCCAGTGCTCAGCAAGTGGGCCCTGGGAAGGGTCGAGCTGTCTCGGAGTTGGTCCAGCTCTGACCGAAGCCTGGCCTGGGCTAAGCTGGCCTCCACTCCTGGCCACGGGAAGGGAGAGAGGGATGGAGGGAGGGAGGGAAGGAGGATGGGGGCTCCCACGCATATCAATGAGCCCTTTCTCCTTTCAATAAGCTCCGCAGAGCCCTGGCCTTTGTCTGGGGCCCCTGCTCAGGGGGCAGATCTCATAAAGGGCCTCAAGCTGCAGGCAGGGGCTGAGGACAGGGCAGTCCGGGTAGTCCTCACAATGGCAGGGTGAGGAGGTTAAAGCCCGGTGTCAGCTGCCCAGAATCTCATCCCTGGGGCTTTTCCTGCTTTTGTTGTTCCTGATCATAGGCCTGATATTTGATTTGATTTGGGCCTCTTTGCAGTTAACTGCAGAAGGAACTTGGGTGGGGTGTGGCAGGGCTGGATTTGGCCAGGTTACAATGGACTAGTGAGCCAGGGGACAAGTGGAGAGGTGGGGTGGTAGGGAGAACACAGGGAGGAATTCAGTCTCTGGGCTTTCGGACACCCAGCACCATGGGCTCCATGGAGCTCATCCATTGGTACTTTAGATCCCCACTGTTGGGGGCAAGGAACGAACTGCCTCATCTTATGGACAATTCTTACACAGTGGGTCTGGTAGGAAATGACCTTTGCTATGCAATGATACTACTGGGGGACTGAGGAGACTTCACTCCTGGACTCTCCAGGAATTGTGAATTAATGTCCCCAAACTGTACATCCTCATCAACAGGAGGAGGGTAGATAAATGGTGGTATAGTCATGCAATGGAATACTACACAGCAATGGAAAAGAACAAACTATTGAAACCTCAATAACACAACATCATGTTGAGTGACAGAAGACAGCCACAAAAGAGTAAAGGCTATTGGATTCCATTTATATGAAGTTCAAGAACAGGTGACACCAATCGATCATGCTAGAGGTCAGAACAGTGGTGGTTTATGGGGATATTGACCAGGAAGGGGCACAAGGGAACCTTCTGGGGTGGGTGCTGTCACATGAGTCAGAGGAAAGTGCTGGGTTTTAATTAGCCCAAGGATGTAGGGACTGTTCAGGGAGCCAGGTTCTGGCTGTACTAACTGAGGAGTTCAAGCCACATTCTCAAAATGAGCCTTTTGCTAGTCCCTGTCTGTCAATTCAGTTCCCCTGTGCACGGCGCTCGGGGAGGGCCTGCCCTGGACCACAGAAGTCAGAAAGCCCTCTGACCAACTGCTGCCTTAGTCCATCTGGGCTGCTATAACAAAGTGCCACAGACCAGGTGGATGACAAACCACAGAAATTTATTTCTCACAGTTCTGGGAAGTCTGAGATCAGGAGGCCGGCATGGTCGGGTACTGGAGCGGGCCTGCTTCCGGCTAACTTCTCCTTATGTCCTCGCGTGGCAGAAAGAGGGCAAGATGCTCTCTGGGGTCCCTTTTATAAGGACATTAATATCATCACACTGCCAGTTAGGATTTCAACATGAATTTTGGGGGAGATGCAAGTATTCTGTTCATTGCACTAACCCTCCTAGTTGCAACTGAACTCACATGGGTGGGGGCCAGAGGCCTTTGCTCTCCGAGTACTCTGTGGCGCCGCCTTTGCTGGATTTTTTGCTCACCGCTTCCTCCTTGCAGCAAAGAGCTGACTATGACTACGCGACCACGGCCCTCCCCCCGCCCACTCGGAGTTCCTAACTTCGCTAATTCGGGCTCCCGAAAACATTTGCTGTTTTGATTGAATCTCTTCACTTTCTCTGGCCTGTCCATCTGTCTCCCTGCTCCTCCCTTCCCAACTTGAATGACCTCCCCTGCATGTAATCCACCCACTGCAGACACAAACAGATCTGCAAAAGTACACACAAACGCCCTTCCAGAAGAGACTCCAGGCAGACCTCTCAATGGGCAGCTCAGGGAGGTCCCCACGCCTCTCCATATCTTGAAACCAACAGGAAGTAAAGCACTAAAAACAAACGTGGGGGTAAATGAGTCCCTCAGCAAGTGACCCTCACACTGGCCCTGCGAGCTAAGGCAGAAGTAGGAAGCAGGGCCTGACACTTTCTGGGCTGGGCTGACATTTGCAAGGGCAACAGACATCAGTGCTTGGGCATCCTGCTATGGTGGAGACGGGCAGTCCTCCTCAAACGTGTCCTCCAAATTGGCTACCCCAGAGCCACCTCACCACTGTCACCCCACCAGCGTGGGTTTGGTGGGATGCCGTGCAAATCTGTGAGTATTTATGCCGCATGAGCTTGAGTACCAATCTCTGAAAAATACAGAACATGGTTCCTGCCGCTGGAGCATCTCAACATTTACATTTATTGAGTGGAAAAAAAATGGATAGATGATTTCCAATTAGCCAAGGAATACTGAGCATACCCACATGCCTCCACTGTTTCCCACAAAGCCCCCACTAAAGGGACAGTGACAGGATTGGAAAAAAATAAAATCTAAATCCATAAGGACAAAAAAATGAGAGAGGAAAATGCAACCGTTGAAAGATGTCATTGTGGAAACCAGAAAGCAAACGGACAAAAGGTAACTGACTTAGCAGACTGGCAACCCGAGAGTGCTGAAAGCTAAGTACCTATGTGAGTAGAAGCTGTAAGAAGCAAACGGATTCAGGCAGTGGAACCCCAGAAAAGTGAAGGAATCAAAAGCAGCAGGTACTACAGAAAGTACAAATGGGCTGAAAACAAGACTGCTGGCATGTCTGTTTAAGAAGCAGTTAGATTCTGTCGCTGCCCTCCCACCTCCCACCCCATCAGAGCCTGGGATTCACTTTCTGGAGAGATTGAACACGAAGGACTCTGGACTCGGGACACCATGCTCAGTTAACTGCAAAGGTGCCGCACAGGAAAAAGAGGGTACCCTACTGGAAACAGTTAATAATCATTGTCATTTTAAGCCATTAAGTGTTGGGGTGATTTGTTATGTAGCAGCAGATAACTAATAAAAAAAGTAAACTATGGACATGGAAAGCATGCAGTTAGGAAAACTGGGAGATCCCACATATCGGAGGGAGGCAGAGAGAATTCTCACTTTGATGCCGAGGGGAGTTCCCGGGCAGATCACTGGACAGGAGCCTGGAATGGAACCAGGAGACGCAGCAGGAGTAGGAGCAAGCAGGATTCTGGGGGTGGGGGGTGGGTCTCAAAGGAAAAAAAAAACAAAGAAGCTGAGGGGTTTGTTTGAATGTATCCAGAAGGTACATACACTTCTTTGGGGGTAAATTCAGAACTAGGTACAGCGAATGCGAAATAAACAAAAAGGGGGCAAGAGAAAAACATTAACTCTAAGGAAAACAAAAATTTGTACAGTAAAGGGCGTGTATTCAAAGCATACTACATGAAATGACAGTGAATAAATTTACATACTTATAAACACTGAATGTTGATGTAACACAAAATCGTGATCTAATTTTATTAGGAGGATGGGGGCAAGAGACAGCGGAGTTGGATGTGTGGTGACGGGGGCCAAATTTGATTTTCAAGTAAAGAAACCAATGGTAGATTTTTTTTCTAGGGCTGCCACAGCAAAACACCACAAACTGAGTGGCTTAAATGACAGAAATGTATTTTTTCACAGCTCTGAAGACTAGAAGTCCAAGATCGAGCGTCAGCAGGGCCACACTCCCTCTGAAGGCACTAGGGAGGGACCTGTTCCAGGCCCGTCTCCTAGCTTCTCTGGTAGTTCCTTAGCTCATGGCGGCTTATCTCCAATCTTTACATGGTGTTCTCCCTGTGTGTGTGTGTGTGTGTGTGTGTGTGTGTGTGTCCACATTTCCCGTCTTTATAAGGACACCAGTCATATTGAATTAGGGGCCCATGCTACAGTATGACCTCATCTTAATTAGTTACATCTGCAATGACCCTATTTCCAAATAAGGTCATATCCACAGGTACTGGAGTTTAAGGACTTCAGCATCTTTTGAGAGGACACAACTCAACCCATAACAGATGGATAATGTATTAAATTAATAAATCAAGACATGACAGTATAAGCACATTATTTAGAAATATGGAGGTAAATATGAGAAGAAACAGATCAAAGTGTCAAAAGTCGTTCCCTCTGGGTAGCAGAATTTGGAGTCGAACCAATGGAGCTGCTGGTTTTTCTTCCTAAGTCTGAAAGGACTGCTTGACTGTTTAAAACGTGTATGTTTCTCACCCACTTTGATTATCACACTCATCACATGTCATTATAATTCGATTACTCATCTGTGTTCTGCACAGGACCATAAACTCTCGCATGCTAATAATAATCATAGCCAATATTTACCTAATGCTCACTATGTGCTCGCCACTATTCTAAGCAGCTAAGTACCTGTGAAGGACGGACTATTATTATCCACCATTTCAGATGGCAAAACTGAGGCACAAAGAAGTTAAGTAATTTGCCCAAGGTAGCACAGCTATCTGGAATAGCCTGGATTGGAGAGGCGACACTGCTTCTCCTATTTCTGATCGATGTTGGCATTCCCTACACTGATAAGTATGGACTCACACCCACAGTAGGAGGACAATATCTGTCAGAGGTACAAAGAATGGGATGGGTGGGGCCTACACATCTTTGGTGAGTGTGTGGATCTATTTGTTTCCCCCTATTCAAGCCTCATTGTGTCTGCACCCCCAGGCTCTCCTCTCAGGGAACCTGTCTGCCCTCAAGATATGCCATCTTGGTAACCATCTTCTTTTCCATGTAGTGCATCCCAGCTCACTGGCGGCAACCGATTAGACCAGAAAGGGCCCCAGACCCAGAACCAGCCAATCAGAGGCTTATCTAGGACCCATGGCACAGCATTGCATAGTCTGGTGAGGAAAGGCAAGTTGGCCAGTCCGGTTCTCCCTACTTGGCAACATTTCACTTGGTTGCACAGAGAATCTGAGCCACTCAGCCATAGCCAGAAGGTAGCATCGGCCTGTCCATGGCTGATTACGTTGTGAGGAGCAGAAAACCAATGGTGGAGAGAGAACAAAGGGAAGCAGAACCACCTCACAGCCTCAAGAGAAAGGCAGAGAGATGCCTAGGAGTAGCTCAGCACTCATCAGCTGTCCAATTCTAGACGGCATGCAGCCTCACAAGCAATCTCGTTCTCTTGAGACAACCTGAATCTCTTCTGATCTTGTAAACCAGCAGTCCCCAACCTTTTTAGCACTGGAGATCCATTTCACGGAAGACAATTTTTCTGCACAGGGGTAGGGTTGCAGGGAGGCAGAGCTCAGGCGGTGATGCGAGCAATGGGGAGCAGCTGTAAACATAGATGAAGCTTTGCTCGCTGGCCCACTGCTCACCTCCTGCTGTGTGGCCCAGTTCCTAAGTTTCATGGAAGACAATTTTTCCATGGACAGGGGTGGGGGTAGGGGTGGGAAGTGGAGCGCAGGCAGTGATGTGAGGCCCTGGGGGTTGGGGCCCGCAGTTGTAACCAAACTCTCTCTGTCTGTGATGGTCTGTTTCTTTGCATGTGGGCATTTCTCCTCACTTATCTGTATGTTTTTCTTTCTTTTCCAGATGTTTTCCTGTACGTGTCTTCCTCTGTTTCTCTCTTCTCATCTTTTTATTCCCCTCTGTCCCTCTCTAGCGCTCTGGCTAACCAGACATTACTTTTTTTTTTTTATTTCAGCATATGATGGGGGTACAGATGTTTAGGTTACATATGTTGCCCTTGCCCCCCCCAGTCTGAATTTCAAATATGTCCATCCTTTGGGTGGTGCTCATTGCACTCTTTGTGTATGCATATACCCAGACATTATGTTTTTGCTGTGCATTGTCTTTCATGAAGTCATGGACCATCAACACCGTAAGGCACCTTGTAGATTAGCACTGTCCAATAAAACCTTCTTCAGTGATGGAAATGTTCCATATCTGTGCTGTCCAATACAGTGGCCACCAGCCACATACTGCTATTTAGCACTTGAGATGTGGCCAGTGCAACTGAGGAACTAAATGTTGTATTTAATTTAATTATAATCAATTTAAATTGAAACAGCTACCTGTGGCTAAGGGCTATGGAATTGGACAGCAGTCTTGCAACCATCTGATCCATTCCCTCTTTTTACAGATGATTTTCTTGTGAGCGTAAGAGCCTTGGATTGTCTGTTATCCAATCACTCTTATCCTCAGGTTACTGCCCAACTATAGGACAGAGCAGCACAGCCCCTGGGGTGACTGGGTGCCTGTTGGAAGTTGTGTAGTTGCTGCTTCTTAACAGCAGGCCCAGGACTCTCTGAGGCTCTCCATTCAAGGGCCCATGTACACCACGAGTTGAAGGACAAGTTAGGTGATTGTGTTGAAGCAGGACAGCATCTTAATCCCAAATGCAGGGCCACCTCTCTGATTTTAGGTGTCTCCTCAGAAGTCCAGTCATGCTGCTTTCTGGTGGCCCAGCCCTTCCATTGCCTACTCTCCACCCTCTTCCCCCAGAGGCCCTTAGCTACCCCTAAGTCAAATGTCTCTACCAAGGTCATTTTGTTTTGTGCCCTAGTTCTTCAGAATCTCTCTCTATAGCAGTGAATGATGAGTTTTTTGACCAGTGGTTTACTATAGTCCATGTGTTAGCCCCTGGAAAAGAAATGGGCTAGTTGCTTCCCAAAGCCATTTTGCTGGACTACATTTCCCAGCCCTCCTTGCAATTAGGTGCAGCCACGTGACCTTGTTCTGGCCAATGGCACTGGAGTAGAAAAGAGGAATGGCACATCCAGGTCTGACCCGTAGAAACCTCCCATCTGCTATTCCCCTTTCCACACCTTGATACAGATGAGTCCAGCAGAGCTACAAGATGGAAGGAACCTGGAACCTTGAATCATCTCTAGAGAGGAGGGCCTCCTGCCCTTCAGGAACACCCATTTTGGACTTTATGTCAGTGCCAAATAATCTTCCGTTACGGTAAGCTACTGGGCTTTGGAGGTTTATCTGTTACAGCAGCTAGAGTTTCCCTAACTACTACACCCCCAGGAAACACATTTCCTTCCGAACAGGTCCTCGTGCTGTGGATGGTGGGGTTGGAATCACATTGGCAGTGCGGCGAGGGGGGCGTGGTCTCATCAGTTGCTAGCTAAGATCTCCAGCGGCAAGGTGACGCAGTGATGCTCCGCCTGTGCCGAGCTCGGAAGTCGCTGAGTCTGAGTGGGGCCTTCCTGCTCCTTTGCAGCCTCTGCTTCCCGCAGCCACATCCTGATGGTCTGGCGCTTGCTCCCCTTGTTCTCCCTGGTTGCTGAATGGAAAGTCTCTAACTGTTTGCCCACAAGGGAGTGGAATCTCACAGAACAACCTCTCTGAGGAGCTGATGCTCTCCGGCCTTCACACGGATGGGCCACGTGGGACTTCCTTCAAGGTCCTTGGGCTGGACTAGTGGGCCTCACCATGAGGGACAGGGAGCATCTTAGTGCCAAAGATCTCATGTGACTCATTCGAATGTGAGCAGCAAGGAGAAAGTCAAGGAAACTGGAATCACAATTTGAGTGAGGCCCAAGGTGGGTATTTCCTGGCAGAGGGATGAGAAACGCAGCCAGAATTCCCTGCCAAAATTCCCCGGCTCTGAGAGTCACGGATGAAGGGCACAGAAACTTTCTGCCTCATTAACCAAACCAGGGAACACAGAGGAGGGTCAGGCTTGGAAGGGGATACAGCGAGGTCTCTGTAGGGCATACAAAGTTTGAGGGGTCTGGGGGGCACCCACATGGATGCTTCTAGCAGCTGGATGGGAATGGGGACCTGGGAGGTCCAAACCGAGGTGCAAGCTTGTGTCTGGAGAGAGGCAGTGATGGAAACCACCGTGCAGCAGGGATTGCCAGGAGAGCCAGGAAGAATGCTACGAAGAAGCTCGGGGAGCAAACGAAGTGCAGCGCTTGAGTGCCCAGGAAAGCCACATGAGGAGACAAATGAAAAGCCGAAGGAGAGGGAGGAAGGGAAGCAGGAGAGAGGGTGTCAGAGGAGCCACACGGGGGAGTGTGAGGAAGGAAGGAGTGGTCAGCCACGTGCATGCGGCAGCGGGAGGACAAGAAGTGTAAGAGGCATGGGAAGGCTGTGGGATCTGGTGACACGAGCTCATTGGCGGCCGGCAAGAACAAAAGTTAACCCAGAAGGACACTCACTGGTTGGCTAGGGAAAGCCAGGTGGAGATTCAAAATTTATGGCAGAGAGTCTGAAAAAAGGATAAACTGCCCCTTCGGGACTGTGAGCTAATTGTATCACGTGGCGCACCTCAGGCAGGGACAGTCTAGCAGCACAAAACAGAAGCCCACTTGCGCAAGCTTAAGTAAAAGGGGGGAATTTATGGGAAGAACATGAGGCCATCTCAGAGATTCAAGGACAGGAAGTGCAGCCGGCCTCAGGGGACTGGCAACTGGGGAGCCAGCAGGAACCTTGGCAGCGCTGCACTCTCCTCTCCTCTCTTTCTGGTACTCCGAGCTCTCTGGTTCCTGCTTTCCTCCGGGCTTGCTTCTGTCCTCGCTCTTAGCCTTTTCTGTCACTCTGTGCACACAGTGGAAAATGGCTGCCTCCCTGGTCTGCTCATTCGCGTCTCCCCAGTGCCTAGAACTGTGCCTGGTACAAAGCGTCCTCTTAGTTCAAGTGGCCAACAAAGACTGCCTAGAACTGCAAAGATGTCCTATGGCCAAATTCCTGGGACAGTATCTGATTGGTCCAGTTGAGTCAGGTGCCCGTCCCTTATTCAATTGGCTGTGGCCACGGGGAGGGTCCTGTACCCTCCAGCCCCCTCAGTGGGGTCTGGAGAGCAGGATCTTTGGGAAGGGGACCCAAGCAGGTTCTTGAAGAAGAGAACTTGGTGGCTGTCATTCTCTGATGTTCCAGACAACCACAGGCCCCTGGCTCCTCCTGGGACAGAAATAGTCTCATGAGGTCAGATTCTTCTTTAATGAAACAAACAACTCCCATGCAGGACACGGGAGGTGAGGTATGTGCGTGCACAGACAGGCAGCATTCCTGAAAATGAAACTTTCCTGTGCCTCCCTCCCACCACCCCACCCCTGCCGCCAGCCCCCACATCCCCAAGCCCAGGGATACTACCCAAAGAGCTCCTAAGGCCCTGTCAAGACATCCTGATTTCTCCAGCCTCAAATCTCATCTTCTTGGATATAGCCTGCCTTTTTTGTTTCCTTCAGCTAAAGCCTGAAATGAGAAGGGGACAAGAAGGGCTGGATACAAGGGGACAGTGGGGGAGGTGGGAGCAGCACTTATCCTGCCTGGAATGACCCTTACTTAACTGTATGGTACTTAGATTAGGTTGGGTCCCAACAGGAAGCAGTTCAGATAGTTTCAGAAGTATTTATTTACAAAGGGGCCATCAACAAAGATGTGGGGGTAGGGGAACCGCAGGGATAGTACAAGAAACAGGAGCAGTGTCCCAGACCCAAGGGACAAGGGAAGGTCGTGGCTACCCAAACTTAATGGGAGACAGAGTTGAGTAGAGAAGGCCACCTTAAAAGGAACGAGGGACCAGGTGTGGTGGCTTGTACTTGTAATCCCATCTACTCGGGAGGCTGAGGCAAGAGG